>NC_079191.1:398936054-399266412 GCF_029499605.1 Hyla sarda
CTGTTTTAATTCTGCTGCTCTTCTCTCAAAGCCCTCATTTCTAGAACAAATACGTTTTATACGTAGAAAGTGACCTGTAGGTATTGCATTGATGGTGGAAACTGGGTGTGATGATGATGCATGAAGGTAGCTATTAGCAGCAGTACTGTACTGTTTATGAAACACCCTACATAAACACACTACAAAGATGCCTGGACGTCCAATTATATCTGGTCGGGGCAACTTCACAGAAAATGTAAGTAAATACATTGACTTTCATTTGAAACCCTTGGTAGAGAGTCTCCCGTCATATACACGAGACTCATAGATCAACTGATCTATTATGTAAAGTTGCAGATATCCAGCTGGAAGGCGACATGACTATGGTAACATGTGACATAGAGGCGCTTTATACCAGCATTCGACATCATGGTGGACTGAAGGTGGCTGAATTTTTCCTGGCTAACAGCAATATTGACCAGGAATTGGGTCAGTTTATTCTACGGTTACTGGACTTCACTCTCACTCACAATTTTTTTCTGTTTAAGGGGTCCCTGTTCCTGCATCTCCAGGGAACAGCCATGGGGACAGCCTGTGTGCCCTCCTATGCATACCTGTTCCTGGGGCTCTGGGAATGGGACCTCTTCCTGTCAGATCATGGGGACATATCGATGGACCAATGTTTTGGTCAAGGTACATCGATGACGTCTTCATGATCTGGCAGGGTTCGGTGGAGGACCTTCATGAGTTCATGTCAACAGTTTACAACAACACCAGGAATATTAAAGTAACATACACATTTGATTATCATCAGGTTTATTTATTAGATATCTCTCTGATACTTGACAATGAAGGATGGATCCAAACAGATGTCTATGGTGAGAGTACTGCTGTTAATAGCTACCTTCATGCATCATCACACCCAGTTTCCACCATCAATGCAATACATACAGGTCAATTTCTATGTTCTAGAAATGAGGACTTTGAGAGAAGACCAGAAGAATTAATACTCCATTTTCGCAACAAGGGTTACAGTAATTGCAGCATTAAGAAAGTATATGAGAGGGCTAAAGGTTCCAGTAGACGTCAACTCTTACAACCAAGTCATCCCAACACGGACAGTGACAATGTACGTCTTATTACTAATTACCATTCGAGATGGCATGACATGCGTAAATGTGACGAAAAATGTTGGCCCATTTTAACCATGGATCCTGCAATTAGCAGATACATATCCTCAACCTCTTCTATCACCGCAAAAAGATCCCAAAACTTAAGGAACATTTTGGTTCACCGAAAGGAACCTCCCTACAAGAAATTTGGCTTGAAAGGACTGAAAAGGAGATTTTTTTAAACACTTACCGTAAAATCTCTTTCTCGAAGGATCCATTGGGGGACACAGACCGTGGGTGTATGCTGCTGTCTCTAGGAGATGTGACACTATGGCAACAAAAACAGTTGGCTCCTCCCAGCAGGATATACCCATCTTCAGGCTCTGAGCTAATCAGTTTAAGTTCCAGAGCAATAGGAGGAGACTAACAGGTCAAGAAAAACCCCAAACTGTCAGAGAACCAGAAGAAAAAACATAACTGAACACACCCTCGGACAGAGAACCAAGGAAAATCCCAAAAGGGTGGAAGCTGTGTCCCCCAATGGATCCTTTGAGAAAGAGATTTTACTCTTTCCTCTATCGGCTCCATTGGGGGACACAGACCGTGGGACATACCAAAGCCGTCCCTTGGGTGGGCAGATAAGTAGTCAGGCAGACGGCCGTTCCACTTTACGGCCCAGACTAGCATCAGCCGATGCGAAGGTATGAACTCGGTAGAACCTCGAGAAAGTGTGCAAAGACGACCAGGTAGCCGCCTTGCAAATCTGCAAGGCCGAGGCTCTATTCTGGAGAGCCTAGGATGCCTCAAAAGAACGGGTAGAATGAGCCACAACCCTGAAAGAAGGAATCTTCCCCTTACAGCGATAGGCCTCCGAAATGGCAGTAAGAATCCACCGAGAAATGGTGGTCTTGGAAGCAGGTTGACCCTTGCGACGACCTTCCGTAAGGACGAAAAAGGAATCACACTGACGAAATGAAGAAGTGATGGAGAGATAAGACCGAACAGCCCGAACTACATCCAGCTTGTGAAGTAAGCGCTCCTCAGGATGAGAAGGAGCAGGACAAAAAGACGGGAGGACAATGTCCTCATTGAGATGAAAGGCGAAACCACCTTAGGCAAAAAGGAGGGATCTGGCCGGAAAACGACCTTGTCTTGGTGGATCACCAGAAACAGAACGGCAGGAGAGAGCTGACAATTCAGACACCCTCCGGATGGAGATGATAGCAACAAGAAACGCCACTTTCCAAGAAAGGAGGCAGAGAGACACCTCTCTAAGGGGCTCAAAGGGTGCACCCTGGAGGGCACTCAGAACCAAATTCAAGTCCCAAGGGGGAGAAGGTGAGGGAGAGAAGATGACCACTAAGGAGGAAAGGCGTGCGCCACTCCTTGCAGGAAGGTCCGGACAAGAGGATTAGAAGCCAGGGTCCTCTGGAAAGAACAGTAAGGGCCGAAACCTGACCTTTCAGACAACTGAGAGACAACCCCAGTTCGAAACCAGACCTTTAAGGGAACTGAGAGACAACTCCAGTTCCAACCCCGACTGCAAAAAAAGAGAAGACGGTGCACCGAGAAAGTCACCGGGGAGAAGTTCTGAGCTTCACACCAACGAAAATAAGACCGCCCAGTACAGTGGTAAATTCCTGCGGAGGAGGGCTTTCTAGCCTTGAGCATGGTGTGAATGACTTGGGAAGAGAATCCACGGGCCCTCAAAACCGCGGGCCACGCCGTCAAATGCAGTGACTGTAAATTGGGGTGGCAAAGAGGACCCTGAGAGAATAGATCCGTGCGGAGCGGAAGGCGCAGAGGAGCGTCTTCCCAGAGCCTGGCTACGTCGGCGTAACACGAACTTTGGGGCCAAACTGGAGCTATCAGAATGGCGGGGACGTCCCCTGTTTTGAGCTTCCTCAGAACCCTGGGAAGGAGAGCAAGGAGAGAAAACAGAGAGGACAGAGGAAACCCACCCCAAGGAATCCCAATGGCAGCCACGGCTAGAGCCAGGGTGTCCTGGGACCTCGACACAAATGAAAGAATCTTCAGATTGTGCCGGACACAAAAGGGTCTCCGTCTAGAATTCCCCAGAGGATGCGGGTCTGTGCGAAGGCTACTGGATGTAGAGACCGCTCGCTGGGGTCGGCTGAGGACCGGCTGAGGAAGTCCGCCGAAAAAGGCCAGAAACATACGTTCCGTCCAGAGAAAACTCTTTGACACCTCGACAACGCTGCCGAACTGCGAGCGCCGCCGCGCAGACTGACGTCGAGGCGTTGTCCAACTGGATGCGGACAGAAGATGGGACTCCCCATGAAGAAGACAAGAAGAATCGCCCCCTGGTCCGGAAAGTGTACTGGAAGAATGGCTACCCGGAGAGGCCAGAGGTCCTGAACCGACCAATCCCTGAACATGCCGCCCCAGCCCGACAGAGTGGCAGCAGTCATGACTACCTGCCCGAGTAGGGAAGGAATGGTCACTCCTGAAGAAGGGGGGAAAGGAGCAACCAGAGCAGAGACTCACAGATCCGACGAGGGAGAGCAACCTTGCGACCGAGAAACAGAGGAGATCTGTCCCATAGAGAGAGAGAACTGCCAGTTGAAGGGGACAGTAATGAAAACTGGGCAAAGGACACGGTCTCCATTGCCGCTACCAGCCGACCCAAGGCTTCCATACAATTTTGTATGGAAACCGGGGCCGTGGCCCGAAGAGAGCGGACACCAGACAGGAGTGTCAGACAGTTGTCCAGAAGACAAATCCAGACAGGGACCGCGGAAGTGAGGTCCCAGAAGATCAGATAACTAGAAAAGACAAAAGATACAGCGCTCCATGGTGTGATAAATGAGAGACCTGTGAGGTGGAGAAGAATATACTAACAAGGAGGCTCACCTGGTGTTGTTGTGTACCCCCATACACAACAATGGTGAGCGCATAAAGAGTCCGCAGCCGAGCCGCCAGAACAGGAGGTATTGCAGAAAAAGACTTCAACGGGGGTGTCGGCTTAGAGAGGCGCAGGTCACAGGACAATCAAGGTAAGTAAAAGCAAGGGTAGTTTATTCTCCCAGCATGCAACGCGTTTCACTGCATCTGCAGCTTCATCAGGCATAACAAGAGACACATGGATGGTGAATTTATCAGGATGGTGAGAGGACACGTCAGAGAAAAGTGGGAGGGGTGAAGAAGAGGAGGGAGGAATGACAGGAAAAAAAAGAGAGACAGTCCTCTCAACCAGCGGACAAACTCAGCATTTACAATAAATTGTACAAACAATATAAAAAAATAATAAAAATGAAAGATTATGTATAAAAATATATATAAAATTATACAAATAAATAATCAATGAGAGGATAGAGAACGGTCGAAAGAATTTTATCGAGCATTCTCTATGGTCTCATTCAGACCATGCGGTATTAAAGTGGACAATGTAAATATCCAATAGGATTCGCGGTTAATTAAATATTGAAAACGATTAGGTTTAGAAGGTGGAACAGATTCTAAAATAATTAAACGAAGAGATGATATGTCGCTTTTGTGAACATGAGTGAAATGACGCGACACACTATGGAGTGTGAATTTATTCTTAATATTGGAACTATGTTTAGACATACGGCAACGTACTGTTTGAATAGTGCGACCAATGTATTGTAGATTACAACTGCAAGATAGTAAATATATTGCATATTGAGTATTACAGTTTAAATATTGCTGAATTTTAAAAGATTTTTTGTGTAAGAAGAGAAAAAATTATCAATAAATGGGTCCATCATATTACAACATAAACAATGAATCCTATTGCATGGTGAACAACCAAAAGGAGAGGATGGAATGGACATGTCAATAGATGAAATATTTTTTAATCTATTGGGGGCCAATAAATTTTGAAGATTTTTAGATCTTCTATAAGTAATGCCCGGATTCAAGGGGACTATATCCTTGAGGATCGGATCACTCCGAATAATATGCCAATTTTTCTTCAAAATCGTATGTATTAGGGGAGCCGCTCTGTTGTAATTAGTGATGAAGTTGTATTTGAAATGATTATTTTCATTTTTTTTTGTTTTGTTATTTTTTTGTTTATTTATAGTGGTCAAGTTTACCTGTGTTTTATTTTTCACACTGTGATATGCTTGGGATAAAATTGAACTTGGATAACCCTTAGATAAAAAACGTTGTTTTAATATTTGTGCCTGTAAAGAAAAATCATGATCAGTGGTGCAATTTTTACGTATTCTAAGGTATTGACCATAAGGGATGCCTTTAAGCCAACTAGGATAGTAAGCACTGGTGTAATCTAAAAAACTATTAACATCAACGGATTTAAAATGAGTTCTGGTCTGTATCTGTCCCATATTGTTGACTATTTCCAAATCTAAAAAAGTAATACTGGTAGTTGAAAAATTTATTGTGAATTGTAGACCCCAGGAATTAGAATTTAAATAATTAACAAAATCATGAGCTTGTTTTTCTGTACCTGTCCAAAGGAAAAATAAATCATCAATATAACACCGGAAAAATAATATGTGAGGTGAAAAAATCAGAGACTGTGCTATGTGGACGGCCTCAAAAGCCCCCATAAATAAATTAGCATAACTGGGGGCAAAGCGCGTCCCCATAGCACAGCCCCTGATCTGTTGATAAATGGTGTCGTGAAAAGAAAAAATATTATGTTTAAGAATGAACTAAATCGACTGTAACAAAAACGATGCTTGATCGAGATGTAAAGAGTTATCACCAAATAAAATGTCTTTTATTACTTGTAAACCCAGATGAGTGTCAATGTTAGAATACAAAGAACAAACATCAAGGGTGAGAAATGAAAAAAATGTCGGTAGATTGATTTG
This sequence comes from Hyla sarda, assembly GCF_029499605.1. NCBI lineage: Eukaryota > Metazoa > Chordata > Amphibia > Anura > Hylidae > Hyla > Hyla sarda. The sequence goes on from NC_079191.1 coordinate 398,941,972, forward strand.
CTGTAACTCAAAAATTAATTGAGAAGAATCTCTAAGATAAGATGATAAGTTTAAAACATACGGTTGTAGGAATAAATCAACAAAATGGGACAGATTGGATGTAAGAGAAGAAATGCCAGAAATAATAGGGCGTCCGGGTGGATTTACAGGGTTTTTGTGTAATTTGGGTAAATAATAAAAATTAGGTAATGAAAAATGTTTTACTGTAAGGAAGGCTAGTTTTTTTTTAATAAAGATATTTTTTATTAGAATCTGTTCCACCTTCTAAACCTAATCGTTTTCAATATTTAATTAACCGCGAATACTATGTGATATTTACATTGTCCACTTTAATACTGCATGGTCTGAATGAGACGATAGAGAACGCTCGATAAAATTCTTTCGACCGTTCTCTATCCTCTCATTGATTATTTATTTGTATAATTTTATATATATTTTTATACATAATCTTTCATTTTTATTATTTTTTTATATTGTTTGTACAATTTATTGTAAATGCTGAGTTTGTCCGCTGGTTGAGAGGACTGTCTCTCTTTTTTTTCCTGTCATTCCTCCCTCCTCCCTCCCCTTCTTCACCCCTCCCACTTTTCTCTGACGTGTCCTCTCACCATCCTGATAAATTCACCACCCATGTGTCTCTTGTTATGCCTGATGAAGCTGCAGATGCAGTGAAACGCGTTGCATGCTGGGAGAATAAACTACCCTTGCTTTTACTTACCTTGATTGTACTGTGACCTGCGCCTCTCTAAGCCGACACCCCCGTTGAAGTCTTTTTCTGCAATACCAGAAGATCAGAGATTGGGTGGGAGAGAGGAACAACTCGTCTCGGCTGAACATCCACCCGAAGCGATTCAGGGTCTGGAGTGTAAGACCCACATTCCCTAGAGTCTAGACTCTGATGAGAGCCTTGACGATAAGGTCGTCCACGTAAGGAATCACCGAGACTCCGCACAATCGCAACAGGACTATTACTGGTGCAGGGATCGAGGCAAAGACCCGATGAGCAGAGGCCAGACCAAAGGGATAGGCTATGATATGAAAAAGCCCCTCCGCAACCGGAAGGCGAAGGAACCGCAGATGGCCGGGAAATATAGGAATATGAAAGTAGGCATCCTTGATGTCCACCGAGGATGAAACTCCTCTTGTGCCCTGGATGCCACGGAAGTGGCAGCGAAGATGGCGGTGAGACGCTTGAGGCCCAGAAGCGGCCGTACAGAACCGCCTTCCAGGGAGACCACAAAAAAAGGTGGAATAAAAGGCCCCGCAAATATTCCCCTGTAGGAACGGAGACAATGACTCCCTGGGCAGGGACTAGAGGGTCTCCTGAAACTGCTTCCCGGAGGAGGAGACCATGGTGTTCGGGACTTCCTGAATGTGTGTGGTCCCGATGTCTCGAAAAAGTAAGAGACGGCCTCCCACCCGAGAAAAAACCTGTGGATGGTGGCTGCACTCCATGTGGAAGTGGGATTGCGGTTACCCGATTCGGTCAGAACGGTTGGTGTCCGACTTCCAAGGCGAACGCGCCCGGAATGAGGGGGACCTCTTGTCCCGCGAAGGTGCCTGCCGAGATCCCTTATTGGGGCCAAAGGTCCGAAAGGAAAGGACCGAAAGGAAGAGGACTTCCCCTGGGAATAAAAGCAAGCCTTATGCTGAGACAACAAGTAACTTTTACCCCCCGGTGCCACAGAGATAATCTCGAGAAGGCGCTTGTCAAAGAGACGGGTACTAGTAAAAGGCAACTCGGTAAGAGACCCTTTTGGAGGCGGCATCCACATCCCACGCCCAAAGCCACATGGAGCGGCAGAGGGCCATTAGGGGACCCACAGCAAAGGCAGCACCACGGACTGACTGCATGGAAGCAGTGCACAGAATTCCCCAGCATTGGAGAACCAAGCAAGATAGACCCTCCGGGGTAAATCCCGCCAAGATACCCAGTCCTTGAAGGCAGCTGCCTCTACCAGCGGCAGTATTGTAGCCTAGAGAGGCAGGAAATTGGTGGAACCATAGAGAGAGGGGAAACCACCTTAGAGGCAAGGTCCTTGGCGAATGGGTAACACACTTGAACCCTCTTCATTCCTGTGAACCTCTTGTCCGGATGTTTGCATGCAGATTTTAGAAGGATGTGAAGTTTAGCGAGAGAGCTGAATCCTTGAGGTGCTGGTTAAGCACGATGAAAGGATACTTCAGGAGTAACTTCTGAAGATCCTGGGTTCTCTAAGTGAAGGGTGTCTCTTATGGTCGCAACCAATGAGTGCACCGTTTCAACCATATCCGAGTGGTCCTCTGAGTCAGATGCCGATTAGGAAACCTTATCCGCCAGTTCACCAGGCGAAAGTGAACGCATGGAGGCAGCCCTGGAGGGGGGCAACCCTGACCGGGTACACGGCTCTGGCAGGGCAGAGCGGCGATTCCGTAAACGTCCTCTGGAGGAGCGACGTCCATGACCAGATGACACGGGGAGGCGAGACCCACGGAGGGACGCCCACGTCTACCTGGAGACTCAATGTAAACGTCAGACAAACACCACTAGTACGCTTCGAGAGAGAGCGTGAGGCTTGTGTAAAAGAGGAGCGGGACCCACCAGAGGGTCGGCGCAGGACAGACCTCTTCCAGGTAGACACCTAATCACGTGAGGCCTCAGCCATCACAAGGGGGACTTGAGTCAATTCAGCCATAAACTGGGATAGGAAGAAACCTCAGGCTGAAGGGGCGGCCAAATCCACCGAAATTGTAACATCCGGGGAAACTGGGGGAGCAGTGGAGCAGGCAGAGTCAGTGGGCATTGTAGGAATAATATGTTATTGTGACAAAATAGAGACTAGCAGTCTTGTTGTCAGTATAGAGGGAGGGCAGAATAGCGTCCCCTATGGCAGGAAAAGAGTTAACCCCTGAGAGGGGCATTCCCAGAGCAGGGGCACTGCCGATCGGCCCCCGCCACCAGACACACACGCGCAGCGCTGATTGGAGGGCGATGCGCGCCACCAGAAGCTCCGGCGGCCCTGTGGGCGGAGTTACTGCATCCCGGCCATCGAGAAGAACCAGAGTAATGGCACCCGCCCCATGCCCACGAGCGCACATGCAGCCACATATGCGCCCGCGGGGAAGTGAGCGGGCGCCGCACATATCCCCCCCCGGCAGCCATCAGCTGCCGAGGTGAAGGAAGACAGCGCTTCAAGCACCCGACAGTACAAATCACCACACACACTGCGAGAGAGCGCCCCGAGAGTTCCGGCCCCCTAGGGGCGGAGCTAAGTACAAGTCGGGGACGAAGGAGTAATGACGCCCGCTCCCTGTCCCGAGCGCATATGTAAGAACATACGCACTAGGGGGAAGTAAGCGGGCGGCAGAAACACCGGCAGCAGCTGCCGGAGAAAATGAAAGTAAACCGGCGCTCCGTGCGCTCGGCTAGAAAAAGCGCCGCGGCTGTCAGCCGCATATAAGGCGCTGCGGCACAGCCGCATAGTAAAACACGGTCTCACACAGAGCACTTAAATACAGTGTAATAAAACAGTCTCACACAGAGAGCACTTAAAAACAGTGTAATAAAGTAATTAAGCCCCCAAAGATGCCACTGCTCGCCCCAGTACCAGCCAGCCCCATAAACCTGAAAAGGTGGGCAAAAACTGAGGGTCTCCAGATGTTACAAGTCCTTGCACCTAGGGGAGAAAGGGAAATGTACTTACCTCAGTCAGAAGAACTTACCTAATGGAGTCTTCAGTGAAGTCTTCAGTCAGCTTTAGTTACCTGCATCACAGGTAAATAGGAGGACCTGGACCCATGAGGTACCACCCAAGCGCTGACCGTTGGCGAGGGGGGGTTAACAGCGCATATGCGCAATGTCTGTGCCCCCTCACTCGCAATGGGGAAACGGGGAACCGCAGTCCCTGAGTCCCCACCTGAAAACAGAAAAGAAAAGGAATAAAAAACTAACATGTCCCTATACTAGGAAAACAAAAAAACAGAAGACCTGGTCTGGAGAATTCCAGACCATGTCCACCTCCATCAGACACTAAGCTTAAACTGATTAGCTCAGAGCCTGAAGGCGGGTATATCCTGCTGGGAGGAGCCAACTGTTTTTGTTGCCATAGTGTCACATCTCCTAGAGACAGCAGCATACACCCACGGTCTGTGTCCCCCAATGGAGCCGATAGAGAAATGGGGGTGTACACCATGTGGGAAGTGTATTCCGTGTCCAAACATTGAACATACTGAAGAATTTACTGACAGTTCCGGTGTAAAGACCTTCAGGACCACTCAACACATTACATGTTCCACACGTGCAGTTGTGTACTATGAAGATTTATGTTGGACTGACCACCTGAGAGTCGGAGGTGAGGGTCAGAGAACATATGAGGGACATACGAACCAACAGGGAAAAGAGATGTTGACTTTAAACCTGTAGCTAGGCATTTTTTACAGTACCATGATGGAGATCCTGCTTTGCTTAAAGATCGTAGTATTGATAGGATACAGATTGGTTGAAGGGGAGGCGACGAGGCTAAGCGACTCACCCAGTGTGAATCTAGCTAGATATACAAGTTAACAACAATGGTCCTCTTTGGACTGAATGAAACCCTGTCTTTTTCACCATTTTTATAGCGCAGTTATCATTTGGGTTATATGCATGTAGATCATTCCTTTTTCATATTTCTCCGATGTGGATTTTAAATGTTTGTCTGGTAATTTAATTTTAATTTGTGTATTTGATATATTTTTCAGATATGAGTCGCTTTGTTTGTACCTGTTTGGAGTATCCTGGTTACTATCATCCAGTCTATTATATGACATCAGCACATGCTTGCATTACCTTGTTCCCCATCATCAATGATGACATCAAGATCCAAAGAAAAATATTTCCCCCCCCCCCCCCAATGTGTCCCTCCCCTGTATTTATGTATACTATGATGTAATGTGGTCATCCCGCCCAGCAGATGGTGCTTTATCACTGTTTAGGCTCTGCGGCGCTGCGCGCAGCTCTCTCCTCCCTCCGGCCTCGGCTTTGTTGCGGTCATGTGATCCACAGTAGCACACACCGGGAGGTCACGTGAATGCGCTGCCGGGGCTGGGGCGATGACGGGGCCAAAGTTTGGGTTGCAGCGAGATCAACCAGATACACAGCTGCATTATATGTACAAATTTTGTATGCTCATGTGATTGGCTAATACACTCCATAAATATTCACCCTCATTGTGAGACAACCACTCCCGGAAGAAGGACTTTGTCCGAAACGGTCTTAGGGGTGGACGTCTCCTGGCTGCATTTGTGCTCTGTACATGTGGGTATCTGTTTGTCTGCACTTCAGCAAGGCTTTGTATAGCCTGTTTTAGTCTTTTTATGCACTTGCCCTGCACTTACAATGCTGTGTGTAATCTATGGAGACCTGTTCCACTGTCTACCTGTATTTGCATTTTAATGCATATGCGCTTACAGATGGGACTTGTAATACTGCTTTATACATATTTACTATCCAGGAGACGTCCTATTTTGTCAGTTGCCATTCCTTTCATTTTACATATGTATGTTATATGTGTGTTTTTTTAAACAATAAAGATTGTCACTGTTCTGTATACCTGTGTCTGCTACAGCTCCCTTTTTAGTATTGGTATTTGTAGTTTCCTGCTGTTTATGCAGACGTTACATGGTGTACTTATTTATGCCCTGGGAGTACATAGGGGTGATTAGATCCCCTCTCCTACAGTGGGGGTTTGTTATCTGTGTAATTGGTATATTTACATCAAAGTTAGTGACATTGGGGGATGAAATATTGTTTCCTATTTTTAGTTGTCTAAATCAGGGAGTCATGGTAGAAAAATACAGTATTCAGCATCTGCCCCTTCCCATTAGACCATGGCATCTAGGGGGTTAAAGGGAAGCTGACAGCCGGTTCACTCGCACTTAACCCAATACACAGGGTTATAGTGCGGGTGAACTGGATTAAAATGATGTATATTTTACCCGGATTGGCACCATTGCTAATATGTAAATCTCGTCATTTGTGCAATGAAGCGGGAGCAGGAATATGCACGCTCACCTTGTGAATATTCATGGACCCCTTCATCCATGTGAGTGCAGTGTGGGTGCGTATATAGGAGCAGAGAGGACAGAGGAAGGGATGTTGGGTATGCCATGTCCTGCCTCCAGTGCCAAATGGATGACATTTACATATTAGCAATGGAGGATAATACACCCTGGATCGGCAGCGCCGGTCTGGGTAAGTTATACATGATTTCAATCTATTTCACCCGCAATATAACCTGGTGTATTGCATTTAGTGCAGGTGAACCAGCTGTCAATTTCCCTTTAAATGGTGAGGATCTGACTTATCTTTGATCCAAGTCATTGCAGCTGACACCCGCTACTGGTGGCATCATTTATACTGATCAGTGGGGTTACAGCTTTAGGACTCCTCCTACTGGACATTGATGGCTTATACTCTACTCAGAAACCCCTTGACCTGCAGATGGTTTAATTTTCAGAGTATAATAAATTATATTTTCTTTCAATTTTTCTCTCACTTTTTATTTTTATTATGATGATTTCAAATCACTTTATCATTTTGTTCTTGGCAGAATAAGTAGCATATGAGCATATGTGCGTGTACAGGGAGAAAATGAAACCTGCTGTTTAGAGGGTAAAGATATAAACCTTGTTATTTGCTGAAAAAAATCAATAAAATGCATTTGTTGTTCACAAGGATCACTTTTTAAGTATTGCGAAAATCCATATCATATCATTATTTGAGAACCAGTTCAAAGGTTTCATTATGTCTCCATACAGAAAAATCTAACAAAAATCCTCGGGCCGCATTCACACATTTGTTATGGCTTAACAATTCTGACCTAAATCAAAATTACTATTAGTTGAAAATTTTACCTCGATAGTAATCACTGTAAGCCACACCCTTTATATGCATACCACACCCCTTATTTACATGCCACGCCGTAGCATTTTGGTTTCCGTTATATCTCATTAGTTGCCCATATTCTTATGGTTGCAACACAGTATAATGCCTCCTTATGGCCTCAACACACAGTAGTATTCCCTCTTCTTGCCCCCACACAATATTCTTCCTTAGTTCCCCCACACAGTATTATTCTTCCTTAATGCCTCCATACAGTATAATGCCCCCTTATGTCCCCCACACACAGTATAATGCCCCTATAGTAACATTTTGCCTACACACGTCCCCCCACACAGTATTTTGCCCCTTAACTCCTCCATACAGTATAATGCCTCTTATGCCCCCAACAGTTTAATGCCCATTTATGTTGCCCACACACAGTGTAATGCGCCTATAGTGCCCCGACACAAAGCATTATGTTCCTACATGTCCTCCCATACAGTAATATGCCCATGTAGTGCCCCAATACATAGTATAATACCTTTTATAGGGCCCCATACACAGTATTATTCCCCTATAATTTCCCCCACACAGTATAATGCAACTATAGTGCTCCCACACACAGTAGTATGCCCCCTAGTGTGCTCCACAGAGGGTAATGACCCCCCCCCCCACAGAAATAAAAAAGAAGTAATACTCACCTAGTCTTGCTCCCAAAAAGCTCTTAGACCTTCCCCCTAAGCATGATGTCGCCACCTGCTGTCTGTGCAGCCTAAATGGTGAGCATAGAGCAAATCACTCTGCTCACCATTGTATTCAATGCCAGGACAGGATCAGGACACACAGAAGTGTAACACTAATAAATATAAGGCTATGCACATGGCAAGGGAAAAAAAATCAATGCAACACATGGAATACTGTGTACAGTACTGGGCACCAGTGTACAAGAAAGATAGAATGAAGCTTGAATGGGTTCAAAAATAGGCCACCAGAGCAATAAATGGAGTGGGTGGACTACAGTACCCAGAAAGTTTGTACACACACGACCCTCAACATCAAAAGAAAATGTAAAAGAAAAAGAAAAGAAAACGTGACTCATTAGACAAGACCACCTTCTTCCATTGCTCCATGGACACATTACCCATCTGTGGCTACAGAACCCCATATCTTTGCACTATGTATAGTCATATTTTATGGGCATTAGTGAGGGTAATATCCCAGTAAAGTCAAAATTCAGACTAATGATGTGATCCTGTTAGGCCACAGTCAGAATATTTTGTTCTGTAGAGGAACGTCAAGGGCAATGCAGATTAGAAAGGTGTGAAAAAACACACAAAGTGGATAAAAATGTAAGGCTGCATTCACATCTCATTTTTGCAATACGTTTCCCGTATCCGGTTTCTGTGAAAAAAACATATGGAACCGTATTGCAAACCGTATGTATAGACATGTCATTGAAAACCGTATGGCAAACGTAGAATCCAGTTGTGTACGTTTTGCATCATTTACGGTTTTAACAGGTTTTTTCCCATACACAAAACCGTAGTCTACTACGGTTTTATGTCCGGGTGAAAAAACGGATACAATCCGTATACCAGGGCTGTGGAGTCGGAGTCAGACGAAATTTTGGGTACCTGGAGTCGGCAAACAATGCACCGACTCCTACTAAATTTAGATTGGATTTAAAAAAAAAAAAAAAAAAAAAAAGAAGCAAGTTTAAAGGGAACCAATCATCAGATTTTACCCTATATAATGCTTGGCAAAGCGTTATATAGGGTAAAATTGTTGTCCTCACCATCCCCGGGGGACGCTCCTGCCCCCAGATATGGTGAAGATATGAAGTTATAAACTAGTCACCGCCGCCGCCGTAAGTAGTCACCTGGGCGGGGAGCTCTTCTCACCAACTCCCGTTCTTCGGCCGGGAGCGACGCCCCCTCCGCTTGATTGATGGACAGGGTCATTGTTCCGCTCACTGAACAGACGGAGCAGAGCGATGACGCTACCCGTCAATCAAGCGGAGGGGGCGTCGCTCCCGGCCGAAGAACGGGAGTTGGTGATAAGAGCTCCCCGCCCAGGTGACTACTTACGGCGGCGGCGGTGACTAGTTTATAACTTCATATCTTCACCATCTCTGGGGGCAGGAGCATCCCCCGGGAATAGTGAAAATAAAGATTTTACCCTATCTAACGCTTTGCCAAGCGTTATATAGGGTAAAATCTGATGATTGGTTCCCTTTAAATGTCCCAATTCACAAAAAGTTATAATTAATGACTTCTCTACTTTAAGAATAAAGACCAATGCATGCAATGCCTCACGAAACTGCAAAATGAACACGTTAAGTGACCGTGAAGAAGCATGCTTTTCATGTGCTTCACTATATGGCACACAACGCACAATTAGGAGCGGCAATACTTATATTCTCCATAGTGTTGTGTTCTGCTGTTACAGGAAGCCCATGGGTAACCTAGCCTCTCACTGATAAGGGGTAAAGGAAATATGTTTTTTGCAGGACTAGAGACACTTGTATAAGTGAAGGGAATGGAGGGTCAATAGTTCAAGACTGAAGCTGTAAACCATTGGAAAAACTGCTGCCATTCAGCTAAGGCTATAAAAACTTGTAAACTTGATTGTTAGCTTAAAGGGGTACACCGCACCTAGACATCTTATCCCCTATCCAAAGGATAGGGGATAAGATGTCAGATCGCCGGGGTCCCGCTGCTGGGGACCCCCGGGATTGCCGCTGTGGCACCGCGCTATCATTACTGCACAGAGCGAGTTCGCTCTGTGCGTAATGACGGGCGATACAGGGGTTGGAGCACCATTACGTCATGGCTCTGCCCCTCGTGATGGCCCACGGCCAGCCCCCTCAATACAAGTCTATGGGAGGGGGCGTGGTGGTCTTCACGCCCCCTGCCATAGACTTTCATTAAGGGGGCGGGCCATGATGTCACGAGGGGCTGAGCTATGACATTACGCTGCTCCGTCCACTGTATCACTCTGTATCCGTCCCCCGAACTCGCTCTGTGTAGTAATGAAAGTGTGGTGCTGCAGCGGCGATCCCGGGGGTCGCCAGCAGCGGGAACCCGGGGATAAGATGTCTAGGGGCGGAGTACCCCTTTAAACATGACTATGGGATTCTACTAGGGAAATCATGTTTTATAATAAATGCCCCTTCCTTGATCCTCCCACTGCCCTATCTTCAGCAGCAGATCAGCACACAAACTGTTCAATACAGTAGACTGTTGGCTTCCCAGCCAGTAGTCCTGTGGTAATGACAGGTATGTTACCTTTCTTTCCTTCAAGGAATGTATAAAATACATTCGCATATTAATACAGAGGAGTTGGAGTCGGGGAGTCGGAGTTGGAAGTACAGAAAACTCCGGAGTCGGAACATTTATCTACCGACTCCACAGCCCTGCAGTATACGTTTTTCTTTTAAAATGGGGGTTTATGGGAACCGTACAGAACCGTATGTGCGTACGGTTCCATCCGGTTTGCACAATACGGTTTTGCAGTTTGCACATGTGCAGTGCACGCCGAAAGTTCTTCCCACAAATAGAACAAGAACTTTATTTAATTAAGGACAAACATAAAACCATATCCGTTAATTTTTTCTTTCAAAAAACATATTAAATTGTAGGCAATCGGACATCTGTTTTCAAACCGTGTACGGTTTAAAACCGTACAGAGGTATATATGGTTGTACACGGTTGTATACGGTTCGTTCCGGTTTTGAGACATACGTTTCTTTACAAAAACGAGATGTGAATGCAGCCATATGCAGTTTTATGTATTTATGCAAAATTTTTACAGTAGTTTTCAGGACTTTTATTCAGGACTATATGCAGCAAGTGTCATTTCCTCTGAGCACTTAGCACAGTGTTTCCCAACCAGAGTGCCTCCAGCTGTTGCAAAACTACAACTCCCAGCATGCCCGTACAGCCTTTGCAAAACTACAACTCCCAGCATGCCCGGACAGCTAAAGGTTGTCCAGGCATACTGGGAGTTGTAGTTTTGCAAAGGCTGTCCGGGCATGCTGGGAGTTGTAGTTTTGCAACAGCTGGTGGAACCCTGGTTGGGAAACACTGACTTAGTAGGTACTAACCACTCCATACTGGGAACACATTACATGACCTGCTCTTTTGGAGGTGCCCTGACCCAGTTGTCTAGCCATCACAAGTCAACTTCTAGAATGACTGTTCACTGGCTACCTAATATATCCACCCCCTGACAGGTACCATTTTAACCAGAAAACCACTGTTAGTTATTTTGCCTTTTAATTGGTTTATATATTCTGGTTGATAGGTGTGTATTGTTTCAGTCAAAGAATCATAGTTTACCCAGCAGGTTTGGACATCTACAGGCGCTGGCTTCTCCATTGTGTCCTTTCTGGCCACTAGAGGGCAGTAGTTGTATTGCTGATTCCTGTTGGTGATGCATGGTTTTTCTACTAAATCAATTTGTGAAAGGCTAAGTTTCTACTTGTTTTTTTCCGGGAGGAGGGGGGGGGGGGGGGATGCGAACGCAGAGAAAAACGCCAAATCTTGCGCATGGCGTTTTTTCATCCAAAAAATGCTGCAGCCAGATGTTAGCTATAAATCAATGAGAAATCGCAAAATTATTTTTCCACTTGCCATTTTTCATTTTGGTGTTTTTTTTTTTTGTTTTTTTTTTTTATCCTTTTGGCGTTTTTTCTCTTTTTTGGGGGGGTTTTTCAGCTTCTTGGCGGTTTTCCAAAGTCACAGCATGTTGAGCCACTAGAGTTTTTTTTTTCTAAATCATGGCGTTTTTCTTCCATAGAAGTTTATGGGAGTGACAAAAACGCCATGTATGTTTTGTATTTGATGCTTTTTCACCTGTGAAAAAGGGGCCTTTCCCAGGAAGTGGAACAGCTGCCATTTTCTGGAGTCAGCCAAAAAGTTCAAAAAAATTAAACTTGGAAAGGCCGGAAAAACTGCTAGTAATGGGGGGGTATTCTTAGTAATGGGGGTATTGTTAGTAATGGAGGGGTAGTAATGGGGGGAGGTTAGTAATTGGGGTATTGTTAGTAATGGGGGGAAGTTAGTAAATGGGGGGGTATTGTTAGTAATTTGGGGGGTTGTTAGGAATGGGGGAATTGTTAGTAATGGGGAGTATAAGAAATGAGGGGGGGGGGTATTGTTAGTAATGGCAGGGTATTGTTAGTAATGGGAGAGTTTAATAATGGGGGTATTGTTAGTAATGGGGGGATGTTAGTAATGCAGGGTATTGTTAGAAATGGGGGGTATTGTTAGTCATAGGAAGTAATGTTAGTAATGGGGGTATTGTTAGTAATGGGGGTGTATTGTTAGTAATGGGGGGGTATTCTTAGTAATGGGGGTATTGTTAGTAATGGAGGGGTAGTAATGGGGGGAGGTTAGTAATTGGGGTATTGTTAGTAATGGGGGTATTGTTAGTAATGAGAAGGTATTGTTAGTATTGGGGTGTATTGTTAGTAATGGGGGTATTGTTAGTAATGGGGGAGTATTGTTAGTAATGGGGGTATTGTTAGTAATGGGGGGAGGTTAGTAATGGGGGAGGTTAGTAATGGGGGTATTGTTAGTAAAGGGGGGTGGTTAGTAATGTGGGGTTATTGTTAGTAATGGGGGGTATTGTTAGTAATGGGGGTATTGTTAGTAATGGAGGGTGGTTAGTAATGGGGGGTTATTGTTAGTAATGGGGGGTATTGTTAGTAATAGGGGGAATTATTAATGGGGGGAAGTTAGTAAAGGGAGAGGTTAGTAATGGGGGGAAATTAGTAATGGGGGGAGGTTAGTAATGGGGGATATTGTTAGTAATGGGGGGTATTGTTAGTAATGTAGGGTGGTTAGTAATGGGAAGTTATTGTTAGTAATGGGGGGTATTGTTAGTAATTGGGGTATTGTTAGTAATGGGGGTATGTTAGTAATAGGGTGTATTGTTAGTAATGGGGGTATTGTTAGTAATGGGGGAGGTTAGTAATGGGAGGAGCATTGTTAGTAATGGGGGTATGGTTAGTAATAAGGGGAGGTTAGTAATGGGGGTTATTGTTAGTAATGGGGGTATTATTAGTAATAGGTGTATTGTTAGTAAATGGGGTATTGTTAGTAATGAGGGTATTGTTAGTAATGAGAAGGTATTGTTAGTAATGGGGGTATTGTTAGTAATGAGGGGAGGTTAGTAATGGGGGGAGGTTAGTAATGGGGGGTATTGTTAGTAATGGGGGTATTGTTAGTAATGGGAGGAGGTTAGTAATGGGGGAGGTTAGTAATGGGGGGAGCATTGTTAGTAATGGGGGGAGGATAGTAATAGGGGTTATTGTTAGTAATGGGGGTATTGTTAGTAATGAGAAGGTATTGTTAGTAATGGAGTGTATTGTTAGTAATGGGGGAGGTTAGTAATGGGGGAGTATTGTTAGTTATGGGGGTATTGTTAGTAATGGGGGGAGGTTAGTAATGGGGGAGGTTAGTAATGGGGGAGGTTAGTAATGGGGTTATTGTTAGTAATGGGGGGGATTGCTAGTAAAGGGGGGTGTTTAGTAATGTGGGGTTATTGTTAGTAATGGTGGTATTGTTAGTAATGGGGGTATTGTTAGTAATGGGTGGTGGTTAGTAATGTCGGGTTATTGTTAGTAATGGGGGTATTGTTAGTAATGGGGGGAGGTTAGTAATGGGGGGAGGTTAGTAATGGGGGGTATTGTTAGTAATGGGGGTATTGTTAGTAATGGGAGGAGGTTAGTAATGGGGGAGGTTAGTAATGGGGGGAGAATTGTTAGTAATGGGGGGAGGTTAGTAATAGGGGTTATTGTTAGTAATGGGGGTATTGTTAGTAATGAGAAAGTATTGTTAGTAATGGAGTGTATTGTTAGTAATGGGGGGAGGTTAGTAATGGGGGAGTATTGTTAGTTATGGGGGTATTGTTAGTAATGGGGGGAGGTTAGTAATGGGGGAGGTTAGTAATGGGGTTATTGTTAGTAATGGGGGATTGTTAGTAAAGGGGGGTGGTTAGTAATGTGGGGTTATTGTTAGTAATGGTGGTATTGTTAGTAATGGGGGTATTGTTAGTAATGGGTGGTGGTTAGTAATGTTGGGTTATTGTTAGTAATGGGGGGTTTATTAATGGGGGGAAGTTAGTAAAGGGGGAGGTGAGTAATGGGGGGAAGTTAGTAATGGGGGGAGGTTAGTAATGGGAGGTATTGTTAGTAATGGGGAGTATTGTTAGTAATGTGGGGGGGTATTGTTAGTAATGGGGGTACTGTTAGTAATGGGGGGGTAGTACTGGGGGGAGGTTAGTAATGGGGGGGATTGTTAGTAATGGGGGGTATTGTTAGTAATGGGGGTATTGTAAGCAATGGGGGGAGGTTAGTAATGGGGGTATTGTTAGTAATTGGGGTATTATTAGTAATGGGGGTATTGTTAGTAATGAGAAGGTACTGTTAGCAATGGGGTGTATTGTTAGTAATGGGGGGTATTGTTAGTAATGGGGAGTATTGTTAGTAATGGGGGGTGGTTAGTAATGGGGGGTTATTGTTAGTAATGGGGGTAGCTTAGTAATGGGGGTAGCTTAGTAAAAGGGATATTGTTAGTAATAGGGTGGTATTGTTAGCAATGGGGGTATTGTTAGTAATGGGGGGAAGTTAGTAATTGTGGGGTATTGTTAGTAAAGGGGGTAAGTTAGTAATATGGGGTATTGTTAGTAAAGGGGAGTATTGTTACTAATGGGGGGGTGGTTAATAATAGGGGAGAGGTTAGTAATGGGGGAGGTTAGTAATGGGGTGAGGTTAGTAATGGGGGGTATTGTTAGTAATGGGGGGTATTGTTAGTAATGGGGCTATTGATAGTAATGAGAAGTTATTGTTAGTAATGGGGTGTATTGTTAGTAATGGGCGGTATATTGTTAGTAATGGGGGGTATCGTTAGTAATGGGCGGTATTGTTAGTAATGGGGGGGAAGTTAGTAATGGGGGGAGGTTAGTAATGGGGGGTATTGTTAGTAATGGGGGAGGTTAGTAATGGGGGTTATTGTTAGTAATAGGGGGGTATTGTTAGTAATGAGAAGGTCTTTTTAGTAATGGGGTGAATTGTTAGTAATGGGGGGTATTGTTAGTAATGGGGGGTTATTGTTAGTAATGGGGGGTATTGTTAGTAATGGGGGGGAAATATTAATGGGGGGAAGTTAGTAATGGGGGAGGTTAGTAATGGAGGGTGGTTAGTAATGGGGGTATTGTTAGTAATGGGGGTGGTTAGTAATGGGGGTATTGTTAGTAATGGGAGGAGGTTAGTAATGGGGGAGTATTGTTAGTAATTTGGGTATTGTTAGTAATGGGGGAGGTTAGTAATGGGGGTTATTGTTAGTAATGGGGGAGGTTAGTAATGGGGGTTATTGTTAGTAATGGGGGGGTATTGTTAGTAATGAAGGGTGGTTAGTAATGGGGGTTATTGTTAGTAATGGGGGATATTGTTAGTAATTGGGGTATTGTTAGTAATGGGGTGTATTGTTAGTAATGGGGGGTATTGTTAGTAATGGGAGGAGGTTAGTAATGGGGGAGGTTAGTAATGGGGGGAGCATTGTTAGTAATGGGGGTATTGTTAGTAATGGGGGGAGGTTAGTAATGGGGGTTATTGTTAGTAATGGGGGTATTATTAGTAATAGGTGTATTGTTAGTAATGGGAGTATTGTTAGTAATGGGGGTATTGTTAGTAATGGGGGAGGTTAGTAATGGGGGGAGGTTAGTAATGGGGGGAGTATTGTTAGTAATGGGGGTATTGTAAGTAATGGGGGGAGGTTAGTAATGGGGGTATTGTTAGTAATGGGGGGTTATTGTTAGTAATGGGGGGTATTGTTAGTAATGGGGGGAATTATTAAAGAGAACCAATCATCAGATTTTACCCTATATAACGCTTGGCAAAGCGTTATATAGGGTAAAATCTTTATTTTCACCATTCCCGGGGGACGCTCCTGCCCCCAGGGATGGTGAAGATACGAAGTTATAAACTAGTCACCGCCGCCGCCGTAAGTAGTCACCTGGGCGGGGAGCTCTTCTCTATACTTTGGTTCTTCGGCCGGCAGCGACGCCCCCTCCGCTTGATGGGCCGCGTCATCGTTTCGCTCACTGAACAGATGGAGCAGAGTGATGATGCGGCCCGTCAATCAAGCGGAGGGGGCGTCGCTGCCGGCCGAAGAACGGGAGTAGGTGAGAAGAGCTCCCCGCCCAGGTGCGTCCCCCGGGAATGGTGAAAATAAAGATTTTACCCTATATAACTCTTTACCAAGTGTTATATAGGGTAAAATCTGATGATTGGTTCCCTTTAATGGGGGAAGTTAGTAATGGGGGAGGTTAGTAATTGAGGGTGGTTAGTAATGGGGGTATTGTTAGTAATGGGGGTGGTTAGTAATGGGGGTATTGTTAGTAATGGGAGGAGGTTAGTAATAAGGGAGCATTGTTAGTAATGGGGGTATTGCTAGTAATGGGGGGAGGTTAGTAATGGGGGGTTATTGTTAGAAATGGGGGAGGATAGTAATGGGGGGAGCATTGTTAGTAATGGGGGTATTGTTAGTAATAAGGGGAGGTTAGTAATGGGGGTTATTGTTAGTAATGGGGGGTATTATTAGTAATAGGTGTATTGTTAGTAATGGGGGTATTGTTAGTAATGGAGAGTGGTTAGTAATGGGGGATTATTGTAAGTAATGGGGTTTTTTGTTAGTAATGGGGGTATTGTTAGTAATGAGAAGGTATTGTTAGTAATGTGGTGTGTTGTTAGTAATGGGGGAATTGTTAGTAATGGAGGGTGGTTAGTAATGGGGGATTATTGCAAGTAATGGGGTTTTTTGTTATTAATGGGGGTATTGTTAGTAATGAGAAGGTATTGTTAGTAATGAGGTGTATTGTAAGTAATGGGGGGTATTGTTAGTAATGGGGGGGGGGTATTATTAGTAATGTAGGGTGGTTAGTAATGGGGGTTATTGTTAGTAATGGGGGGTATTGTTGGTAATGTAGGGTGGTTAGTAATGGGGGGTTATTGTTAGTAATGGGGGGTATTGTTAGTAATGGGGAGTATTGTTAGTAATGGGGGGTGGTTAGTAATGGGGGGTTATTGTTAGTAATGGGGGTAGCTTAGTAATGGGGGTAGCTTAGTAAAAGGGATATTGTTAGTAATAGGGTGGTATTGTTAGCAATGGGGGTATTGTTAGTAATGGGGGGAAGTTAGTAATTGTGGGGTATTGTTAGTAAAGGGGGTAAGTTAGTAATATGGGGTATTGTTAGTAAAGGGGAGTATTGTTACTAATGGGGGGGTGGTTAATAATAGGGGAGAGGTTAGTAATGGGGGAGGTTAGTAATGGGGTGAGGTTAGTAATGGGGGGTATTGTTAGTAATGGGGGGTATTGTTAGTAATGGGGCTATTGTTAGTAATGAGAAGTTATTGTTAGTAATGGGGTGTATTGTTAGTAATGGGCGGTATATTGTTAGTAATGGGGGGTATCGTTAGTAATGGGCGGTATTGTTAGTACTGGGGGGGAAGTTAGTAATGGGGGGAGGTTAGTAATGGGGGGTATTGTTAGTAATGGGGGAGGTTAGTAATGGGGGTTATTGTTAGTAATAGGGGGGTATTGTTAGTAATGAGAAGGTCTTTTTAGTAATGGGGTGAATTGTTAGTAATGGGGGGTATTGCTAGTAATGGGGGGTTATTGTTAGTAATGGGGGGTATTGTTAGTAATGGGGGGGAAATATTAATGGGGGGAAGTTAGTAATGGGGGAGGTTAGTAATGGAGGGTGGTTAGTAATGGGGGTATTGTTAGTAATGGGGGTGGTTAGTAATGGGGGTATTGTTAGTAATGGGAGGAGGTTAGTAATGGGGGAGTATTGTTAGTAATTTGGGTATTGTTAGTAATGGGGGAGGTTAGTAATGGGGGGTTATTGTTAGTAATGGGGGAGGTTAGTAATGGGGGTTATTGTTAGTAATGGGGGGGTATTGTTAGTAATGAAGGGTGGTTAGTAATGGGGGTTATTGTTAGTAATGGGGGATATTGTTAGTAATTGGGGTATTGTTAGTAATGGGGTGTATTGTTAGTAATGGGGGGTATTGTTAGTAATGGGAGGAGGTTAGTAATGGGGGAGGTTAGTAATGGGGGAAGCATTGTTAGTAATGGGGGTATTGTTAGTAATGGGGGGAGGTTAGTAATGGGGGTTATTGTTAGTAATGGGGGTATTATTAGTAATAGGTGTATTGTTAGTAATGGGAGTATTGTTAGTAATGGGGGTATTGTTAGTAATGGGGGAGGTTAGTAATGGGGGGAGGTTAGTAATGGGGGGAGTATTGTTAGTAATGGGGGTATTGTAAGTAATGGGGGGAGGTTAGTAATGGGGGTATTGTTAGTAATGGGGGGTTATTGTTAGTAATGGGGGGTTATTGTTAGTAATGGGGGGTATTGTTAGTAATGGGGGGAATTATTAAAGAGAACCAATCATCAGATTTTACCCTATATAACGCTTGGCAAAGCGTTATATAGGGTAAAATCTTTATTTTCACCATTCCCGGGGGACGCTCCTGCCCCCAGGGATGGTGAAGATACGAAGTTATAAACTAGTCACCGCCGCTGCCGTAAGTAGTCACCTGGGCGGGGAGCTCTTCTCTATACTTTGGTTCTTCGGCCGGCAGCGACGCCCCCTCCGCTTGATGGGCCGCTTCATCGTTTCGCTCACTGAACAGACGGAGCAGAGTGATGATGCGGCCCGTCAATCAAGCGGAGGGGGCGTCGCTGCCGGCCGAAGAACGGGAGTAGGTGAGAAGAGCTCCCCGCCCAGGTGCGTCCCCCGGGAATGGTGAAAATAAAGATTTTACCCTATATAACGCTTTACCAAGTGTTATATAGGGTAAAATCTGATGATTGGTTCCCTTTAATGGGGGAAGTTAGTAATGGGGGAGGTTAGTAATTGAGGGTGGTTAGTAATGGGGGTATTGTTAGTAATGGGGGTGTTAGTAATGGGGGTATTGTTAGTAATGGGAGGAGGTTAGTAATAAGGGAGCATTGTTAGTAATGGGGGTATTGCTAGTAATGGGGGGAGGTTAGTAATGGGGGGTTATTGTTAGAAATGGGGGGTATTGTTGGTAATGTAGGGTGGTTAGTAATGGGGGGTTATTGTTAGTAATGGGGGGTATTGTTAGTAATTGGGGTATTGTTAGTAATGGGGGTATATTAGTAATGGGGTGTATTGTTAGTAATGGGGGTATTGTTAGTAATGGGGGAGGTTAGTAATGGGGGGAGCATTGTTAGTAATGGGGGTATTGTTAGTAATAAGGGGAGGTTAGTAATGGGGGTTATTGTTAGTAATGGGGGGTATTATTAGTAATAGGTGTATTGTTAGTAATGGGGGTATTGTTAGTAATGGAGGGTGGTTAGTAATGGGGGATTATTGTAAGTAATGGGGTTTTTTGTTAGTAATTGGGGTATTGTTAGTAATGAGAAGGTATTGTTAGTAATGTGGTGTGTTGTTAGTAATGGGGGAATTGTTAGTAATGGAGGGTGGTTAGTAATGGGGGATTATTGCAAGTAATGGGGTTTTTTGTTAGTAATGGGGGTATTGTTAGTAATGAGAAGGTATTGTTAGTAATGAGGTGTATTGTAAGTAATGGGGGGTATTGTTAGTAATGGGGGGGGTATTATTAGTAATGTAGGGTGGTTAGTAATGGGGGTTATTGTTAGTAATGGGGGGTATTGTTAGTAATTAGGTATTGTTAGTAATGGGGGTATCGTTAGTAATGGGGTGTATTGTTAGTAATGGGGGGTATTGTTAGTAATGAGAGGAGGTTAGTAATGGGGGAGGTTAGTAATGGGGGGAGCATTGTTAGTAATGGGAGAGGTTAGTAATTAGTAATGGGGGTATTGTTAGTAATGGGGGTATTGTTAGTAATGAGTCAATTGTTAGTAATGAGAAGGTATTGTTAGTAATGGGTTGTATTGTTAGTAATGGGGGTATTGTTAGTAATGGGGGGAGGTTAGTAATGGGGGAGTATTGTTAGTAATGGGGGTATTGTTAGAAATGGGGGAGGTTAGTAATGGGGGAGGTTAGTAATGGGGGTATTGTTAGTAATGGGGGTTTATTAGTAATGGGTGTATTGTTAGTAATGAGTAGGTATTGTTAGTAATGGGGTGTATTGTTAGTAATGGGGGTATTGTTAGTAAAGGGGGGTGGTTAGTAATGTGGGGTTATTGTTAGTAATGGGGGGTATTGTTAGTAATGGGGGTATTGTTAGTAATGGGGGGGGTTAGTAATGTGGGGTTATTGTTAGTTATTGGGGGTATTGCTAGTAATGGGGGAATTATTAATGGGGGGAGGTTTGTAAAGGGGGAGGTTAGTAATGGGGGGAAGTAAGTAATGGGGGGAGGTTAGTAATGGGGGATATTGTTAGTAATGGGAGGTATTGTTAGTAATGGGGGGTATTGTTAGTAATGGGGGGTATTGTTAGTAATGGGGGGTATTGTTAGTAATGGGAGGAGGTTAGTAATGGGGGGAGCATTGTTAGTAATGGGGGTATTGTTAGTAATGGGGTTAGGTTAGTAATGGGGGTTATTGTTACTAATGGGGGTATTATTAGTAATAGGTGTATTGTTAGTAATGGGAGTATTGTTAGTAATGTGGGTATTGTTAGCAATGAGAAGGTATTGTTAGTAATGGGGGTATTGTTAGTAATGAGGGAGGATAGTAATGGGGGGAGGTTAATAATGGGGGGAGTATTGTTAGTAATGGGGGTATTGTAAGTAATGGGGGGAGGTTAGTAATGGGGGGTATTGTTAGTAATGGGGGTATTATTAGTAATGGGTGTATTGTTAGTAATGAGAAGGTATTGTTAGTAATGGGGTGTATTGTTAGTAATGGGGGGTATTGTTAGTAATGGGGGTATTGTTAGTAATGGGGGGTATTGTTAGTAATGGGGGGTGGTTAGTAATGGGGGGTAATTGTTAGTAATGGGGGGTATTGTTAGTAATGGGGGGAATTATTAAAGGGAACCAATCATCAGATTTTACCCAATATAACGCTTGGCAAAGCGATATATAGGGTAAAATCTATATTTTCACCATTCCCGGGGGACGTTCCTGCCCCCAGGGATGGTGAAGATATGAAGTTATAAACTAGTCACCGCCGCCACCGTAAGTAGTCACCTGGGCGGGGAGCTCTTCTCATCTACTCCGGTTCTTCGGCCGGCAGCGATGCCCCCTCCGCTTGATTGATGGGCCGCGTCATCGTTCCGCTCACTGAACAGATGGAGCAGAGTGATGATGCGGCCCCTCAATCAAGCGGAGGGGGCGTCGCTGCCGGCCGAAGAACGGGAGAAGGTGAGAAGAGCTCCCCGCCCAGGTGACTACTTACGGCGGCGGCGGTGACTAGTTTATAACTTCATATCTTCACCATCCCTGGGGACAGGAGCGTCCCCCAGGAATGGTGAAAATAAAGATTTTACCCTATATAACGCTTTACCAAGCGTTATATAGGGTAAAATCTGATGATTGGTTCCCTTTAATGGGGGGAAGTTAGTAATGGGGGAGGTTAGTAATGGAGGGTGCTTAGTAATGGGGGTATTGTTAGTAATGGGGGTATTGTTAGCAATGGGAGGAGGTTAGTAATAAGGGTGTATTGTTAGTAATGGGGGTATTGTTAGTAATGGAGGGAGGTTAGTAATGGGGGTTATTGTTAGTAATGGGGGAGGTTAGTAATAGGGATTATTGTTAGTAATGGGGGTATTGTTAGTAATGTAGTGTGGTTAGTAATGGGGGGTTATTGTTAGTAATGGGGGGGTATTGTTAGTAATTGGGGTATTGTTAGTAATGGGGGTATGTTAGTAACGGGGTGTATTGTTAGTAATGGGGGTATTGTTAGTAATGGGGGTATTGTTAGTAATAAGGGGAGGTTAGTAATGGGGGGAGCATTGTTAGTAACAGGGGTATTGTTAGTAATAAGGGGAGGTTAGTAATGGGGTTTATTGTTAGTAATGGGAGTATTATTAGTAATAGGTGTATTGTTAGTATTGGGGGTATTGTTAGTAATGAGGGTATTGTTAGTAATGAGAAGGTATTGTTAGTAATGGGGGTATTTTTAGTAATGGGGGAAGGTTAGTAATGGGGGGAGTATTGTTAGTAATGGGGAGAGGTTAATAATGGGGGGAGGTTAGTAATGGGGGGTATTGTTAGTAATGAGGGTATTGTTAGTAATGAGAAGGTATTGTTAGTAATGGGGGTATTTTTAGTAATGGGGGGAGGTTAGTAATGGGGGGGAGTATTGTTAGTAATGTGGGGTATTGTTAGTAATGGGGGGTATTTTTAGTATTGATGGGGTAGTTAGTAATGGGGGGTAGTAATTGGGGGAGGTTAGTAATGGGGGGGTTAGTAATGGGGGAGGTTAGTAAAGGGAGATATTGTTAGTAATGGGGGGAAGTTAGTAATGTTGGGGGTATTGTTAGTAATGGGGGGTATTGTTAGTAATGGGGGAAGTTAGTAAAGTGGGGGGTATTGTTAGTAATGGGGGTATTGTTAGTAATGGGAGGGAGGTTAGTAATGGGGGATATTGTTAGTAATGGGGGGCATTGTTAATAATTGGGGTATTGTTAGTAATGGGGGTATGTTAGTAATGGGGTGTATTGTTAGTAATGAGGGTATTGTTAGTAATAAGGGGAGGTTATTAATGGGGGTTATTGTGAGTAATGGGGGGTATTATTAGTAATAGGTGTATTGTTAGTAATGGGGGTATTGTTAGTAATGAGGGTATAGGTAGTAATGAGAAGGTATTGTTAGTCATGGGGGAGGTTAGTAATGGGGGGAGTATTGTTAATAATGGGGGTATTGTTAGTAATGGGGGGAGGTTAGTAATGGGGGGAGGTTAGTAATGGGGGGTATTGTTAGTAATGGGGGTATTATTAGTAATGGGTGTATTGTTAGTAATGAGAAGGTATTGTTAGTAATGGGCTGTATTGTTAGTAATGGGGGGTATTGTTAGTAATGGGGGGTATTGTTAGTAATGGGGGGTTATTGTTAGTTATGGGGGGTATTGTTAGTAATGGGGGAATTATTAATGGGGGAAGTTAATAATGGGGGAGGTTAGTAATGGAGGATGGTTAGTAATGGGGGTACTGTTAGTAGTGGGGGTGGTTAGTAATGGGGGTATTCTTAGTAATGGGAGGAGGTTAGTAATAGGGGAGTATTGTTAGTAATGGGGGTATTGTTAATGGGGGTAGGTAAGTAATGGGGGGTTATTGTAAGTAATGGGGGAGGTTAGTAATGGGGTATAATGTTAGTAATGGGGGGAGGTCAGTAATAGGAGGAATTGTTAGTAATGGAGGGTAGTTAGTAAAGGGGGGTATTGTTAGTAATAGGGGGGTATTGTTAGTAATGGGGGGTATTGTTAGTAATGGGGGTATTGTTAGTAATGAGAAGGTATTATTAGTAATGTGGTGTGTTGGTAGTAATGGGGGTATTGTTAGTAATGGAGGGTGGTTAGTAATGGGGGGTTATTGTAAGTAATGGGGTTTTTTGTTAGTAATGGGGGTATTGTTAGTATTGAGAAGGTATTGTTAGTAATGAGGTGTATTGTAAGTAATGGGGGGTTTTGTTAGTAATGGGGGGGTATTATTAGTAATGTTGGGTGGTTAGTAATGGGGGTTATTGTTAGTAATGGGGGGTATTGTTAGTAATTGGGGCATTGTTAGTAATGGGGGTTAGTAACGGGGTGTATTGTTAGTAATGGGGGTATTGTTAGTAATGGGGAGGTTAGTAATGGGTGGAGCATTGTTAGTAATGGGGGTTTTGTTAGTAATAAGGGGAGGTTAGTAATGGGGGTTATTGTTAGTAATGGGGGTATTATTAGTTATAGGTGTATTGTTAGTAATGGGGGTATTGTTAGTAATGAGGGTATTGTTAGTAATGAGAAGGTATTGTTAGTAATGGGGGTATTGTTAGTAATGGGGGAGGTTAGTAATGGGTGGAGTATTGTTAGTAATGGGGGTATTGTTAGTAATGGGGGAGGTTAGTAATGGGGGGTATTGTTAGTAATGGGGGTATTATTAGTAATGGGTGTATTGTTAGTAATGAGAAGGTATTGTTAGTAATGGGGTGTATTGTTAGTAATGGGGGGTATTGTTAGTAATGGAGGGTATTGTTAGTAATGGGGGTGGTTAGTAATGGGGGGTTATTGTTAGTAATGGGGGGTATTGTTAGTAATGGGGGGGATTATTAATGGGGGAAGTTAATAATGGGGGAGGTTAGTAATGGAGGGTGGTTAGTAATGGGTGTATTGTTAGTAGTGGGGTAGGTTAGTAATGGGGGTATTGTTAGTAATGGGAGGAGGTTAGTAATAGGGGAGTATTGTTAGTAATGGGGGGAGGTTAGTAATGGGGGGTATTGTTAGTAATTGGGGGTATTGTTAGTAATGGGGGTATTGTTAGTAATGAGAAGTTATTGTTAGTAATGGGGTGTATTGTTAGTAATGGGGGTATTGTTAGTAATGAGAAGGTATTATTAGTAATGTGGTGTGTGGTAGTAATGGGGGTATTGTTAGTAATGGAGGGTGGTTAGTAATGGGGGGTTATTGTAAGTAATGGGGTTTTTTGCTAGTAATGGGGGTATTGTTAGTATTGAGAAGGTATTGTTAGTAATGAGGTGTATTGTAAGTAATGGGGGGTATTGTTAGTAATGGGGGGGGGTATTATTAGTAATGTTGGGTGGTTAGTAATGGGGGTTATTGTTAGTAATGGGGGGTATTGTTAGTAATTGGGGCATTGTTAGTAATGGGGGTTAGTAACGGGGTGTATTGTTAGTAATGGGGGTATTGTTAGTAATGGGGAGGTTAGTAATGGGTGGAGCATTGTTAGTAATGGGGTTTTGTTAGTAATAAGGGGAGGTTAGTAATGGGGGTTATTGTTAGTAATGGGGGTATTATTAGTTATAGGTGTATTGTTAGTAATGGGGGTATTGTTAGTAATGAGGGTATTGTTAGTAATGAGAAGGTATTGTTAGTAATGGGGGTATTGTTAGTAATGGGGGAGGTTAGTAATGGGTGGAGTATTGTAAGTAATGGGGGTATTGTTAGTAATGGGGGGAGGTTAGTAATGGGGGGTATTGTTAGTAATGGGGGTATTATTAGTAATGGGTGTATTGTTAGTAATGAGAAGGTATTGTTAGTAATGGGGTGTATTGTTAGTAATGGGGGGTATTGTTAGTAATGGAGGGTATTGTTAGTAATGGGGGTGGTTAGTAATGGGGGGTTATTGTTAGTAATGGGGGGTATTGTTAGTAATGGGGGGGATTATTAATGGGGGAAGTTAATAATGGGGGAGGTTAGTAATGGAGGGTGGTTAGTAATGGGTGTATTGTTAGTAGTGGGGGTGGTTAGTAATGGGGGTATTGTTAGTAATGGGAGGAGGTTAGTAATAGGGGAGTATTGTTAGTAATGGGGGGAGAATAGTAATGGGGGGTATTGTTAGTAATTGGGGGTATTGTTAGTAATGGGGGTATTGTTAGTAATGAGAGTTATTGTTAGTAATGGGGTGTATTGTTAGTAATGGGCGGTATATTGTTAGTAATGGGGGGTATCATTAGTAATGGGCGGTATTGTTAGTAACGGGGGGGGAAGTTAGTAATGGGGGGAGGTAAGTAATGGGGGGTATTGTTAGTAATGTGGGGTATTGTTAGTAATGGGGGGTATTTTTAGTATTTATGGGGTAGTTAGTAATGGGGGTAGTAATTGAAAGGAGGTTAGTAATGGGGGGGTTAGTAATGGGGAAGGTTAGTAAAGGGGAATATTGTTAGTAATGGGGGAAGTTAGTAATGTTGGGGGTATTGTTAGTAATGGGGGTATTGTTAGTAATGGGGGAAGTTAGTAAAGTGGGGGGTATTGTTAGTAATGGGGGTATTGTTAGTAATGGGAGGGAGGTTAGTAATGGGGGATATTGTTAGTAATGGGGGGCATTGTTAGTAATTGGGGTATTGTTAGTAATGGGGGTATGTTAGTAATGAGGTGTATTGTTAGTAATGGGGATATTGTTAGTAATAAGGGGAGGTTAGTAATGGGGTTATTGTTAGTAATGGGGAAGTTAGTAAAGTGGGGGGTATTGTTAGTAATGGGGGTATTGTTAGTAATGGGAGGGAGGTTAGTAATGGGGGATATTGTTAGAAGTAGGGGGTATTATTAGTAATAGGTGTATTGTTAGTAATGGGGGTATTGTTAGTAATGAGGGTATTGTTAGTAATGAGAAGGTATTGTTAGTAATGGGGAGGTTAGTAATGGGGGGAGTATTGTTAGTAATAAGGGTATTGTTAGTAATGGGGGAGGTTAGTAATGGGGGGAGGTTAGTAATGGGGGGTATTGTTAGTAATGGGGGTATTATTAGTAATGGGTGTATTGTTAGTAATGAGAAGGTATTGTTAGTAATGGCTGTATTGTTAGTAATGGGGGGTATTGTTAGTAATGGGGGGTATTGTTAGTAATGGGGGGTTATTGTTAGTTATGGGGGGTATTGTTAGTAATGGGGGGAATTATTAATGGGGGAGTTAATAATGGGGGAGGTTAGTAATGGAGGGTGGTTAGTAATGGGGGTATTGTTAGTAGTGGGGGTGGTTAGTAATGGGGGTATTGTTAGTAATGGGAGGAGGTTAGTAATAGGGGAGTATTGTTAGTAATGGGGGTATTGTTAGTAATGGGGGGAGGTTAGTAATGGGGGGTTATTGTTAGTAATGGGGGAGGTTAGTAATGGGGGTTATTGTAAGTAATGGGGGAGGTAGTAATGGGGGTATTGTTAGTAATGGGGGAGGTCAGTAATAGGGGGAATTGTTAGTAATGGAGGGTGGTTAGTAAAGGGGGGTATTGTTAGTAATAGGGGGGTATTGTTAGTAATGGGGGGTATTGTTAGTAATGGGGGGTATTGTTAGTAATGGGGGTATTGTTAGTAATGGAGGGTGGTTAGTAATGGGGGTTATTGTAAGTAATGGGGGTTTTGTTAGTAATGGGGGTATTGTTAGTATTGAGAAGGTATTGTTAGTAATGTAGGGTGATTAGTAATGGGGGTTATTGTTAGTAATGGGGGTATTGTTAGTAATTGGGGTATTGTTAGTAATGGGGGTATGTTAGTAATGGGTGTATTGTTAGTAATGGGGGTATTGTTAGTAATGGGGGAGGTTAGTAATGTGGGGAGCATTGTTAGTAATGGGGGTATTGTTAGTAATAAGGGGAGGTTAGTAATGGGGGTTATTGTTAGTAATGGGGGTATTATTAGTAATAGGTGTATTGTTAGTAATGGGGGTATTGTTAGTAATGAGGGTATTGTTAGTAATGAGAAGGTATTGTTAGTAATGGGGGTATTGTTAGTAATGGGGGAGGTTAGTAATGGGTGGAGTATTGTTAGTAATGGGGGTATTGTTAGGAATGGGGGGAGGTTAGTAATGGGGGGTATTGTTAGTAATGGGGGTATTATTAGTAATGGGTGTATTGTTAGTAATGAGAAGGTATTGTTAGTAATGGGGTGTATTGTTAGTAATGGGGGGTATTGTTAGTAACGGAGAGTATTGTTAGTAATGGGGGGTGGTTAGTAATGGGGGGTATTGTTAGTAATGGGGGGAATTATTAATGGGGGAAGTTAATAATGGGGGAGGTTAGTAATGGAGGATGGTTAGTAATGGGGGTATTGTTAGTAGTGGGGGTGGTTAGTAATGGGGGTATTGTTAGTAATGGGAGGAGGGTAGAAATAGGGGAGTATTGTTAGTAATGGGGGTATTGTTAGAAATGGGGGAGGTTAGTAATGGGGGGTTATGGTTAGTAATGGGGGAGGTTAGTAATGGGGGGAGTATTGTTAGTAATGGGGGTATTGTTAGTAATGAGGGGAGGTTAGTAATGGGGGGTTAGTAATGGGGTTTTTATTAGTAATGGGTGTATTGTTAGTAATGAGTAGGCATTGTTAGTAATGGGGTGTATTGTTAGTAATGGGGGTATTGTTAGTAATGGGGGAGTATTGTTAGCAATGGGGGTATTGTTAGTAATGGGGGGAGGTTAGTAATGGGGGTATTGTTAGTTATGGGGGTATTGTTAGTAATGGGGGAGGTTAGTAATGGGTGGAGTCATTGTTAGTAATGGGGGTATTGTTAGTAATGGGGGGAGGTTAGTAATGGGGGTATTGTTAGTAATGGGGGTATTATTAGTAATGGGTGTATTGTTAGTAATGAGAAGGTATTGTTAGTAATGGGATGTATTGTTAGTAATGGGGGGTATTGTTAGTAACAGAGAGTATTGTTAGTAATAGGGGGTGGTTAGTAATGGGGGGTATTGTTAGTAATGGGGGGAATTATTAATGGGGGGAAGTTAATAATGGGGGAGGTTAGTAATGGGGGTATTGTTAGTAGTGGGGGTGGTTAGTAATGGGGGTATTGTTAGTAATGGGAGGAGGGTAGTAATAGGGGAGTATTTTTAGTAATGGGGGTATTGTTAGTAATGGGGGGAGGTTAGTAATGGGGGGTTATGGTTAGTAATGGGGGAGGTTAGTAATGGGGTTATTGTAAGTAATAGGGGAGGTTAGTAATGGGGTGTATTGTTAGTAATGGGGGGAGTTCAGTAATAGGGGGAATTGTTAGTAATGCAGGGTGGTTAGTAAAGGGGGGTATTGTTAGTAATAGGGGGGTTATGTTAGCAATGGGGGGTATTGTTAGTAATGGGGTGGTATTGTTAGTAATGGGGGTATTGTTAGTAATGAGAAGGTATTGTTAGTAATGTGGTGTGTTGTTAGTAATGGGGGTATTGTTAGTAAAGGAGGGTGGTTAGTAATGGGGAGTTATTGTAAGTAATGGGAGTTTTTGTTAGTAATGGGGGTATTGTTAGTAATGAGATGGTATTGTTAGTAATGAGGTGTATTGTAAGTAATGGTGGTATTGTTAGTAATGGGGGTATTATTAGTAATGTAGGGTGGTTAGTAATGGGGGTTATTGTTAGTAATGCAGGGTATTGTTAGTAATTGGGGTATTGTTAGTAATGGGGGTATTGTTAGTAATGGGGTGTATTGTTAGTAATGGGGGGTGTTGTAAGTAATGGGAGGAGGTTAGTAATGGGGGAGGTTAGTAATGTGGGAGCATTGTTAGTAATGGGGGGAGGTTAGTAATAGGGGTTATTGTTATTAATGGGGTATTGTTAGTAATGGGGGTATTGTTAGTAATGAGAAGGTATTGTTAGTAATGGGGCGTATTGTTAGTAATGGGGGTATTGTTAGTAATGGGGGAGGTTAGTAATGGGGGGGTATTGTTAGTAATGGGGGGTATTATTAGTAATGTAGGGTGGTTAGTAATGGGGGGTTATTGTCAGTAATGGGGGGTATTGTTAGTAATTGGGGTATTGTTAGTAATGGGGGTATTGTTAGTAATGGGGTGTATTGTTAGTAATGGGGGTATTGTTAGTAATGGAAGGATGTTAGTAATGGGGGAGGTTAGTAATGGGGGAGCATTGTTAGTAATGGGGGAGGTTAGTAATAGGGGTTATTGTTAGAAATGGGGGTATTGTTAGTAATGGGGGTATTGTTAGTAATGGGGGGAGGTAGTAATGGGGGAGTATTGTTAGTAATGGGGTATTGTTAGTAATGGGGGGAGGTTAGTAATGGGGGTTTTTGTTAGTAATGGGGGTATTGTTAGTAATGAGATGGTATTGTTAGTAATGAGGTGTATTGTAAGTAATGGTGGTATTGTTAGTAATGGGGGTATTATTAGTAATGTAGGGTGGTTAGTAATGGGGGGTTATTGTTAGTAATGCAGGGTATTGTTAGTAATGGGGGTATTGTTAGTAATGGGGTGTATTGTTAGTAATGGGGGTGTTGTAAGTAATGGGAGGAGGTTAGTAATGGGGAGGTTAGTAATGTGGGAGCATTGTTAGTAATGGGGGGAGGTTAGTAATAGGGGTTATTGTTAGTAATGGGGGGTATTGTTAGTAATTGGGGTATTGTTAGTAATGGGGGTATGTTAGTAATGGGGTGTATTGTTAGTAATGGGGGTATTGTTAGTAATGGGGGAGGTTAGTAATGGGGGGAGCATTGTTAGTAATGGGGGTATTGTTAGTAATAAGGGGAGGTTAGTAATGGGGGTTATTGTTAGTAATGGGGGTATTATTAGTAATAGGTGTATTGTTAGTCATGGGGGTATTGTTAGTAATGAGGGTATTGTTAGTAATGAGAAGGTATTGTTAGTAATGGGGGTATTGTTAGGAATGGGGGGAGGTTAGTAATGGGGGGTATTGTTAGTAATGGGGTATTATTAGTAATGGGTGTATTGTTAGTAATGAGAAGGTATTGTTAGTAATGGGGTGTATTGTTAGTAATGGGGGGTATTGTTAGTAACAGAGAGTATTGTTAGTAATGGGGGGTGGTTAGTAATGGGGGTATTGTTAGTAATGGGGGGAATTATTAATGGGGGAAGTTAACAATGGGGGAGGTTAGTAATGGAGGATGGTTAGTAATGGGGGTATTGTTAGTAGTGGGGGTATTGTTAGTAATGGGGGGTGGTTAGTACTGTGGGTTATTGTTAGTAATGGGGTATTGTTAGTAATGGGGGAATATTTAATGGGGGAAGTTAGTAAAGGGGGAGGTTAGTAATGGGGGAAGTTAGTAATGGGGGGAGGTTAGTAATGGAGGATATTGTTAATAATGGAAGGTATTGTTAGTAATGGGGGGTATTGTTAGTAATGGGGGGTATTGTTAGTAAAGGGGGTATTGTTAGTAATGGGGGTATTGTAAGCAACGGGAGGAGGTAAGTAATGGGGAGTATTGTTAGTAATGGGGGGTATTATTAGTAATGGGGGTATTGTTAGTAATGAGAAGGTACTGTTAGTAATGGGGTGTCTTGTTAGTAATGGGGGTATTGTTAGTAATGGGGGGTTATTGTTAGTAATGGGGGGTATTGTTAGTAATGGGGGGAAATATTAATGGGGGAAGTTAGTAATGGGGGAGGTTAGTAATGGAGGGTGGTTAGTAATGGGGGTATTGTTAGTAATGGGGTCGGTTAGTAATGGGGGTATTGTTAGTAATGGGAGGAGGTTAGTAATGGGTGAGTATTGTTAGTAATTGGGGTATTGTTAGTAATGGGGGAGGTTAGTAATGGGGGGTTACTGTTAGTATTGGGGGAGGTTAGTAATGGGGGTTATTGTTAGTAATGGGGGGGTTTGTTAGTAATGAAGGGTGGTTAGTAATGGGGGGTTATGGTTAGTAATGGGGGATAAAGTTAGTAATTGGGGTATTGTTAGTAATGGGGTGTATTGTTAGTAATGGGGGGTATTGTTAGTAATGGGAGGAGGTTAGTAATGGGGGGAGCATTGTTAGTAATGGGGGGGGGGTTAGTAATGGGGGTTATTGTTAGTAATGGGGGTATTATTAGTAATAGGTGTATTGTTAGTAATGGGAGTATTGTTACTAATGGGGGTATTGTTAGTAATGGGGGAGGTTAGTAATGGGGGGAGGTTAGTAATGGGGGGAGTATTGTTAGTAATGGGGGTATTGTAAGTAATGGGGGGAGGTAAGTAATGGGGGGTATTGTTAGTAATGGGGGGTGGTTAGTAATGGGGGGTTATTTTTAGTAATGGGGGGTATTGTTAGTAATGGGGGGAATTATTAAAGAGAACCAATCATCAGATTTTACCCTATATAACGCTTGGCAAAGCGTTATATAGGGTAAAATCTATATTTTCACCATTCCCGGGGGGACGCTCCTGCCCCCAGGGATGGTGAAGATATGAAGTTATAAACTAGTCACCGCCGCCACCGTAAGTAGTCACCTGGGCGGGGAGCTCTTCTCATCTACTCCAGTTCTTCGGCCGGCAGCGACGCCCCCTCCGCTTGATTGATGGGCCGCGTCATCGTTTCGCTCACTGAACAGACGGAGCAGAGTGATGATGCGGCCCGTCAATCAAGCGGAGGGGGCGTCGCTGCCGGCCGAAGAACGGGAGTAGGTGAGAAGAGATCCCCGCCCAGGTGCGTCCCCTGGGAATGGTGAAAAAAAAAGATTTTACCCTATATAACGCTTTACCAAGTGTTATATAGGGTAAAATCTGATGATTGGTTCCCTTTAATGGGGGAAGTTAGTAATGGGGGAGGTTAGTAATTGAGGGTGGTTAGTAATGGGGGTATTGTTAGTAATGGGGGTGGTTAGGAATGGGGGTATTGTTAGTAATAGGAGGAGGTTAGTAATAAGGGAGTATTGTTAGTAATGGGGGTATTGCTAGTAATGGGGGGAGGTTAGTAATGGGGGGTTATTGTTAGTAATGGGGGAGGTTAGTAATGGGGGTTATTGTTAGTAATGGGGGTTATTGTTAGTAATGTAGGGTGGTTAGTAATGGGGGGTTATTGTTAGTAATGGGGGGTTATTGTTAGTAATTGGGGTATTGTTAGTAATGGGGGTATATTAGTAATGGGGTGTATTGTTAGTAATGGGGGTATTGTTAGAAACGGGGGAGGTTAGTAATGGGGGGAGCATTGTTAGTAATGGGGGTATTGTTAATAATAAGGGGAGGTTAGTAATGGGGTTTATTGTTAGTAATGGGGGGTATTATTAGTAATAGGTGTATTGTTAGTAATGGGGGTATTGTTAGTAATGAGAAGGTATTGTTAGTAATGGGGGTATTGTTAGTAATGGGGGGAGGTTAGTAATGGGGGGAGTATTGTTAGTAATGGGGGGTATTGTTAGTAATGTGGGGTATTGTTAGTAATGGTGGTATTATTAGTAATGGGTGTATTGTTAGTAATGAGAAGGTATTGTTAATATATGGGTGTATTGTTAGTAATGGGGGTATTGTTAGTAATGGGGGGTATTGTTAGTAATGGGGGGTGGTTAGTAATGGGGGGTTATTGTTAGTAATGGGGGGTATTGTTAGTAATGGGGGTATTGTTAGTAATGAGAAGGTATTGTTAGTAATGAGGTGTATTGTAAGTAATGGGGGGGTATTGTTAGTAATGGGGGGTATTATTAGTAATGTAGGGTGGTTAGTAATGGGGGGTTATTGTCAGTAATGGGGGGTATTGTTAGTAATTGGGGTATTTATTAATTATTAATGGGGGGAAGTTAATAATGAGGGAGGTTAGTAATGGAGGGTGGTTAGTAATGGGGGTATTGTTAGTAGTGGGGGTGGTTAGTAATGGGGGTATTGTTAGTAATGGGAGGAGGTTAGTAATAGGCGAGAATTGTTAGTAATGGGGGGAGGTTAGTAATGGGGGGGTTATTGTTAGTAATGGGGGAGGTTAGTAATGGGGGTTATTGTAAGTAAAGGGGGAGGTTAGTAATGGGGGGTATTGTTAGTAATGGGGGGAGGTCAGTAATAGGGGGGTTATTGTTAGTAATGGAGGGGGGTTAGTAATGGGGGTTATGTTAGTAATGGGGGGTATTGTTAGTAATGGGGGTATTGTTAGTAATGTGGTGTGTTGTTAGTAATGGGGGTATTGTTAGTAATGGAGGGTGGTTAGTAATGGGGGGTTATTGTAAGTAATGGGGGGTTTTGTTAGTTATGGGGGTATTGTTAGTAATGAGAAGGTATTGTTAGTAATGAGGTGTATTGTAAGTAATGGGGGGGTATTGTTAGTAATGGGGGGTATTATTAGTAATGTAGGGTGGTTAGTAATGGGGGGTTATTGTCAGTAATGGGGGGTATTGTTAGTAATTGGGGTATTGTTAGTAATTGGGGTATTGTTAGTAATGGGGTGTATTGTTAGTAATGGGGGTATTGTTAATAATGGAGGGTGGTTAGTAATGGGGGGTTATTGTAAGTAATGGGGGGTTTTGTTAGTAATGGGGGTATTGTTAGTAATGAGAAGGTATTGTTAGTAATGAGGTGTATTGTAAGTAATGGGGGGGGTATTGTTAGTAATGGGGGGTATTATTAGTAATGTAGGGTGGTTAGTAATGGGGGGTTATTGTCAGTAATGGGGGGTATTGTTAGTAATTGGGGTATTGATAGTAATGGGGGTATTGTTAGTAATGGGGTGTATTGTTAGTAATGGGGGGTATTGTTAGTAATGGGAGGAGGTTAGTAATGGGGGAGGTTAGTAATTGGGGGAGCATTGTTAGTAATGGGGGGAGGTTAGTAATAGGGGTTATTGTTAGCAATGGGGGTATTGTTAGTAATGGGGGTATTGTTAGTAATGAGAAGGTATTGTTAGTAATGGGGTGTATTGTTAGTAATGGGGGTATTGTTAGTAATGGGGGGAGGTTAGTAATGGGGGAGTATTGTTAGTAATGGGGGTATTGTTAGTAATGGGGGGAGGTTAGTAATGGGGGAGGTTAGTAATGGGGGTTTTATTAGTAATGGGTGTATTGTTAGTAATAAGTAGGTATTGTTAGTAATGGGGTGTATTGTTAGTAATGGGGGTATTGTTAGTAATGGGGGGAGGTTAGTAATGGGGGTAATATTGTTAGTAATAAGGGTATTGTTAGTAATGGGGGAGGTTAGTAATGGGGGTATTGTTAGTAATGGGGATATTGTTAGTAAAGGGGGGTGGTTAGTAATGTGGGGTTATTGTTAGTAATGGGGGTATTGTTAGTAATGGGGGGTGGTTAGTAATGTGGGGTTATTGTTAGTAATGGGGGTATTGTTAGTAATGGGGGAATTATTAATGGGAGGAAGTTAGTAAAGGGGGAGGTTAGTAATGGGGGGAAGTTAGTAATGGGGGGAGGTTAGTAATGGGGGATATTGTTAGTAATGGAAGGTATTGTTAGAAATGGGGGGTATTGTTAGTAATGGGGGTATTGTTAGTAATGGGGGTACTGTAAGTAATGGGGGGGTAGTACTGGGGGGAGGTTAGTAATGGGGGGATTGTTAGTAAAGGGGGGGTATTGTTAGTAATGGGAGTATTGTAAGCAACGGGGGGAGGTTAGTAATGGGGGTTATTGTTAGTAATGGGGGGTATTATTAATGGGGGGTATTATTAGTAATGGGGGTATTGTTAGTAATGAGAAGGTACTGTTAGTAATGGGGTGTATTGTTAGTAATGGGGGGTATTATTAGTAATGGGAGGAGGTTAGTAATGGGGGAGGTTAGTAATGGGGGGAGCATTGTTAGTAATGGGGGCATTGTTAGTAATGGGGTTAGGTTAGTAATGGGGGTTATTGTTAGTAATGGGGGTATTATTAGTAATAGGTGTATTGTTAGTAATGGGAGTATTGTTAGTAATGGGGGTATTGTTAGCAATGAGAAGGTATTGTTAGTAATGGAGGTATTGTTAGTAATGGGGGAGGATAGTAATGGGGGGAGGTTAGTAATGGGGGGAGTATTGTTAGTAATGGGGGTATTGTAAGTAATGGGGGGAGGTAAGTAACGGGGGGTATTGTTAGTAATGGGGGTATTATTAGTAATGGGTGTATTGTTAGTAATGAGAAGGTATTGTTAGTAATGGGGTGTATTGTTAGTAATGGGGGGTATTGTTAGTAATGTAGTGTGGTTAGTAATGGGGGGTTATTGTTAGTAATGGGGGGTATTGTTAGTAATTGGGGTATTGTTAGTAATGGGGGTATGTTAGTAATGAGGTGTATTGTTAGTAATGGGGGTATTGTTAGTAATGGGGGAGGTTAGTAATGGGGGGAGCATTGTTAGTAATGGGGGTATTGTTAGTAATAAGGGGAGGTTAGTAATGGGGGTTATTGTTAGTAATGGGGGTATTATTAGTAATAGGTGTATTGTTAGTTTTGGGGGTATTGTTAGTAATGAGGGTATTGTTAGTAATGAGAAGGTATTGTTAGTAATGGGGGTATTTTTAGTAATGGGGGGAGGTTAGTAATGGGGGGAGTATTGTTAGTAATGGGGAGAGGTTAGTAATGGGGGGAGGTTAGTAATGGGGGGTATTGTTAGTAATGGGGGTATTATTAGTAATGGGTGTATTTTTAGTAATGAGAAGGTATTGTTAGTAATGGGGTGTTTTGTTAGTAATGGGGGGTATTGTTAGTAATGAAGGGTATTGTTAGTAATGGGGGGTGGTTAGTAATGGGGGGTTATTGTTAGTAATGGGGGGTATTGTTAGTAATGGGGGGAATTATTAATGGGGGGAGGTTAATAATGGGGGAGGTTAGTAATGGAGAGTGGTTAGTAATGGGGGTATTGTTAGTAGTGGGGGTGGTTAGTAATGGGGGTATTGTTAGTAATGGGAGGAGGTTAGTAATAGGGGAGTATTGTTAGTAATGGGGGGAGGTTAGTAACGGGGGGTATTGTTAGTAATTGGGGGTATTGTTAGTAATGGGGGTATTGTTAGTAATGAGAAGTTATTGTTAGTAATGGGGTGTATTGTTAGTAATGGGCGGTATATTGTTAGTAATGGGGGGTATCGTTAGTAATGGGCGGTATTGTTAGTAATGGGGGGGAAGTTAGTAATGGGGGGAGGTTAGTAATGGGGGGTATTGTTAGTAATGTGGGGTATTGTTAGTGATGGGGGGTATTTTTAGTATTGATGGGGTAGTTAGTAATGGGGGTAGTAATTGGGGGAGGTTAGTAATGGGGAGTTAGTAATGGGGGAGGTTAGTAAAGGGGAATATTGTTAGTAATGGGGGGAAGTTAGTAATGTTGGGGGTATTGTTAGTAATGGGGGGTATTGTTAGTAATGGGGGAAGTTAGTAAAGTGGGGGGTATTGTTAGTAATGGGGGTATTGTTAGTAATGGGAGGGAGGTTAGTAATGGGGGATATTGTTAGTAATGGGGGGCATTGTTAGTAATTGGGGTATTGTTAGTAATGGGGGTATGTTAGTAATGAGGTGTATTGTTAGTAATGGGGGTATTGTTAGTAATAAGGGGAGGTTAGTAATGGGGGTTATTGTTAGTAATGGGGGAAGTTAGTAAAGTGGGGGGTATTGTTAGTAATGGGGGTATTGTTAGTAATGGGAGGGAGGTTAGTAAAGGGGGATATTGTTAGCAGTGGGGGGTATTATTAGTAATAGGTGTATTGTTAGTAATGGGGGTATTGTTAGTAATTAGAAGGCATTGTTAGTAATGGGGGAGGTTAGTAATGGGGGGAGTATTGTTAGTAATGGGGGTATTGTTAGTAATGGGGGGAGGTTAGTAATGGGGGGAGGTTAGTAATGGGGGGTATTGTTAGTAATGGGGGTATTATTAGTAATGGGTGTATTGTTAGTAATGAGAAGGTATTGTTAGTGATGGGCTGTATTGTTAGTAATGGGGGTATTATTAGTAATGGGTGTATTGTTAGTAATAAGAAGGTATTGTTAGTGATGGGCTGTATTGATAGTAATGGGGGTATTGTTAGTTATGGGGGGTATTGTTAGTAATGGGGGGGAATTATTAATGGGGGAAGTTAATAATGGGGGAGGTTAGTAATGGAGGGTGGTTAGTAATGGGGGTATTGTTAGTAGTGGGGGTGGTTAGTAATGAGGGTATTGTTAGTAATGGGAGGAGGTTAGTAATAGGGGAGTATTGTTAGTAATGGGGGTATTGTTAGTAATGGGGAGGTTAGTAATGGGGGGTTATTGTTAGTAATGGGGGAGGTTAATAATGGGGGTTATTGTAAGTAATGGGGGAGGTTAGTAATGGGGGGTATTGTTAGCAATGGGGGGAGGTCAGTAATAGGGGGAATTGTTAGTAATGGAGGGTGGTTAGTAAAGGGGGGTATTGTTAGTAATAGGGGGTATTGTTAGTAATGGGGTGTATTGTTAGTAATGGGGGTATTGTTAGTAATGGGGGAGGTTAGTAATGGGGGGAGCATTGTTAGTAATGGGGGTATTGTTAGTAATAAGGGGAGGTTAGTAATGGGGTTTATTGTTAGTAATGGGGGTATTATTAGTAATAGGTGTATTGTTAGTTTTGGGGGTATTGTTAGTAATGAGGGTATTGTTAGTAATAAGAAGGTATTGTTAGTAATGGGGGTATTTTTAGTAATGGGGGGAGGATAGTAATGGGGGGAGTATTGTTAGTAATGGGGAGAGGTTAGTAATGGGGGGGAGCATTGTTAGTAATGGGGGTATTGTTAGTAATAAGGGGAGGTTAGTAATGGGGGTTATTGTTAGTAATGGGGGTATTATTGGTAATAGGTGTATTGTTAGTTTTGGGGGTATTGTTAGTAATGAGGGTATTGTTAGTAATGAGAAGGTATTGTTAGTAATGGGGGTATTTTTAGTAATGGGGAGAGGTTAGTAATGGGGGGAGGTTAGTAATGGGGGGAGTATTGTTAGTAATGGGGGTATTAGTAATGGGTGTATTTTTAGTAATGAGAAGGTATTGTTAGTAATGGGGTGTTTTGTTAGTAATGGGGGGTATTGTTAGTAATGAAGGGTATTGTTAGCAATGGGGGGTGGTTAGTAATGGGGGGGTTATTGTTAGTAATGGGGGGTATTGTTAGTAATGGGGGGAATTATTAATGGGGGGAGGTTAATAATGGGGGAGGTTAGTAATGGAGAGTGGTTAGTAATGGGGGTATTGTTAGTAGTGGGGGTGGTTAGTAATGGGGGTATTGTTAGTAATGGGAGGAGGTTAGTAATAGGGGAGTATTGTTAGTAATGGGGTGGTATTGTTAGTAATGGGGGTATTGTTAGTAATGAGAAGGTATTGTTAGTAATGTGGTGTGTTGTTAGTAATGGGGGTATTGTTAGTAAAGGAGGGTGGTTAGTAATGGGGGGTTATTGTAAGTAATGGGGGGTTTTGTTAGTAATAGGGGTATTGTTAGTAATGAGAAGATATTGTTAGTAATGAGGTGTATTGTAAGTAATGGTGGGTATTGTTAGTAATGGGGGTATTATTAGTAATGTAGGGTGGTTAGTAATAGGGGGTTATTGTTAGTAATGCAGGGTATTGTTAGTAATTGGGGTATTGTTAGTAATGGGGGTATTGTTAGTAATGGGGTGTATTGTTAGTAATGGGGGGTGTTGTAAGTAATGGGAGTATGTTAGTAATGGGGAGGTTAGTAATGTGGGAGCATTGTTAGTAATGGGGGGAGGTTAGTAATAGGGGTTATTGTTAGTAATGGGGGTATTGTTAGTAATGAGAAGGTATTGTTAGTAATGGGGTGTATTGTTAGTAATGGGGGTATTGTTAGTAATGGGGGGAGGTTAGTAATGGGGGGGTATTGTTAGTAATGGGGGGTATTATTAGTAATGTAGGGTGGTTAGTAATGGGGGGTTATTGTCAGTAATGGGGGGTATTGTTAGTAACGGAGAGTATTGTTAGTAATGGGGGGTGGTTAGTAATGGGGGGTATTGTTAGTAATGGGGGGAATTATTAATGGGGGGAAGTTAATAATGGGGGAGGTTAGTAATGGAGGATGGTTAGTAATGGGGGTATTGTTAGTAGTGGGGGTGGTTAGTAATGGGGGTATTGTTAGTAATGGGAGGAGGGTAGAAATAGGGGAATATTGTTAGTAATGGGGGTATTGTTAGTAATGGGGGGAGGTTAGTAATGGGGGGTTATGGTTAGTAATGGGGGAGGTTAGTAATGGGGGTTATTGTAAGTAATGGGGGAGGTTAGTAATGGGGTGTATTGTTAGTAATGGGGGGAGGTCAGTAATAGGGGGAATTGATAGTAATGGAGGGTGGTTAGTAAAGGGGGGTATTGTTAATAATAGGGGGTTATGTTAGCAATGGGGGGTATTGTTAGTAATGGGGTTTTTTGTTAGTAATGGGGGTATTGTTAGTAATGAGAAGGTTTTGTTAGTAATGTGGTGTGTTGTTAGTAATGGGGGTATTGTTAGTAAAGGAGGGTGGTTAGTAATGGGGGGTTATTGGAAGTAATGGGGTTTTTGTTAGTAATGGGGGTATTGTTAGTAATGAGAAGATATTGTTAGTAATGAGGTGTATTGTAAGTAATGGTGGGTATTGTTAGTAATGGGGGTATTATTAGTAATGTAGGGTGGTTAGTAATGGGGGGTTATTGTTAGTAATGCAGGGTATTGTTAGTAATTGGGGTATTGTTAGTAATGGGGGTATTGTTAGTAATGGGGTGTATTGTTAGTAATGGGGGGTGTTGTAAGTAATGGGAGGAGGTTAGTAATGGGGGAGGTTAGTAATGTGGGAGCATTGTTAGTAATGGGGGGAGGTTAGTAATAGGGGTTATTGTTAGTAATGGGGGTATTGTTAGTAATGGGGGTATTGTTAGTAATGAGAAGGTATTGTTAGTAATGGGGCGTATTG
This sequence comes from Hyla sarda, assembly GCF_029499605.1. Lineage (NCBI taxonomy): Eukaryota > Metazoa > Chordata > Amphibia > Anura > Hylidae > Hyla > Hyla sarda. Next base: position 398,981,920 of record NC_079191.1, read on the forward strand.
TTAGTAATGGGGGTATTGTTAGTAATGGGGGGAGGTTAGTAATGGGGGGGTATTGTTAGTAATGGGGGGTATTATTAGTAATGTAGGGTGGTTAGTAATGGGGGGTTATTGTCAGTAATGGGGGGTTTTGTTAGTAATTGGGGTATTGTTAGTAATGGGGGTATTGTTAGTAATGGGGTGTATTGTTAGTAATGGGGGGTATTGTTAGTAATGGGAGGAGGTTAGTAATGGGGGAGGTTAGTAATGGGGGGAGCATTGTTAGTAATGGGGGGAGGTTAGTAATAGGGGTTATTGTTAGTAATGGGGGTATTGTTAGTAATGGGGGTATTGTTAGTAATGAGGGGAGGTTAGTAATGGGGGGGTTAGTAATGGGGTTTTTATTAGTAATGGGTGTATTGTTAGTAATGAGTAGGCATTGTTAGTAATGGGGTGTATTGTTAGTAATGGGGGTATTGTTAGTAATGGGAGGAGTATTGTTAGCAATGGGGGTATTGTTAGTAATGGGGGGAGGTTAGTAATGGGGGTATTGTTAGTTATGGGGGTATTGTTAGTAATGGGGGGAGGTTAGTAATGGATGGAGTATTGTTAGTAATGGGGGTATTGTTAGTAATGGGGGGAGGTTAGTAATGGGGGGTATTGTTAGTAATGGGGGTATTATTAGTAATGGGTGTATTGTTAGTAATGAGAAGGTATTGTTAGTAATGGGGTGTATTGTAAGTAATGGGCGGTATTGTTAGTAATGGGGGGGAAGTTAGTAATGGGGGGAGGTTAGTAATGGGGGGTATTGTTAGTAATGTGGGGTATTGTTAGTGATGGGGGGTATTTTTAGTATTGATGGGGTAGTTAGTAATGGGGGTAGTAATTGGGGGAGGTTAGTAATGGGGGGGTTAGTAATGGGGGAGGTTAGTAAAGGGGAATATTGTTAGTAATGGGGGGAAGTTAGTAATGTTGGGGGTATTGTTAGTAATGGGGGGTATTGTTAGTAATGGGGGAAGTTAGTAAAGTGGGGGGTATTGTTAGTAATGTGGGTATTGTTAGTAATGGGAGGAAGGTTAGTAATGGGGTATATTGTTAGTAATGGGGGGCATTGTTAGTAATTGGGGTATTGTTAGTAATGGGGGTATGTTAGTAATGAGGTGTATTGTTAGTAATGGGGGTATTGTTAGTAATAAGGGGAGGTTAGTAATGGGGGTTATTGTTAGTAATGGGGGAAATTAGTAAAGTGGGGGGTATTGTTAGTAATGGGGGTATTGTTAGTAATGGGAGGGAGGTTAGTAATGGGGGATATTGTTAGCAGTGGGGGGTATTATTAGTAATAGGTGTATTGTTAGTAATGGGGGTATTGTAATTAGAAGGCATTGTTAGTAATGGGGGAGGTTAGTAATGGGGGGAGTATTGTTAGTAATGGGGGTATTGTTAGTAATGGGGGGAGGTTAGTAATGGGGGGAGGTTAGTAATGGGGGGTATTGTTAGTAATGGGGGTATTATTAGTAATGGGTGTATTGTTAGTAATGAGAAGGTATTGTTAGTAATGGGCTGTATTGTTAGTAATGGGGGGTATTGTTAGTAATGGGGGGTATTGTTAGTAATGGGGGTTATTGTTAGTTATGGGGGGTATTGTTAGTAATGGGGGGAATTATTAATGGGGGAAGTTAATAATGGGGGAGGTTAGTAATGGAGGGTGGTTAGTAATGGGGGTATTGTTAGCAGTGGGGGTGGTTAGTAATGAGGGTATTGTTAGTAATGGGAGGAGGTTAGTAATAGGGGAGTATTGTTAGTAATGGGGGGTATTGTTAGTAATGGGGGGAGGTTAGTAATGGGGGGTTATTGTTAGTAATGGGGGAGGTTAGTAATGGGGGTTATTGTAAGTAATGGGGGAGGTTAGTAATGGGGGGTATTGTTAGTAATGGGGGGAGGTCAGTAATAGGGGGAATTGTTAGTAATGGAGGGTGGTTAGTAAAGGGGGGTATTGTTAGTAATAGGGGGTATTGTTAGTAATGGGGGGTATTGTTAGTAATGGGGGGGTATTGTTAGTAATGGGGGTATTGTTAGTAATGGAGGGTGGTTAGTAATGGGGGGTTATTGTAAGTAATGGGGGGTTTTGTTAGTAATGGGGGTATTGTTAGTATTGAGAAGGTATTGTTAGTAATGTAGGGTGGTTAGTAATGGGGGTTATTGTTAGTAATGGGGGGTATTGTTAGTAATTGGGGTATTGTTAGTAATGGGGGTATGTTAGTAATGGGGTGTATTGTTAGTAATGGGGGTATTGTTAGTAATGGGGGAGGTTAGTAATGGGGGGAGCATTGTTAGTAATGGGGGTATTGTTAGTAATAAGGGGAGGTTAGTACTGGGGGTTATTGTTAGTAATGGGGGTATTATTAGTAATAGGTGTATTGTTAGTCATGGGGGTATTGTTAGTAATGAGGGTATTGTTAGTAATGAGAAGGTATTGTTAGTAATGGGGGTATTGTTAGGAATGGGGGGAGGTTAGTAATGGGGGGTATTGTTAGTAATGGGGGTATTATTAGTAATGGGTGTATTGTTAGTAATGAGAAGGTATTGTTAGTAATGGGGTGTATTGTTAGTAATGGGGGGTATTGTTAGTAACAGAGAGTATTGTTAGTAATGGGGGGTGGTTAGTAATGGGGGGTATTGTTAGTAATGGGGGGAATTATTAATGGGGGGAAGTTAACAATGGGGGAGGTTAGTAATGGAGGATGGTTAGTAATGGGGGTATTGTTAGTAGTGGGGGTATTGATAGTAATGGGGGGTGGTTAGTACTGTGGGGTTATTGTTAGTAATGGGGGTATTGTTAGTAATGGGGGGAATATTTAATGGGGGGAAGTTAGTAAAGGGGGAGGTTAGTAATGGGGGGAAGTTAGTAATGGGGGGAGGTTAGTAATGGAGGATATTGTTAATAATGGAAGGTATTGTTAGTAATGGGGGGTGTTGTTAGTAATGGGGGGTATTGTTAGTAAAGGGGGATATTGTTAGTAATGGGGGTATTGTAAGCAACGGGAGAAGGTAAGTAATGGGGAGTATTGTTAGTAATGGGGGGTATTATTAGTAATGGGGGTATTGTTAGTAATGAGAAGGTACTGTTAGTAATGGGGTGTATTGTTAGTAATGGGGGGTATTGTTAGTAATGGGGGGTTATTGTTAGTAATGGGGGGTATTGTTAGTAATGGGGGGAAATATTAATGGGGGGAAGTTAGTAATGGGGGAGGTTAGTAATGGAGGGTGGTTAGTAATGGGGGTATTGTTAGTAATGGGGTGGTTAGTAATGGGGGTATTGTTAGTAATGGGAGGAGGTTAGTAATGGGGGAGTATTGTTAGTAATTGGGGTATTGTTAGTAATGGGGGGAGGTTAGTAATGGGGGGTTACTGTTAGTATTGGGGGAGGTTAGTAATGGGGGTTATTGTTAGTAATGGGGGGGTTTGTTAGTAATGAAGGGTGGTTAGTAATGGGGGGTTATGGTTAGTAATGGGGGATAAAGTTAGTAATTGGGGTATTGTTAGTAATGGGGTATATTGTTAGTAATGGGGGGTATTGTTAGTAATGGGAGGAGGTTATTAATGGGGGGAGCATTGTTAGTAATGGGGGGAGGTTAGTAATGGGGGTTATTGTTAGTAATGGGGGTATTATTAGTAATAGGTGTATTGTTAGTAATGGGAGTATTGTTACTAATGTGGGTATTGTTAGTAATGGGGGAGGTTAGTAATGGGGGGAGGTTAGTAATGGGGGGAGTATTGTTAGTAATGGGGGTATTGTAAGTAATGGGGGGAGGTAAGTAATGGGGGGTATTGTTAGTAATGGGGGGTGGTTAGTAATGGGGGGTTATTTTTAGTAATGGGGGGTATTGTTAGTAATGGGGGGAATTATTAAAGAGAACCAATCATCAGATTTTACCCTATATAATGCTTGGCAAAGCGTTATATAGGGTAAAATCTACATTTTCACCATTCCCGGGGGGACGCTCCTGCCCCCAGGGATGGTGAAGATATGAAGTTATAAACTAGTCACCGCCGCCACCGTAAGTAGTCACCTGGGCGGGGAGCTCTTCTCATCTACTCCAGTTCTTCGACCGGCAGCGACGCCCCCTCCGCTTGATTGATGGGCCGCGTCATCGTTTCGCTCACTGAACAGACGGAGCAGAGTGATGATGCGGCCCGTCAATCAAGCGGAGGGGGCGTCGCTGCCGGCCGAAGAACGGGAGTAGGTGAGAAGAGATCCCCGCCCAGGTGCGTCCCCTGGGAATGGTGAAAAAAAAGATTTTACCCTATATAACGCTTTACCAAGTGTTATATAGGGTAAAATCTGATGATTGGTTCCCTTTAATGGGGGAAGTTAGTAATGGGGGAGGTTAGTAATTGAGGGTGGTTAGTAATGGGGGTATTGTTAGTAATGGGGGTGGTTAGGAATGGGGGTATTGTTAGTAATGGGAGGAGGTTAGTAATAAGGGAGTATTGTTAGTAATGGGGGTATTGCTAGTAATGGGGGGAGGTTAGTAATGGGGGGTTATTGTTAGTAATGGGGGAGGTTAGTAATGGGGGTTATTGTTAGTAATGGGGGTTATTGTTAGTAATGTAGGGTGGTTAGTAATGGGGGGTTATTGTTAGTAATGGGGGGGTTATTGTTAGTAATTGGGGTATTGTTAGTAATGGGGGTATATTAGTAATGGGGTGTATTGTTAGTAATGGGGGTATTGTTAGAAACGGGGGAGGTTAGTAATGGGGGGAGCATTGTTAGTAATGGGGGTATTGTTAATAATAAGGGGAGGTTAGTAATGGGGTTTATTGTTAGTAATGGGGGGTATTATTAGTAATAGGTGTATTGTTAGTAATGGGGGTATTGTTAGTAATGAGAAGGTATTGTTAGTAATGGGGGTATTGTTAGTAATGGGGGGAGGTTAGTAATGGGGGGAGTATTGTTAGTAATGGGGGGTATTGTTAGTAATGTGGGGTATTGTTAGTAATGGTGGTATTATTAGTAATGGGTGTATTGTTAGTAATGAGAAGGTATTGTTAATAATTGGGTGTATTGTTAGTAATGGGGGTATTGTTAGTAATGGGGGGTATTGTTAGTAATGGGGGGTGGTTAGTAATGGGGGGTTATTGTTAGTAATGGGGGGTATTGTTAGTAATGGGGGTATTGTTAGTAATGAGAAGGTATTGTTAGTAATGAGGTGTATTGTAAGTAATGGGGGGGTATTGTTAGTAATGGGGGGTATTATTAGTAATGTAGGGTGGTTAGTAATGGGGGGTTATTGTCAGTAATGGGGGGTATTGTTAGTAATTGGGGTATTTATTAATTATTAATGGGGGGAAGTTAATAATGAGGGAGGTTAGTAATGGAGGGTGGTTAGTAATGGGGGTATTGTTAGTAGTGGGGGTGGTTAGTAATGGGGGTATTGTTAGTAATGGGAGGAGGTTAGTAATAGGCGAGAATTGTTAGTAATGGGGGGAGGTTAGTAATGGGGGGGTTATTGTTAGTAATGGGGGAGGTTAGTAATGGGGGTTATTGTAAGTAAAGGGGGAGGTTAGTAATGGGGGGTATTGTTAGTAATGGGGGGAGGTCAGTAATAGGGGGGTTATTGTTAGTAATGGAGGGGGGTTAGTAATGGGGGTATTGTTAGTAATAGGGGGGTTATGTTAGTAATGGGGGGTATTGTTAGTAATGGGGGTATTGTTAGTAATGTGGTGTGTTGTTAGTAATGGGGGTATTGTTAGTAATGGAGGGTGGTTAGTAATGGGGGGTTATTGTAAGTAATGGGGGGTTTTGTTAGTTATGGGGGTATTGTTAGTAATGAGAAGGTATTGTTAGTAATGAGGTGTATTGGAAGTAATGGGGGGGGTATTGTTAGTAATGGGGGGTATTATTAGTAATGTAGGGTGGTTAGTAATGGGGGGTTATTGTCAGTAATGGGGGGTATTGTTAGTAATTGGGGTATTGTTAGTAATTGGGGTATTGTTAGTAATGGGGTGTATTGTTAGTAATGGGGGTATTGTTAATAATGGAGGGTGGTTAGTAATGGGGGTTATTGTAAGTAATGGGGGGTTTTGTTAGTAATGGGGGTATTGTTAGTAATGAGAAGGTAGTGTTAGTAATGAGGTGTATTGTAAGTAATGGGGGGGGGTATTGTTAGTAATGGGGGGTATTATTAGTAATGTAGGGTGGTTAGTAATGGGGGGTTATTGTCAGTAATGGGGGGTATTGTTAGTAATTGGGGTATTGATAGTAATGGGGGTATTGTTAGTAATGGGGTGTATTGTTAGTAATGGGGGGTATTGTTAGTAATGGGAGGAGGTTAGTAATGGGGGAGGTTAGTAATTGGGGGAGCATTGTTAGTAATGGGGGGAGGTTAGTAATAGGGGTTATTGTTAGCAATGGGGGTATTGTTAGTAATGGGGGTATTGTTAGTAATGAGAAGGTATTGTTAGTAATGGGGTGTATTGTTAGTAATGGGGGTATTGTTAGTAATGGGGGGAGGTTAGTAATGGGGGAGTATTGTTAGTAATGGGGGTATTGTTAGTAATGGGGGGAGGTTAGTAATGGGGGAGGTTAGTAATGGGGGTTTTATTAGTAATGGGTGTATTGTTAGTAATAAGTAGGTATTGTTAGTAATGGGGTGTATTGTTAGTAATGGGGGTATTGTTAGTAATGGGGGGAGGTTAGTAATGGGGGTAATATTGTTAGTAATAAGGGTATTGTTAGTAATGGGGGAGGTTAGTAATGGGGGTATTGTTAGTAATGGGGATATTGTTAGTAAAGGGGGGTGGTTAGTAATGTGGGGTTATTGTTAGTAATGGGGGTATTGTTAGTAATGGGGGGTGGTTAGTAATGTGGGGTTATTGTTAGTAATGGGGGTATTGTTAGTAATGGGGGAATTATTAATGGGGGGAAGTTAGTAAAGGGGGAGGTTAGTAATGGGGGGAAGTTAGTAATGGGGGGAGGTTAGTAATGGGGGATATTGTTAGTAATGGAAGGTATTGTTATAAATGGGGGGTATTGTTAGTAATGGGGGTATTGTTAGTAATGGGGGTACTGTAAGTAATGGGGGGGTAGTACTAGGGGGAGGTTAGTAATGGGGGGATTGTTAGTAAAGGGGGGGTATTGTTAGTAATGGGAGTATTGTAAGCAACGGGGGGAGGTTAGTAATGGGGGTTATTGTTAGTAATGGGGGGTATTATTAGTAATGGGGGTATTGTTAGTAATGAGAAGGTACTGTTAGTAATGGGGTGTATTGTTAGTAATGGGGGGTATTATTAGTAATGGGAGGAGGTTAGTAATGGGGGAGGTTAGTAATGGGGGGAGCATTGTTAGTAATGGGGGTTATTGTTAGTAATGGGGGTATTATTAGTAATAGGTGTATTGTTAGTAATGGGAGTATTGTTAGTAATGGGGGTATTGTTAGCAATGAGAAGGTATTGTTAGTAATGGGGGTATTGTTAGTAATGGGGGAGGATAGTAATGGGGGGAGGTTAGTAATGGGGGGAGTATTGTTAGTAATGGGGGTATTGTAAGTAATGGGGGGAGGTAAGTAACGGGGGGTATTGTTAGTAATGGGGGTATTATTAGTAATGGGTGTATTGTTAGTAATGAGAAGGTATTGTTAGTAATGGGGTGTATTGTTAGTAATGGGGGGTATTGTTAGTAATGTAGTGTGGTTAGTAATGGGGGGTTATTGTTAGTAATGGGGGGTATTGTTAGTAATTGGGGTATTGTTAGTAATGGGGGTATGTTAGTAATGGGGTGTATTGTTAGTAATGAAGGTATTGTTAGTAATGGGGGAGGTTAGTAATGGGGGGAGCATTGTTAGTAATGGGGGTATTGTTAGTAATAAGGGGAGGTTAGTAATGGGGGTTATTGTTAGTAATGGGGGTATTATTAGTAATAGGTGTATTGTTAGTTTTGGGGGTATTGTTAGTAATGAGGGTATTGTTAGTAATGAGAAGGTATTGTTAGTAATGGGGGTATTTTTAGTAATGGGGGGAGGTTAGTAATGGGGGGAGTATTGTTAGTAATGGGGAGAGGTTAGTAATGGGGGAGGTTAGTAATGGGGGGTATTGTTAGTAATGGGGGTATTATTAGTAATGGGTGTATTTTTAGTAATGAGAAGGTATTGTTAGTAATGGGGTGTTTTGTTAGTAATGGGGGGTATTGTTAGTAATGAAGGGTATTGTTAGTAATGGGGGGTGGTTAGTAATGGGGGGTTATTGTTAGTAATGGGGGGTATTGTTAGTAATGGGGGGAATTATTAATGGGGGGAGGTTAATAATGGGGGAGGTTAGTAATGGAGAGTGGTTAGTAATGGGGGTATTGTTAGTAGTGGGGGTGGTTAGTAATGGGGGTATTGTTAGTAATGGGAGGAGGTTAGTAATAGGGGAGTATTGTTAGTAATGGGGGGAGGTTAGTAACGGGGGGTATTGTTAGTAATTGGGGGTATTGTTAGTAATGGGGGTATTGTTAGTAATGAGAAGTTATTGTTAGTAATGGGGTGTATTGTTAGTAATGGGCGGTATATTGTTAGTAATGGGGGTATCGTTAGTAATGGGCGGTATTGTTAGTAATGGGGGGGAAGTTAGTAATGGGGGGAGGTTAGTAATGGGGGGTATTGTTAGTAATGTGGGGTAATGTTAGTGATGGGGGGTATTTTTAGTATTGATGGGGTAGTTAGTAATGGGGGTAGTAATTGGGGGAGGTTAGTAATGGGGGGTTAGTAATGGGGGAGGTTAGTAAAGGGGAATATTGTTAGTAATGGGGGGAAGTTAGTAATGTTGGGGGTATTGTTAGTAATGGGGGGTATTGTTAGTAATGGGGGAAGTTAGTAAAGTGGGGGGTATTGTTAGTAATGGGGGTATTGTTAGTAATGGGAGGGAGGTTAGTAATGGGGGATATTGTTAGTAATGGGGGGCATTGTTAGTAATTGGGGTATTGTTAGTAATGGGGGTATGTTAGTAATGAGGTGTATTGTTAGTAATGGGGGTATTGTTAGTAATAAGGGGAGGTTAGTAATGGGGGTTATTGTTAGTAATGGGGGAAGTTAGTAAAGTGGGGGGTATTGTTAGTAATGGGGGTATTGTTAGTAATGGGAGGGAGGTTAGTAAAGGGGGATATTGTTAGCAGTGGGGGGTATTATTAGTAATAGGTGTATTGTTAGTAATGGGGGTATTGTTAGTAATTAGAAGGCATTGTTAGTAATGGGGGAGGTTAGTAATGGGGGGAGTATTGTTAGTAATGGGGGTATTGTTAGTAATGGGGGGAGGTTAGTAATGGGGGGAGGTTAGTAATGGGGGGTATTGTTAGTAATGGGGGTATTATTAGTAATGGGTGTATTGTTAGTAATGAGAAGGTATTGTTAGTGATGGGCTGTATTGTTAGTAATGGGGGTATTATTAGTAATGGGTGTATTGTTAGTAATGAGAAGGTATTGTTAGTGATGGGCTGTATTGATAGTAATGGGGGTATTGTTAGTTATGGGGGGTATTGTTAGTAATGGGGGGGAATTATTAATGGGGGAAGTTAATAATGGGGGAGGTTAGTAATGGAGGGTGGTTAGTAATGGGGGTATTGTTAGTAGTGGGGGTGGTTAGTAATGAGGGTATTGTTAGTAATGGGAGGAGGTTAGTAATAGGGGAGTATTGTTAGTAATGGGGGTATTGTTAGTAATGGGGAGGTTAGTAATGGGGGGTTATTGTTAGTAATGGGGGAGGTTAATAATGGGGGTTATTGTAAGTAATGGGGGAGGTTAGTAATGGGGGGTATTGTTAGCAATGGGGGGAGGTCAGTAATAGGGGGAATTGTTAGTAATGGAGGGTGGTTAGTAAAGGGGGGTATTGTTAGTAATAGGGGGTATTGTTAGTAATGGGGGTTTTGTTAGTAATCGGGGGGTATTGTTAGTAATGGGGGTATTGTTAGTAATGGAGGGTGGTTAGTAATGGGGGGTTATTGTAATTAATGGGAGGTTTGTTAGTAATGGGGGTATTGTTAGTATTGAGAAGGTATTGTTAGTAATGTAGGGTGGTTAGTAATGGGGGTTATTGTTAGTAATGGGGGGTATTGTTAGTAATTGGGGTATTGTTAGTAATAGGGGTATGTTAGTAATGGGGTGTATTGTTAGTAATGGGGGTATTGTTAGTAATGGGGGAGGTTAGTAATGGGGGGAGCATTGTTAGTAATGGGGGTATTGTTAGTAATAAGGGGAGGTTAGTAATGGGGGTTATTGTTAGTAATGGGGGTATTATTAGTAATAGGTGTATTGTTAGTAATGGGGGTATTGTTAGTAATGAGGGTATTGTTAGTAATGAGAAGGTATTGTTAGTAATGGGGGTATTGTTAGTAATGGGGGGAGGTTAGTAATGGGTGGAGTATTGTTAGTAATGGAGGTATTGTTAGGAATGGGGGGAGGTTAGTAATGGGGGGTATTGTTAGTAATGGGGGTATTATTAGTAATGGGTGTATTGTTAGTAATGAGAAGGTATTGTTAGTAATGGGGTGTTTTGTTAGTAATGGGGGGTATTGTTAGTAACGGAGAGTATTGTTAGTAATGGGGGGTGGTTAGTAATGGGGGGTATTGTTAGCAATGGGGGGTATTGTTAGTAATGGGGTGGTATTGTTAGTAATGGGGGTATTGTTAGTAATGAGAAGGTATTGTTAGTAATGTGGTGTGTTGTTAGTAATGGGGGTATTGTTAGTAAAGGAGGGTGGTTAGTAATGGGGGGTTATTGTAAGTAATGGGGGGTTTTGTTAGTAATGGGGGTATTGTTAGTAATGAGAAGATATTGTTAGTAATGAGGTGTATTGTAAGTAATGGTGGGTATTGTTAGTAATGGGGGTATTATTAGTAATGTAGGGTGGTTAGTAATAGGGGGTTATTGTTAGTAATGCAGGGTATTGTTAGTAATTGGGGTATTGTTAGTAATGGGGGTATTGTTAGTAATGGGGTGTATTGTTAGTAATGGGGGGTGTTGTAAGTAATGGGAGGAGGTTAGTAATGGGGAGGTTAGTAATGTGGGAGCATTGTTAGTAATGGGGGGAGGTTAGTAATAGGGGTTATTGTTAGTAATGGGGGTATTGTTAGTAATGAGAAGGTATTGTTAGTAATGGGGTGTATTGTTAGTAATGGGGGTATTGTTAGTAATGGGGGGAGGTTAGTAATGGGGGGGTATTGTTAGTAATGGGGGGTATTATTAGTAATGTAAGGTGGTTAGTAATGGGGGGATATTGTCAGTAATGGGGGGTATTGTTAGTAATTGGGGTATTGTTAGTAATGGGGGTATTGTTAGTAATGGGGTGTATTGTTAGTAATGGGGGGTATTGTTAGTAATGGGAGGAGGTTAGTAATGGGGGAGGTTAGTAATGGGGGGAGCATTGTTAGTAATGGGGGGAGGTTATTAATAGGGGTTATTGTTAGTAATGGGGGTATTGTTAGTAATGGGGGTATTGTTAGTAAGGGGGGGAGGTTAGTAATGGGGGAGTATTGTTAGTAATGGGGGTATTGCTAGTAATGGGGGGAGGTTAGTAATGGGGGAGGTTAGTAATGGGGGAGGTTAGTAATGGGGGTTTTATTAGTAATGGGTGTATTGTTAGTAATGAGTAGGTATTGTTAGTAATGGGGTGTATTGTTAGTAATGGGGGTATTGTTAGTAATGGGGGGAGTATTGTTAGTAATGGGGGTATTGTTAGTAATGGGGGGAGGTTAGTAATGGGGGTATTGTTAGTAATGGGGGTATTGTTAGTAAAGGGGGTGGTTAGTAATGTGGGGTTATTGTTAGTAATGGGGGTATTGTTAGTAATGGGGGTATTGTTAGTAATGGGGGGTGATTAGTACTGTGGGGTTATTGTTAGTAATAGGGGTATTGTTAGTAATGGGGGGAATATTTAATGGGGGGAAGTTAGTAAAGGGGGAGGTTAGTAATGGGGGGAAGTTAGTAATGGGGGGAGGTTAGTAATGGAGGATATTGTTAATAATGGAAGGTATTGTTAGTAATGGGGGGTATTGTTAGTAATGGGTATTGTTAGTAAAGGGGGGGTATTGTTAGTAATGGGGGTATTGTAAGCAACGGGAGGAGGTAAGTAATGGGGAGTATTGTTAGTAATGGGGGGTATTATTAGTAATGGGGGTATTGTTAGTAATGAGAAGGTACTGTTAGTAATGGGGTGTATTGTTAGTAATGGGGGGTATTGTTAGTAATGGGGGGTTATTGTTAGTAATGGGGGGTATTGTTAGTAATGGGGGGAAATATTAATGGGGGGAAGTTAGTAATGGGGGAGGTTAGTAATGGAGGGTGGTTAGTAATGGGGGTATTGTTAGTAATGGGGTGGTTAGTAATGGGGGTATTGTTAGTAATGGGAGGAGGTTAGTAATGGGGGGTTACTGTTAGTATTGGGGGAGGTTAGTAATGGGGGTTATTGTTAGTAATGGGGGGGGTTTGTTAGTAATGAAGGGTGGTTAGTAATGGGGGGTTATGGTTAGTAATGGGGGATAAAGTTAGTAATTGGGGTATTGTTAGTAATGGGGTGTATTGTTAGTAAGGGGGAGTATTGTTAGTAATTGGGGTATTGTTAGTAATGGGGGGAGGTTAGTAATGGGGGGTTACTGTTAGTATTGGGGGAGGTTAGTAATGGGGGTTATTGTTAGTAATGGGGGGGGTTTGTTAGTAATGAAGGGTGGTTAGTAATGGGGGGTTATGGTTAGTAATGGGGGATAAAGTTAGTAATTGGGGTATTGTTAGTAATGGGGTGTATTGTTAGTAATGGGGGGTATTGTTAGTAATGGGAGGAGGTTAGTAATGGGGGGAGCATTGTTAGTAATGGGGGGAGGTTAGTAATGGGGGTTATTGTTAGTAATGGGGGTATTATTAGTAATAGGTGTATTGTTAGTAATGGGAGTATTGTTACTAATGGGGGTATTGTTAGTAATGGGGGAGGTTAGTAATGGGGGGAGGTTAGTAATGGGGGGAGTATTGTTAGTAATGGGGGTATTGTAAGTAATGGGGGGAGGTAAGTAATGGGGGGTATTGTTAGTAATGGGGGGTGGTTAGTAATGGGGGGTTATTTTTAGTAATGGAGGGTATTGTTAGTAATGGGGGGAATTATTAAAGAGAACCAATCATCAGATTTTACCCTATATAACGCTTGGCAAAGCGTTATATAGGGTAAAATCTATATTTTCACCATTCCCGGGGGGACGCTCCTGCCCCCAGGGATGGTGAAGATATGAAGTTATAAACTAGTCACCGCCGCCACCGTAAGTAGTCACCTGGGCGGGGAGCTCTTCTCATCTACTCCAGTTCTTCGGCCGGCAGCGACGCCCCCTCCGCTTGATTGATGGGCCGCGTCATCGTTTCGCTCACTGAACAGACGGAGCAGAGTGATGATGCGGCCCGTCAATCAAGCGGAGGGGGCGTCGCTGCCGGCCGAAGAACGGGAGTAGGTGAGAAGAGATCCCCGCCCAGGTGCGTCCCCTGGGAATGGTGAAAAAAAAGATTTTACCCTATATAACGCTTTACCAAGTGTTATATAGGGTAAAATCTGATGATTGGTTCCCTTTAATGGGGGAAGTTAGTAATGGGGGAGGTTAGTAATTGAGGGTGGTTAGTAATGGGGGTATTGTTAGTAATGGGGGTGGTTAGGAATGGGGGTATTGTTAGTAATGGGAGGAGGTTAGTAATAAGGGAGTATTGTTAGTAATGGGGGTATTGCTAGTAATGGGGGGAGGTTAGTAATGGGGGGTTATTGTTAGTAATGGGGGAGGTTAGTAATGGGGGTTATTGTTAGTAATGGGGGTTATTGTTAGTAATGTAGGGTGGTTAGTAATGGGGGGTTATTGTTAGTAATGGGGGGGTTATTGTTAGTAATTGGGGTATTGTTAGTAATGGGGGTATATTAGTAATGGGGTGTATTGTTAGTAATGGGGGTATTGTTAGAAACGGGGGAGGTTAGTAATGGGGGGAGCATTGTTAGTAATGGGGGTATTGTTAATAATAAGGGGAGGTTAGTAATGGGGTTTATTGTTAGTAATGGGGGGTATTATTAGTAATAGGTGTATTGTTAGTAATGGGGGTATTGTTAGTAATGAGAAGGTATTGTTAGTAATGGGGGTATTGTTAGTAATGGGGGGAGATTAGTAATGGGGGGAGTATTGTTAGTAATGGGGGGTATTGTTAGTAATGTGGGGTATTGTTAGTAATGGTGGTATTATTAGTAATGGGTGTATTGTTAGTAATGAGAAGGTATTGTTAATAATTGGGTGTATTGTTAGTAATGGGGGTATTGTTAGTAATGGGGGGTATTGTTAGTAATGGGGGGTGGTTAGTAATGGGGGGTTATTGTTAGTAATGGGGGGTATTGTTAGTAATGGGGGTATTGTTAGTAATGAGAAGGTATTGTTAGTAATGAGGTGTATTGTAAGTAATGGGGGGGTATTGTTAGTAATGGGGGGTATTATTAGTAATGTAGGGTGGTTAGTAATGGGGGGTTATTGTCAGTAATGGGGGGTATTGTTAGTAATTGGGGTATTTATTAATTATTAATGGGGAGAAGTTAATAATGAGGGAGGTTAGTAATGGAGGGTGGTTAGTAATGGGGGTATTGTTAGTAGTGGGGGTGGTTAGGAATGGGGGTATTGTTAGTAATGGGAGGAGGTTAGTAATAGGCGAGAATTGTTAGTAATGGGGGGAGGTTAGTAATGGGGGGGTTATTGTTAGTAATGGGGGAGGTTAGTAATGGGGGTTATTGTAAGTAAAGGGGGAGGTTAGTAATGGGGGGGTATTGTTAGTAATGGGGGGAGGTCAGTAATAGGGGGGTTATTGTTAGTAATGGAGGGGGGTTAGTAATGGGGGTATTGTTAGTAATAGGGGGGTTATGTTAGTAATGGGGGGTATTGTTAGTAATGGGGGTATTGTTAGTAATGTGGTGTGTTGTTAGTAATGGGGGTATTGTTAGTAATGGAGGGTGGTTAGTAATGGGGGGTTATTGTAAGTAATGGGGGGTTTTGTTAGTTATGGGGGTATTGTTAGTAATGAGAAGGTATTGTTAGTAATGAGGTGTATTGTAAGTAATGGGGGGGTATTGTTAGTAATGGGGGGTATTATTAGTAATGTAGGGTGGTTAGTAATGGGGGGTTATTGTCAGTAATGGGGGGTATTGTTAGTAATTGGGGTATTGTTAGTAATGGGGTGTATTGTTAGTAATGGGGGTATTGTTAATAATGGAGGGTGGTTAGTAATGGGGGGTTATTGTCAGTAATGGGGGGTATTGTTAGTAATTTGGGTATTGATAGTAATGGGGGTATTGTTAGTAATGGGGTGTATTGTTAGTAATGGGGGGTATTGTTAGTAATGGGAGGAGGTTAGTAATGGGGGAGGTTAGTAATTGGGGGAGCATTGTTAGTAATGGGGGGAGGTTAGTAATAGGGGTTATTATTAGCAATGAGGGTATTGTTAGTAATGGGGGTATTGTTAGTAATGAGAAGGTATTGTTAGTAATGGGGTGTATTGTTAGTAATGGGGGTATTGTTAGTAATGGGGGGAGGTTAGTAATGGGGAGTATTGTTAGTAATGGGGGTATTGCTAGTAATGGGGGGAGGTTAGTAATGGGGGAGGTTAGTAATGGGGGTTTTATTAGTAATGGGTGTATTGTTAGTAATAAGTAGGTATTGTTAGTAATGGGGTGTATTGTTAGTAATGGGGGTATTGTTAGTAATGGGGGGAGGTTAGTAATGGGGGTAATATTGTTAGTAATAAGGGTATTGTTAGTAATGGGGGAGGTTAGTAATGGGGGTATTGTTAGTAATGGGGATATTGTTAGTAAAGGGGGGTGGTTAGTAATGTGGGGTTATTGTTAGTAATGGGGGTATTGTTAGTAATGGGGGGTGGTTAGTAATGTGGGGTTATTGTTAGTAATGGGGGTATTGTTAGTAATGGGGGAATTATTAATGGGGGGAAGTTAGTAAAGGGGGAGGTTAGTAATGGGGGGAAGTTAGTAATGGGGGGAGGTTAGTAATGGGGGATATTGTTAGTAATGGAAGGTATTGTTAGAAATGGGGGGTATTGTTAGTAATGGGGGTATTGTTAGTAATGGGGGTACTGTAAGTAATGGGGGGGTAGTACTGGGGGGAGGTTAGTAATGGGGGGATTGTTAGTAAAGGGGGGGTATTGTTAGTAATGGGAGTATTGTAAGCAACGGGGGGAGGTTAGTAATGGGGGTTATTGTTAGTAATGGGGGGTATTATTAGTAATGGGGGTATTGTTAGTAATGAGAAGGTACTGTTAGTAATGGGGTGTATTGTTAGTAATGGGGGGTATTATTAGTAATGGGAGGAGGTTAGTAATGGGGGAGGTTAGTAATGGGGGGAGCATTGTTAGTAATGGGGGCATTGTTAGTAATGGGGTTAGGTTAGTAATGGGGGTTATTGTTAGTAATGGGGGTATTATTAGTAATAGGTGTATTGTTAGTAATGGGAGTATTGTTAGTAATGGGGGTATTGTTAGCAATGAGAAGGTATTGTTAGTAATGGGGGTATTGTTAGTAATGGGGGAGGATAGTAATGGGGGGAGGTTAGTAATGGGGGAGTATTGTTAGTAATGGGGGTATTGTAAGTAATGGGGGGAGGTAAGTAACGGGGGGTATTGTTAGTAATGGGGGTATTATTAGTAATGGGTGTATTGTTAGTAATGAGAAGGTATTGTTAGTAATGGGGTGTATTGTTAGTAATGGGGGGTATTGTTAGTAATGGGGGTATTGTTAGTAATGGGGGGTATTGTTAGTAATGGGGGGTGGTTAGTAATGGGGGTTATTGTTAGTAATGGGGGGTATTGTTAGTAATGGGGGAATTATTAAAGGGAACCAATCATCAGATTTTACCCAATATAACGCTTGGCAAAGCGTTATATAGGGTAAAATCTATATTTTCACCATTCCCGGGGGACGTTCCTGCCCCCAGGGATGGTGAAGATATGAAGTTATAGACTAGTCACCGCCGCCACAATAAGTAGTCACCTGGGCGGGGAGCTCTTCTCATCTACTCCGGTTCTTCGGCCGGCAGCGACGCCCCCTCCGCTTGATTGATGGGCCGCGTCATCGTTCCGCTCACTGAACAGACGGAGCAGAGTGATGATGCGGCCCCTCAATCAAGCGGAGGGGGCGTCGCTGCCGGCCGTAGAACGGGAGTAGGTGAGAAGAGCTCCCCGCCCAGGTGACTACTTACGGTGGCGGCGGTTACTAGTTTATAACTTCATATCTTCACCATCCCTGGGGACAGGAGCGTCCCCCAGGAATGGTGAAAATAAAGATTTTACCCTATATAACGCTTTACCAAGCGTTATATAGGGTAAAATCTGATGATTGGTTCCCTTTAATGGGGGGAAGTTAGTAATGGGGGAGGTTAGTAATGGAGGGTGGTTAGTAATGGGGGTATTGTTAGTAATGGGGGAGGTTAGTAATGGGGGGAGCATTGTTAGTAATGGGGGTATTGTTAGTAATAAGGGGAGGTTAGTAATGGGGTTTATTGTTAGTAATGGGGGTATTATTAGCAATAGGTGTATTGTTAGTTTTGGGGGTATTGTTAGTAATGAAGGTATTGTTAGTAATAAGAAGGTATTGTTAGTAATGGGGGTATTTTTAGTAATGGGGGGAGGTAAGTAACGGGGGGTATTGTTAGTAATGGGGGTATTATTAATAATGGGTGTATTGTTAGTAATGAGAAGGTATTGTTAGTAATGGGGTGTATTGTTAGTAATGGGGGGTATTGTTAGTAATGGGGGTATTGTTAGTAATGGGGGGTATTGTTAGTAATGGGGGGTGGTTAGTAATGGGGGTTATTGTTAGTAATGGGGGGTATTGTTAGTAATGGGGGGAATTATTAAAGGGAACCAATCATCAGATTTTACCCAATATAACGCTTGGCAAAGCGTTATATAGGGTAAAATCTATATTTTCACCATTCCCGAGGGACGTTCCTGCCCCCAGGGATGGTGAAGATATGAAGTTATAAACTAGTCACCGCCGCCACAATAAGTAGTCACCTGGGCGGGGAGCTCTTCTCATCTACTCCGGTTCTTCGGCCGGCAGCGACGCCCCCTCCGCTTGATTGATGGGCCGCGTCATCGTTCCGCTCACTGAACAGACGAAGCAGAGTGATGATGCGGCCCCTCAATCAAGCGGAGGGGGCGTCGCTGCCGGCCGTAGAACGGGAGTAGGTGAGAAGAGCTCCCCGCCCAGGTGACTACTTACGGCGGCGGCGGTGACATAACTTCATATCTTCACCATCCCTGGGGACAGGAGCGTCCCCCAGGAATGGTGAAAATAAAGATTTTACCCTATATAACGCTTTACCAAGCGTTAAATAGGGTAAAATCTGATGATTGGTTCCCTTTAATGGGGGGAAGTTAGTAATGGGGGAGGTTAGTAATGGAGGGTGGTTAGTAATGGGGGTATTGTTAGTAATTGGGGGTGGTTAGTAATGGGGGTATTGTTAGTAATGGGAGGAGGTTAGTAATAAGGAAGTATTGTTAGTAATGGGGGTATTGTTAGTAATGGGGGGAGGTTAGTAATGGGGGTTATTGTTAGTAATGGGGGAGGTTAGTAATGGGGATTATTGTTAGTAATGGGGGGTATTGTTAGTAATGTAGTGTGGTTAGTAATGGGGGTTATTGTTAGTAATGGGGGGTATTGTTAGTAATTGGGGTATTGTTAGTAATGGGGGTATGTTAGTAATGGGGTGTATTGTTAGTAATGGGGGTATTGTTAGTAATGGGGGAGGTTAGTAATGGGGGAGCATTGTTAGTAATGGGGGTATTGTTAGTAATAAGGGGAGGTTAGTAATGGGTTTTATTGTTAGTAATGGGGGTATTATTAGTAATAGGTGTATTGTTAGTTTTGGGGGTATTGTTAGTAATGAGGGTATTGTTAGTAATAAGAAGGTATTGTTAGTAATGGGGGTATTTTTAGTAATGGGGGGAGGATAGTAATGGGGGGAGTATTGTTAGTAATGGGGAGAGGTTAGTAATGGGGGGGAGCATTGTTAGTAATGGGGGTATTGTTAGTAATAAGGGGAGGTTAGTAATGGGGGTTATTGTTAGTAATGGGGGTATTATTGGTAATAGGTGTATTGTTAGTTTTGGGGGTATTGTTAGTAATGAGGGTATTGTTAGTAATGAGAAGGTATTGTTAGTAATGGGGGTATTTTTAGTAATGGGGAGAGGTTAGTAATGGGGGGAGGTTAGTAATGGGGGGAGTATTGTTAGTAATGGGGGTATTAGTAATGGGTGTATTTTTAGTAATGAGAAGGTATTGTTAGTAATGGGGTGTTTTGTTAGTAATGGGGGGTATTGTTAGTAATGAAGGGTATTGTTAGCAATGGGGGGTGGTTAGTAATGGGGGGGTTATTGTTAGTAATGGGGGGTATTGTTAGTAATGGGGGGAATTATTAATGGGGGGAGGTTAATAATGGGGGGGGGTTAGTAATGGAGAGTGGTTAGTAATGGGGGTATTGTTAGTAGTGGGGGTGGTTAGTAATGGGGGTATTGTTAGTAATGGGAGGAGGTTAGTAATAGGGGAGTATTGTTAGTAATGGGGTGGTATTGTTAGTAATGGGGGTATTGTTAGTAATGAGAAGGTATTGTTAGTAATGTGGTGTGTTGTTAGTAATGGGGGTATTGTTAGTAAAGGAGGGTGGTTAGTAATGGGGGGTTATTGTAAGTAATGGGGGGTTTTGTTAGTAATGGGGGTATTGTTAGTAATGAGAAGATATTGTTAGTAATGAGGTGTATTGTAAGTAATGGTGGGTATTGTTAGTAATGGGGGTATTATTAGTAATGCAGGGTGGTTAGTAATAGGGGGTTATTGTTAGTAATGCAGGGTATTGTTAGTAATTGGGGTATTGTTAGTAATGGGGGCATTGTTAGTAATGGGGTGTATTGTTAGTAATGGGGGGTGTTGTAAGTAATGGGAGTAGGTTAGTAATGGGGAGGTTAGTAATGTGGGAGCATTGTTAGTAATGGGGGGAGGTTAGTAATAGGGGTTATTGTTAGTAATGGGGGTATTGTTAGTAATGAGAAGGTATTGTTAGTAATGGGGTGTATTGTTAGTAATGGGGGTATTGTTAGTAATGGGGGGAGGTTAGTAATGGGGGGGTATTGTTAGTAATGGGGGGTATTATTAGTAATGTAGGGTGGTTAGTAATGGGGGGTTATTGTCAGTAATGGGGGGTATTGTTAGTAACGGAGAGTATTGTTAGTAATGGGGGGTGGTTAGTAATGGGGGGTATTGTTAGTAATGGGGGGAATTATTAATGGGGGGAAGTTAGTAATGGGGGAGGTTAGTAATGGAGGATGGTTAGTAATGGGGGTATTGTTAGTAGTGGGGGTGGTTAGTAATGGGGGTATTGTTAGTAATGGGAGGAGGGTAGAAATAGGGGAGTATTGTTAGTAATGGGGGTATTGTTAGTAATGGGGGGAGGTTAGTAATGGGGGGTTATGGTTAGTAATGGGGGAGGTTAGTAATGGGGGTTATTGTAAGTAATGGGGGAGGTTAGTAATGGGGTGTATTGTTAGTAATGGGGGGAGGTCAGTAATAGGGGGAATTGATAGTAATGGAGGGTGGTTAGTAAAGGGGGGTATTGTTAATAATAGGGGGTTATGTTAGCAATGGGGGGTATTGTTAGTAATGGGGGGTATTGTTAGTAATGGGGTTTTTTGTTAGTAATGGGGGTATTGTTAGTAATGAGAAGGTTTTGTTAGTAATGTGGTGTGTTGTTAGTAATGGGGGTATTGTTAGTAATGGGGGGAGGTTAGTAATGGGGGGGTATTGTTAGTAATGGGGGGTATTATTAGTAATGTAGGGTGGTTAGTAATGGGGGGTTATTGTCAGTAATGGGGGGTATTGTTAGTAACGGAGAGTATTGTTAGTAATGGGGGGTGGTTAGTAATGGGGGGTATTGTTAGTAATGGGGGGAATTATTAATGGGGGGAAGTTAATAATGGGGGAGGTTAGTAATGGAGGATGGTTAGTAATGGGGGTATTGTTAGTAGTGGGGGTGGTTAGTAATGGGGGTATTGTTAGTAATGGGAGGAGGGTAGAAATAGGGGAGTATTGTTAGTAATGGGGGTATTGTTAGTAATGGGGGGAGGTTAGTAATGGGGGGTTATGGTTAGTAATGGGGGAGGTTAGTAATGGGGGTTATTGTAAGTAATGGGGGAGGTTAGTAATGGGGTGTATTGTTAGTAATGGGGGGAGGTCAGTAATAGGGGGAATTGATAGTAATGGAGGGTGGTTAGTAAAGGGGGGTATTGTTAATAATAGGGGGTTATGTTAGCAATGGGGGGTATTGTTAGTAATGGGGGGTATTGTTAGTAATGGGGTTTTTTGTTAGTAATGGGGGTATTGTTAGTAATGAGAAGGTTTTGTTAGTAATGTGGTGTGTTGTTAGTAATGGGGGTATTGTTAGTAAAGGAGGGTGGTTAGTAATGGGGGGTTATTGGAAGTAATGGGGTTTTTGTTAGTAATGGGGGTATTGTTAGTAATGAGAAGATATTGTTAGTAATGAGGTGTATTGTAAGTAATGGTGGGTATTGTTAGTAATGGGGGTATTATTAGTAATGTAGGGTGGTTAGTAATGGGGGGTTATTGTTAGTAATGCAGGGTATTGTTAGTAATTGGGGTATTGTTAGTAATGGGGGTATTGTTAGTAATGGGGTGTATTGTTAGTAATGGGGGGTGTTGTAAGTAATGGGAGGAGGTTAGTAATGGGGGAGGTTAGTAATGTGGGAGCATTGTTAGTAATGGGGGGAGGTTAGTAATAGGGGTTATTGTTAGTAATGGCGGTATTGTTAGTAATGGGGGTATTGTTAGTAATGAGAAGGTATTGTTAGTAATGGGGCGTATTGTTAGTAATGGGGGTATTGTTAGTAATGGGGGGAGGTTAGTAATGGGGGGGTATTGTTAGTAATGGGGGGTATTATTAGTAATGTAGGGTGGTTAGTAATGGGGGGTTATTGTCAGTAATGGGGGGTATTGTTAGTAATTGGGGTATTGTTAGTAATAGGGGTATTGTTAGTAATGGGGTGTATTGTTAGTAATGGGGGGTATTGTTAGTAATGGGAGGAGGTTAGTAATGGGGGAGGTTAGTAATGGGGGGAGCATTGTTAGTAATGGGGGGAGGTTAGTAATAGGGGTTATTGTTAGTAATGGGGGTATTGTTAGTAATGGGGGTATTGTTAGTAATGAGGGGAGGTTAGTAATGGGGGGGTTAGTAATGGGGTTTTTATTAGTAATGGGTGTATTGTTAGTAATGAGTAGGCATTGTTAGTAATGGGGTGTATTGTTAGTAATGGGGGTATTGTTAGTAATGGGAGGAGTATTGTTAGCAATGGGGGTATTGTTAGTAATGGGGGGAGGTTAGTAATGGGGGTATTGTTAGTTATGGGGGTATTGTTAGTAATGGGGGGAGGTTAGTAATGGGTGGAGTATTGTTAGCAATGGGGGTATTGTTAGTAATGGGGGGAGGTTAGTAATGGGGGGTATTGTTAGTAATGGGGGTATTATTAGTAATGGGTGTATTGTTAGTAATGAGAAGGTATTGTTAGTAATGGGGTGTATTGTTAGTAATGGGCGGTATTGTTAGTAATGGGGGGGAAGTTAGTAATGGGGGGAGGTTAGTAATGGGGGGTATTGTTAGTAATGTGGGGTATTGTTAGTGATGGGGGGTATTTTTAGTATTGATGGGGTAGTTAGTAATGGGGGTAGTAATTGGGGGAGGTTAGTAATGGGGGGGTTAGTAATGGGGGAGGTTAGTAAAGGGGAATATTGTTAGTAATGGGGGGAAGTTAGTAATGTTGGGGGTATTGTTAGTAATGGGGGGTATTGTTAGTAATGGGGGAAGTTAGTAAAGTGGGGGGTATTGTTAGTAATGTGGGTATTGTTAGTAATGGGAGGAAGGTTAGTAATGGGGTATATTGTTAGTAATGGGGGGCATTGTTAGTAATTGGGGTATTGTTAGTAATGGGGGTATGTTAGTAATGAGGTGTATTGTTAGTAATGGGGGTATTGTTAGTAATAAGGGGAGGTTAGTAATGGGGGTTATTGTTAGTAATGGGGGAAATTAGTAAAGTGGGGGGTATTGTTAGTAATGGGGGTATTGTTAGTAATGGGAGGGAGGTTAGTAATGGGGGATATTGTTAGCAGTGGGGGGTATTATTAGTAATAGGTGTATTGTTAGTAATGGGGGTATTGTAATTAGAAGGCATTGTTAGTAATGGGGGAGGTTAGTAATGGGGGGAGTATTGTTAGTAATGGGGGTATTGTTAGTAATGGGGGGAGGTTAGTAATGGGGGGAGGTTAGTAATGGGGGGTATTGTTAGTAATGGGGGTATTATTAGTAATGGGTGTATTGTTAGTAATGAGAAGGTATTGTTAGTAATGGGCTGTATTGTTAGTAATGGGGGGTATTGTTAGAAATGGGGGGTTATTGTTAGTTATGGGGGGTATTGTTAGTAATGGGGGGAATTATTAATGGGGGAAGTTAATAATGGGGGAGGTTAGTAATGGAGGGTGGTTAGTAATGGGGGTATTGTTAGCAGTGGGGGTGGTTAGTAATGAGGGTATTGTTAGTAATGGGAGGAGGTTAGTAATAGGGGAGTATTGTTAGTAATGGGGGTATTGTTAGTAATGGGGGGAGGTTAGTAATGGGGGGTTATTGTTAGTAATGGGGGAGGTTAGTAATGGGGGTTATTGTAAGTAATGGGGGAGGTTAGTAATGGGGGGTATTGTTAGTAATGGGGGGAGGTCAGTAATAGGGGGAATTGTTAGTAATGGAGGGTGGTTAGTAAAGGGGGGTATTGTTAGTAATAGGGGGGTATTGTTAGTAATGGGGGGTATTGTTAGTAATGGGGGGGTATTGTTAGTAATGGGGGTATTGTTAGTAATGGAGGGTGGTTAGTAATGGGGGGTTATTGTAAGTAATGGGGGTTTTGTTAGTAATGGGGGTATTGTTAGTATTGAGAAGGTATTGTTAGTAATGTAGGGTGGTTAGTAATGGGGGTTATTGTTAGTAATGGGGGGTATTGTTAGTAATTGGGGTATTGTTAGTAATGGGGGTATGTTAGTAATGGGGTGTATTGTTAGTAATGGGGGTATTGTTAGTAATGGGGGAGGTTAGTAATGGGGGGAGCATTGTTAGTAATGGGGGTATTGTTAGTAATAAGGGGAGGTTAGTAATGGGGGTTATTGTTAGTAATGGGGGTATTATTAGTAATAGGTGTATTGTTAGTCATGGGGGTATTGTTAGTAATGAGGGTATTGTTAGTAATGAGAAGGTATTGTTAGTAATGGGGGTATTGTTAGGAATGGAGGGAGGTTAGTAATGGGGGGTATTGTTAGTAATGGGGGTATTATTAGTAATGGGTGTATTGTTAGTAATGAGAAGGTATTGTTAGTAATGGGGTGTATTGTTAGTAATGGGGGGTATTGTTAGTAACAGAGAGTATTGTTAGTAATGGGGGGTGGTTAGTAATGGGGGGTATTGTTAGTAATGGGGGGAATTATTAATGGGGGGAAGTTAACAATGGGGGAGGTTAGTAATGGAGGATGGTTAGTAATGGGGGTATTGTTAGTAGTGGGGGTATTGTTAGTAATGGGGGGTGGTTAGTACTGTGGGGTTATTGTTAGTAATGGGGGTATTGTTAGTAATGGGGGGAATATTTAATGGGGGGAAGTTAGTAAAGGGGGAGGTTAGTAATGGGGGGAAGTTAGTAATGGGGGGAGGTTAGTAATGGAGGATATTGTTAATAATGGAAGGTATTGTTAGTAATGGGGGGTATTGTTAGTAATGGGGGGTATTGTTAGTAAAGGGGGGTATTGTTAGTAATGGGGGTATTGTAAGCAACGGGAGGAGGTAAGTAATGGGGAGTATTGTTAGTAATGGGGGGTATTATTAGTAATGGGGGTATTGTTAGTAATGAGAAGGTACTGTTAGTAATGGGGTGTATTGTTAGTAATGGGGGGTATTGTTAGTAATGGGGGGTTATTGTTAGTAATGGGGGGTATTGTTAGTAATGGGGGGAAATATTAATGGGGGGAAGTTAGTAATGGGGGAGGTTAGTAATGGAGGGTGGTTAGTAATGGGGGTATTGTTAGTAATGGGGTGGTTAGTAATGGGGGTATTGTTAGTAATGGGAGGAGGTTAGTAATGGGGGAGTATTGTTAGTAATTGGGGTATTGTTAGTAATGGGGGGAGGTTAGTAATGGGGGGTTACTGTTAGTATTGGGGGAGGTTAGTAATGGGGGTTATTGTTAGTAATGGGGGGGGTTTGTTAGTAATGAAGGGTGGTTAGTAATGGGGGGTTATGGTTAGTAATGGGGGATAAAGTTAGTAATTGGGGTATTGTTAGTAATGGGGTGTATTGTTAGTAATGGGGGGTATTGTTAGTAATGGGAGGAGGTTAGTAATGGGGGGAGCATTGTTAGTAATGGGGGGGGTTAGTAATGGGGGTTATTGTTAGTAATGGGGGTATTATTAGTAACAGGTGTATTGTTAGTAATGGGAGTATTGTTACTAATGGGGGTATTGTTAGTAATGGGGGAGGTTAGTAATGGGGGGAGGTTAGTACTGTGGGGTTATTGTTAGTAATGGGGGTATTGTTAGTAATGGGGGGAATATTTAATGGGGGGAAGTTAGTAAAGGGGGAGGTTAGTAATGGGGGGAAGTTAGTAATGGGGGGAGGTTAGTAATGGAGGATATTGTTAATAATGGAAGGTATTGTTAGTAATGGGGGGTATTGTTAGTAATGGGGGGTATTGTTAGTAAAGGGGGGTATTGTTAGTAATGGGGGTATTGTAAGCAACGGGAGGAGGTAAGTAATGGGGAGTATTGTTAGTAATGGGGGGTATTATTAGTAATGGGGGTATTGTTAGTAATGAGAAGGTACTGTTAGTAATGGGGTGTATTGTTAGTAATGGGGGGTATTGTTAGTAATGGGGGGTTATTGTTAGTAATGGGGGGTATTGTTAGTAATGGGGGGAAATATTAATGGGGGGAAGTTAGTAATGGGGGAGGTTAGTAATGGAGGGTGGTTAGTAATGGGGGTATTGTTAGTAATGGGGTGGTTAGTAATGGGGGTATTGTTAGTAATGGGAGGAGGTTAGTAATGGGGGAGTATTGTTAGTAATTGGGGTATTGTTAGTAATGGGGGGAGGTTAGTAATGGGGGGTTACTGTTAGTATTGGGGGAGGTTAGTAATGGGGGTTATTGTTAGTAATGGGGGGGGTTTGTTAGTAATGAAGGGTGGTTAGTAATGGGGGGTTATGGTTAGTAATGGGGGATAAAGTTAGTAATTGGGGTATTGTTAGTAATGGGGTGTATTGTTAGTAATGGGGGGTATTGTTAGTAATGGGAGGAGGTTAGTAATGGGGGGAGCATTGTTAGTAATGGGGGGGGTTAGTAATGGGGGTTATTGTTAGTAATGGGGGTATTATTAGTAACAGGTGTATTGTTAGTAATGGGAGTATTGTTACTAATGGGGGTATTGTTAGTAATGGGGGAGGTTAGTAATGGGGGGAGGTTAGTAATGGGGGGAGTATTGTTAGTAATGGGGGTATTGTAAGTAATGGGGGGAGGTAAGTAATGGGGGGTATTGTTAGTAATGGGGGGTGGTTAGTAATGGGGGGTTATTTTTAGTAATGGGGGGTATTGTTAGTAATGGGGGGAATTATTAAAGAGAACCAATCATCAGATTTTACCCTATATAATGCTTGGCAAAGCGTTATATAGGGTAAAATCTATATTTTCACCATTCCCGGGGGGACGCTCCTGCCCCCAGGGATGGTGAAGATATGAAGTTATAAACTAGTCACCGCCGCCACCGTAAGTAGTCACCTGGGCGGGGAGCTCTTCTCATCTACTCCAGTTCTTCGGCCGGCAGCGACGCCCCCTCCGCTTGATTGATGGGCCGCGTCATCGTTTCGCTCACTGAACAGACGGAGCAGAGTGATGATGCGGCCCGTCAATCAAGCGGAGGGGGCGTCGCTGCCGGCCGAAGAACGGGAGTAGGTGAGAAGAGATCCCCGCCCAGGTGCGTCCCCTGGGAATGGTGAAAAAAAAGATTTTACCCTATATAACGCTTTACCAAGTGTTATATAGGGTAAAATCTGATGATTGGTTCCCTTTAATGGGGGAAGTTAGTAATGGGGGAGGTTAGTAATTGAGGGTGGTTAGTAATGGGGGTATTGTTAGTAATGGGGGTGGTTAGGAATGGGGGTATTGTTAGTAATGGGAGGAGGTTAGTAATAAGGGAGTATTGTTAGTAATGGGGGTATTGCTAGTAATGGGGGGAGGTTAGTAATGGGGGGTTATTGTTAGTAATGGGGGAGGTTAGTAATAGGGGTTATTGTTAGTAATGGGGGTTATTGTTAGTAATGTAGGGTGGTTAGTAATGGGGGGTTATTGTTAGTAATGGGGGGGTTATTGTTAGTAATTGGGGTATTGTTAGTAATGGGGGTATATTAGTAATGGGGTGTATTGTTAGTAATGGGGGTATTGTTAGAAACGGGGGAGGTTAGTAATGGGGGGAGCATTGTTAGTAATGGGGGTATTGTTAATAATAAGGGGAGGTTAGTAATGGGGTTTATTGTTAGTAATGGGGGGTATTATTAGTAATAGGTGTATTGTTAGTAATGGGGGTATTGTTAGTAATGAGAAGGTATTGTTAGTAATGGGGGTATTGTTAGTAATGGGGGGAGGTTAGTAATGGGGGGAGTATTGTTAGTAATGGGGGGTATTGTTAGTAATGTGGGGTATTGTTAGTAATGGTGGTATTATTAGTAATGGGTGTATTGTTAGTAATGAGAAGGTATTGTTAATAATTGGGTGTATTGTTAGTAATGGGGGTATTGTTAGTAATGGGGGGTATTGTTAGTAATGGGGGGTGGTTAGTAATGGGGGGTTATTGTTAGTAATGGGGGGTATTGTTAGTAATGGGGGTATTGTTAGTAATGAGAAGGTATTGTTAGTAATGAGGTGTATTGTAAGTAATGGGGGGGTATTGTTAGTAATGGGGGGTATTATTAGTAATGTAGGGTGGTTAGTAATGGGGGGTTATTGTCAGTAATGGGGGGTATTGTTAGTAATTGGGGTATTTATTAATTATTAATGGGGGGAAGTTAATAATGAGGGAGGTTAGTAATGGAGGGTGGTTAGTAATGGGGGTATTGTTAGTAGTGGGGGTGGTTAGTAATGGGGGTATTGTTAGTAATGGGAGGAGGTTAGTAATAGGCGAGAATTGTTAGTAATGGGGGGAGGTTAGTAATGGGGGGGTTATTGTTAGTAATGGGGGAGGTTAGTAATGGGGGTTATTGTAAGTAAAGGGGGAGGTTAGTAATGGGGGGTATTGTTAGTAATGGGGGAGGTCAGTAATAGGGGGGTTATTGTTAGTAATGGAGGGGGGTTAGTAATGGGGGTATTGTTAGTAATAGGGGGGTTATGTTAGTAATGGGGGGTATTGTTAGTAATGGGGGTATTGTTAGTAATGTGGTGTGTTGTTAGTAATGGGGGTATTGTTAGTAATGGAGGGTGGTTAGTAATGGGGGGTTATTGTAAGTAATGGGGGGTTTTGTTAGTTATGGGAGTATTGTTAGTAATGAGAAGGTATTGTTAGTAATGAGGTGTATTGTAAGTAATGGGGGGGGTATTGTTAGTAATGGGGGGTATTATTAGTAATGTAGGGTGGTTAGTAATGGGGGGTTATTGTCAGTAATGGGGGGTATTGTTAGTAATTGGGGTATTGTTAGTAATTGGGGTATTGTTAGTAATGGGGTGTATTGTTAGTAATGGGGGTATTGTTAATAATGGAGGGTGGTTAGTAATGGGGGGTTCTTGTAAGTAATGGGGGGTTTTGTTAGTAATGGGGGTATTGTTAGTAATGAGAACGTATTGTTAGTAATGAGGTGTATTGTAAGTAATGGGGGGGTATTGTTAGTAATGGGGGGTATTATTAGTAATGTAGGGTGGTTAGTAATGGGGGGTTATTGTCAGTAATGGGGGGTATTGTTAGTAATTGGGGTATTGATAGTAATGGGGGTATTGTTAGTAATGGGGTGTATTGTTAGTAATGGGGGGTATTGTTAGTAATGGGAGGAGGTTAGTAATGGGGGAGGTTAGTAATTGGGGGAGCATTGTTAGTAATGGGGGGAGGTTAGTAATAGGGGTTATTGTTAGCAATGGGGGTATTGTTAGTAATGGGGGTATTGTTAGTAATGAGAAGGTATTGTTAGTAATGGGGTGTATTGTTAGTAATTGGGGTATTGTTAGTAATGGGGGGAGGTTAGTAATGGGGGAGTATTGTTAGTAATGGGGGTATTGTTAGTAATGGGGGGAGGTTAGTAATGGGGGAGGTTAGTAATGGGGGTTTTATTAGTAATGGGTGTATTGTTAGTAATAAGTAGGTATTGTTAGTAATGGGGTGTATTGTTAGTAATGGGGGTATTGTTAGTAATGGGGGGAGGTTAGTAATGGGGGTAATATTGTTAGTAATAAGGGTATTGTTAGTAATGGGGGAGGTTAGTAATGGGGGTATTGTTAGTAATGGGGATATTGTTAGTAAAGGGGGGTGGTTAGTAATGTGGGGTTATTGTTAGTAATGGGGGTATTGTTAGTAATGGGGGGTGGTTAGTAATGTGGGGTTATTGTTAGTAATGGGGGTATTGTTAGTAATGGGGGAATTATTAATGGGGGGAAGTTAGTAAAGGGGGAGGTTAGTAATGGGGGGAAGTTAGTAATGGGGGGAGGTTAGTAATGGGGGATATTGTTAGTAATGGAAGGTATTGTTAGAAATGGGGGGTATTGTTAGTAATGGGGGTATTGTTAGTAATGGGGGTACTGTAAGTAATGGGGGGGTAGTACTGGGGGGAGGTTAGTAATGGGGGGATTGTTAGTAAAGGGGGGGTATTGTTAGTAATGGGAGTATTGTAAGCAACGGGGGGAGGTTAGTAATGGGGGTTATTGTTAGTAATGGGGGGTATTATTAGTAATGGGGGTATTGTTAGTAATGAGAAGGTACTGTTAGTAATGGGGTGTATTGTTAGTAATGGGGGGTATTATTAGTAATGGGAGGAGGTTAGTAATGGGGGAGGTTAGTAATGGGGGGAGCATTGTTAGTAATGGGGGCATTGTTAGTAATGGGGTTAGTAATGGGGGTTATTGTTAGTAATGGGGGTATTATTAGTAATAGGTGTATTGTTAGTAATGGGAGTATTGTTAGTAATGGGGGTATTGTTAGCAATGAGAAGGTATTGTTAGTAATGGGGGAGGATAGTAATGGGGGGAGGTTAGTAATGGGGGGAGTATTGTTAGTAATGGGGGTATTGTAAGTAATGGGGGGAGGTAAGTAACGGGGGGTATTGTTAGTAATGGGGGTATTATTAGTAATGGGTGTATTGTTAGTAATGAGAAGGTATTGTTAGTAATGGGGTGTATTGTTAGTAATGGGGGGTATTGTTAGTAATGGGGGTATTGTTAGTAATGGGGGGTATTGTTAGTAATGGGGGGTGGTTAGTAATGGGGGTTATTGTTAGTAATGGGGGGTATTGTTAGTAATGGGGGAATTATTAAAGGGAACCAATCATCAGATTTTACCCAATATAACGCTTGGCAAAGCGTTATATAGGGTAAAATCTATATTTTCACCATTCCCGGGGGACGTTCCTGCCCCCAGGGATGGTGAAGATATGAAGTTATAGACTAGTCACCGCCGCCAGAATAAGTAGTCACCTGGGCGGGGAGCTCTTCTCATCTACTCCGGTTCTTCGGCCGGCAGCGACGCCCCCTCCGCTTGATTGATGGGCCGCGTCATCGTTCCGCTCACTGAACAGACGGAGCAGAGTGATGATGCGGCCCCTCAATCAAGCGGAGGGGGCGTCGCTGCCGGCCGTAGAACGGGAGTAGGTGAGAAGAGCTCCCCGCCCAGGTGACTACTTACGGCGGCGGCGGTGACTAGTTTATAACTTCATATCTTCACCATCCCTGGGGACAGGAGCGTCCCCCAGGAATGGTGAAAATAAAGATTTTACCCTATATAACGCTTTACCAAGCGTTATATAGGGTAAAATCTGATGATTGGTTCCCTTTAATGGGGGGAAGTTAGTAATGGGGGAGGTTAGTAATGGAGGGTGGTTAGTAATGGGGGTATTGTTAGTAATGGGAGGAGGTTAGTAATAAGGGAGTATTGTTAGTAATGGGGGTATTGTTAGTAATGGGGGGAGGTTAGTAATGGGGGTTATTGTTAGTAATGGGGGAGGTTAGTAATGGGGATTATTGTTAGTAATGGGGGGTATTGTTAGTAATGTAGTGTGGTTAGTAATGGGGGTTATTGTTAGTAATGGGGGGTATTGTTAGTAATTGGGGTATTGTTAGTAATGGGGGTATGTTAGTAATGGGGTGTATTGTTAGTAATGGGGGTATTGTTAGTAATGGGGGAGGTTAGTAATGGGGGGAGCATTGTTAGTAAAGGGGGTATTGTTAGTAATAAGGGGAGGTTAGTAATGGGGTTTATTGTTAGTAATGGGGGTATTATTAGCAATAGGTGTATTGTTAGTTTTGGGGGTATTGTTAGTAATGAGGGTATTGTTAGTAATAAGAAGGTATTGTTAGTAATGGGGGTATTTTTAGTAATGGGGGGAGGTAAGTAACGGGGGGTATTGTTAGTAATGGGGGTATTATTAATAATGGGTGTATTGTTAGTAATGAGAAGGTATTGTTAGTAATGGGGTGTATTGTTAGTAATGGGGGGTATTGTTAGTAATGGGGGTATTGTTAGTAATGGGGGGTATTGTTAGTAATGGGGGGTGGTTAGTAATGGGGGTTATTGTTAGTAATGGGGGGTATTGTTAGTAATGGGGGGAATTATTAAAGGGAACCAATCATCAGATTTTACCCAATATAACGCTTGGCAAAGCGTTATATAGGGTAAAATCTATATTTTCACCATTCCCGAGGGACGTTCCTGCCCCCAGGGATGGTGAAGATATGAAGTTATAAACTAGTCACCGCCGCCACAATAAGTAGTCACCTGGGCGGGGAGCTCTTCTCATCTACTCCGGTTCTTCGGCCGGCAGCGACGCCCCCTCCGCTTGATTGATGGGCCGCGTCATCGTTCCGCTAACTGAACAGACGGAGCAGAGTGATGATGCGGCCCCTCAATCAAGCGGAGGGGGCGTCGCTGCCGGCCGTAGAACGGGAGTAGGTGAGAAGAGCTCCCCGCCAAGGTGACTACTTACGGCGGCGGCGGTGACATAACTTCATATCTTCACCATCCCTGGGGACAGGAGCGTCCCCCAGGAATGGTGAAAATAAAGGGTAAAATCTGATGATTGGTTCCCTTTAATGGGGGGAAGTTAGTAATGGGGGAGGTTAGTAATGGAGGGTGGTTAGTAATGGGGGTATTGTTAGTAATGCAGGGTATTGTTAGTAATTGGGGTATTGTTAGTAATGGGGGTATTGTTAGTAATGGGGTGTATTGTTAGTAATGGGGGGTGTTGTAAGTAATGGGAGTAGGTTAGTAATGGGGAGGTTAGTAATGTGGGAGCATTGTTAGTAATGGGGGGAGGTTAGTAATAGGGGTTATTGTTAGTAATGGGGGTATTGTTAGTAATGAGAAGGTATTGTTAGTAATGGGGTGTATTGTTAGAAATGGGGGTATTGTTAGTAATGGGGGGTATTGTTAGTAATGGGGGGTGGTTAGTAATGGGGGTTATTGTTAGTAATGGGGGGTATTGTTAGTAATGGGGGGAATTATTAAAGGGAACCAATCATCAGATTTTACCCAATATAACGCTTGGCAAAGCGTTATATAGGGTAAAATCTATATTTTCACCATTCCCGAGGGACGTTCCTGCCCCCAGGGATGGTGAAGATATGAAGTTATAAACTAGTCACCGCCGCCACAATAAGTAGTCACCTGGGCGGGGAGCTCTTCTCATCTACTCCGGTTCTTCGGCCGGCAGCGACGCCCCCTCCGCTTGATTGATGGGCCGCGTCATCGTTCCGCTCACTGAACAGACGGAGCAGAGTGATGATGCGGCCCCTCAATCAAGCGGAGGGGGCGTCGCTGCCGGCCGTAGAACGGGAGTAGGTGAGAAGAGCTCCCCGCCCAGGTGACTACTTACGGCGGCGGCGGTGACATAACTTCATATCTTCACCATCCCTGGGGACAGGAGCGTCCCCCAGGAATGGTGAAAATAAAGATTTTACCCTATATAACGCTTTACCAAGCGTTATATAGGGTAAAATCTGATGATTGGTTCCCTTTAATGGGGGGAAGTTAGTAATGGGGGAGGTTAGTAATGGAGGGTGGTTAGTAATGGGGGTATTGTTAGTAATGGGGGTGGTTAGTAATGGGGGTATTGTTAGTAATGGGAGGAGGTTAGTAATAAGGGAGTATTGTTAGTAATGGGGGTATTGTTAGTAATGGGGGGAGGTTAGTAATGGGGGTTATTGTTAGTAATGGGGGAGGTTAGTAATGGGGATTATTGTTAGTAATGGGGGGTATTGTTAGTAATGTAGTGTGGTTAGTAATGGGGGTTATTGTTAGTAATGGGGGGTATTGTTAGTAATTGGGGTATTGTTAGTAATGGGGGTATGTTAGTAATGGGGTGTATTGTTAGTAATGGGGGTATTGTTAGTAATGGGGGAGGTTAGTAATGGGGGGAGCATTGTTAGTAATGGGGGTATTGTTAGTAATAAGGGGAGGTTAGTAATGGGGTTTATTGTTAGTAATGGGGGTATTATTAGTAATAGGTGTATTGTTAGTTTTGGGGGTATTGTTAGTAATGAGGGTATTGTTAGTAATAAGAAGGTATTGTTAGTAATGGGGGTATTTTTAGTAATGGGGGGAGGATAGTAATGGGGGGAGTATTGTTAGTAATGGGGAGAGGTTAGTAATGGGGGGGAGCATTGTTAGTAATGGGGGTATTGTTAGTAATAAGGGGAGGTTAGTAATGGGGGTTATTGTTAGTAATGGGGGTATTATTGGTAATAGGTGTATTGTTAGTTTTGGGGGTATTGTTAGTAATGAGGGTATTGTTAGTAATGAGAAGGTATTGTTAGTAATGGGGGTATTTTTAGTAATGGGGAGAGGTTAGTAATGGGGGGAGGTTAGTAATGGGGGGAGTATTGTTAGTAATGGGGGTATTAGTAATGGGTGTATTTTTAGTAATGAGAAGGTATTGTTAGTAATGGGGTGTTTTGTTAGTAATGGGGGGTATTGTTAGTAATGAAGGGTATTGTTAGCAATGGGGGGTGGTTAGTAATGGGGGGGTTATTGTTAGTAATGGGGGGTATTGTTAGTAATGGGGGGAATTATTAATGGGGGGAGGTTAATAATGGGGGAGGTTAGTAATGGAGAGTGGTTAGTAATGGGGGTATTGTTAGTAGTGGGGGTGGTTAGTAATGGGGGTATTGTTAGTAATGGGAGGAGGTTAGTAATAGGGGAGTATTGTTAGTAATGGGGTGGTATTGTTAGTAATGGGGGTATTGTTAGTAATGAGAAGGTATTGTTAGTAATGTGGTGTGTTGTTAGTAATGGGGGTATTGTTAGTAAAGGAGGGTGGTTAGTAATGGGGGGTTATTGTAAGTAATGGGGGGTTTTGTTAGTAATGGGGGTATTGTTAGTAATGAGAAGATATTGTTAGTAATGAGGTGTATTGTAAGTAATGGTGGGTATTGTTAGTAATGGGGGTATTATTAGTAATGTAGGGTGGTTAGTAATAGGGGGTTATTGTTAGTAATGCAGGGTATTGTTAGTAATTGGGGTATTGTTAGTAATGGGGGTATTGTTAGTAATGGGGTGTATTGTTAGTAATGGGGGGTGTTGTAAGTAATGGGAGTAGGTTAGTAATGGGGAGGTTAGTAATGTGGGAGCATTGTTAGTAATGGGGGGAGGTTAGTAATAGGGGTTATTGTTAGTAATGGGGGTATTGTTAGTAATGAGAAGGTATTGTTAGTAATGGGGTGTATTGTTAGAAATGGGGGTATTGTTAGTAATGGGGGGTATTGTTAGTAATGGGGGGTGGTTAGTAATGGGGGTTATTGTTAGTAATGGGGGGTATTGTTAGTAATGGGGGGAATTATTAAAGGGAACCAATCATCAGATTTTACCCAATATAACGCTTGGCAAAGCGTTATATAGGGTAAAATCTATATTTTCACCATTCCCGAGGGACGTTCCTGCCCC
The DNA here is from genome assembly GCF_029499605.1 of Hyla sarda. NCBI lineage: Eukaryota > Metazoa > Chordata > Amphibia > Anura > Hylidae > Hyla > Hyla sarda. Next base: position 399,017,140 of record NC_079191.1, read on the forward strand.
CAGGGATGGTGAAGATATGAAGTTATAAACTAGTCACCGCCGCCACAATAAGTAGTCACCTGGGCGGGGAGCTCTTCTCATCTACTCCGGTTCTTCGGCCGGCAGCGACGCCCCCTCCGCTTGATTGATGGGCCGCGTCATCGTTCCGCTCACTGAACAGACGGAGCAGAGTGATGATGCGGCCCCTCAATCAAGCGGAGGGGGCGTCGCTGCCGGCCGTAGAACGGGAGTAGGTGAGAAGAGCTCCCCGCCCAGGTGACTACTTACGGCGGCGGCGGTGACATAACTTCATATCTTCACCAGCCCTGGGGACAGGAGCGTCCCCCAGGAATGGTGAAAATAAAGATTTTACCCTATATAACGCTTTACCAAGCGTTATATAGGGTAAAATCTGATGATTGGTTCCCTTTAATGGGGGGAAGTTAGTAATGGGGGAGGTTAGTAATGGAGGGTGGTTAGTAATGGGGGTATTGTTAGTAATGGGGGTGGTTAGTAATGGGGGTATTGTTAGTAATGGGAGGAGGTTAGTAATAAGGGAGTATTGTTAGTAATGGGGGTATTGTTAGTAATGGGGGGAGGTTAGTAATGGGGGTTATTGTTAGTAATGGGGGAGGTTAGTAATGGGGATTATTGTTAGTAATGGGGGGTATTGTTAGTAATGTAGTGTGGTTAGTAATGGGGGTTATTGTTAGTAATGGGGGGTATTGTTAGTAATTGGGGTATTGTTAGTAATGGGGTATGTTAGTAATGGGGTGTATTGTTAGTAATGGGGGGATTGTTAGTAATGGGGGAGGTTAGTAATGGGGGGAGCATTGTTAGTAATGGGGGTATTGTTAGTAATAAGGGGAGGTTAGTAATGGGGTTTATTGTTAGTAATGGGGGTATTATTAGTAATAGGTGTATTGTTAGTTTTGGGGGTATTGTTAGTAATGAGGGTATTGTTAGTAATAAGAAGGTATTGTTAGTAATGGGGGTATTTTTAGATGGGGGGAGGATAGTAATGGGGGGAGTATTGTTAGTAATGGGGAGAGGTTAGTAATGGGGGGGAGCATTGTTAGTAATGGGGGTATTGTTAGTAATAAGGGGAGGTTAGTAATGGGGGTTATTGTTAGTAATGGGGGTATTATTGGTAATAGGTGTATTGTTAGTTTTGGGGGTATTGTTAGTAATGAGGGTATTGTTAGTAATGAGAAGGTATTGTTAGTAATGGGGGTATTTTTAGTAATGGGGAGAGGTTAGTAATGGGGGGAGGTTAGTAATGGGGGGAGTATTGTTAGTAATGGGGGTATTAGTAATGGGTGTATTTTTAGTAATGAGAAGGTATTGTTAGTAATGGGGTGTTTTGTTAGTAATGGGGGGTATTGTTAGTAATGAAGGGTATTGTTAGCAATGGGGGGTGGTTAGTAATGGGGGGGTTATTGTTAGTAATGGGGGGTATTGTTAGTAATGGGGGGAATTATTAATGGGGGGAGGTTAATAATGGGGGAGGTTAGTAATGGAGAGTGGTTAGTAATGGGGGTATTGTTAGTAGTGGGGGTGGTTAGTAATGGGGGTATTGTTAGTAATGGGAGGAGGTTAGTAATAGGGGAGTATTGTTAGTAATGGGGTGGTATTGTTAGTAATGGGGGTATTGTTAGTAATGAGAAGGTATTGTTAGTAATGTGGTGTGTTGTTAGTAATGGGGGTATTGTTAGTAAAGGAGGGTGGTTAGTAATGGGGGGTTATTGTAAGTAATGGGGGGTTTTGTTAGTAATGGGGGTATTGTTAGTAATGAGAAGATATTGTTAGTAATGAGGTGTATTGTAAGTAATGGTGGGTATTGTTAGTAATGGGGGTATTATTAGTAATGTAGGGTGGTTAGTAATAGGGGGTTATTGTTAGTAATGCAGGGTATTGTTAGTAATTGGGGTATTGTTAGTAATGGGGGTATTGTTAGTAATGGGGTGTATTGTTAGTAATGGGGGGTGTTGTAAGTAATGGGAGTAGGTTAGTAATGGGGAGGTTAGTAATGTGGGAGCATTGTTAGTAATGGGGGGAGGTTAGTAATGGGGGGGTATTGTTAGTAATGGGGGGTATTATTAGTAATGTAGGGTGGTTAGTAATGGGGGGTTATTGTCAGTAATGGGGGGTATTGTTAGTAACGGAGAGTATTGTTAGTAATGGGGGGTGGTTAGTAATGGGGGGTATTGTTAGTAATGGGGGGAATTATTAATGGGGGGAAGTTAATAATGGGGGAGGTTAGTAATGGAGGATGGTTAGTAATGGGGGTATTGTTAGTAGTGGGGGTGGTTAGTAATGGGGGTATTGTTAGTAATGGGAGGAGGGTAGAAATAGGGGAGTATTGTTAGTAATGGGGGTATTGTTAGTAATGGGGGGAGGTTAGTAATGGGGGGTTATGGTTAGTAATGGGGGAGGTTAGTAATGGGGGTTATTGTAAGTAATGGGGGAGGTTAGTAATGGGGTGTATTGTTAGTAATGGGGGGAGGTCAGTAATAGGGGGAATTGATAGTAATGGAGGGTGGTTAGTAAAGGGGGGTATTGTTAATAATAGGGGGTTATGTTAGCAATGGGGGGTATTGTTAGTAATGGGGTTTTTTGTTAGTAATGGGGGTATTGTTAGTAATGAGAAGGTTTTGTTAGTAATGTGGTGTGTTGTTAGTAATGGGGGTATTGTTAGTAAAGGAGGGTGGTTAGTAATGGGGGGTGATTGGAAGTAATGGGGTTTTTGTTAGTAATGGGGGTATTGTTAGTAATGAGAAGATATTGTTAGTAATGAGGTGTATTGTAAGTAATGGTGGGTATTGTTAGTAATGGGGGTATTATTAGTAATGTAGGGTGGTTAGTAATGGGGGGTTATTGTTAGTAATGCAGGGTATTGTTAGTAATTGGGGTATTGTTAGTAATGGGGGTATTGTTAGTAATGGGGTGTATTGTTAGTAATGGGGGGTGTTGTAAGTAATGGGAGGAGGTTAGTAATGGGGGAGGTTAGTAATGTGGGAGCATTGTTAGTAATGGGGGGAGGTTAGTAATAGGGGTTATTGTTAGTAATGGGGGTATTGTTAGTAATGGGGGTATTGTTAGTAATGAGAAGGTATTGTTAGTAATGGGGCGTATTGTTAGTAATGGGGGTATTGTTAGTAATGGGGGGAGGTTAGTAATGGGGGGGTATTGTTAGTAATGGGGGGTATTATTAGTAATGGAGGGTGGTTAGTAATGGGGGGTTATTGTAAGTAATGGGGGGTTTTGTTAGTAATGGGGGTATTGTTAGTAATGAGAAGGTAGTGTTAGTAATGAGGTGTATTGTAAGTAATGGGGGGGGGGTATTGTTAGTAATGGGGGGTATTATTAGTAATGTAGGGTGGTTAGTAATGGGGGGTTATTGTCAGTAATGGGGGGTATTGTTAGTAATTGGGGTATTGATAGTAATGGGGGTATTGTTAGTAATGGGGTGTATTGTTAGTAATGGGGGGTATTGTTAGTAATGGGAGGAGGTTAGTAATGGGGGAGGTTAGTAATTGGGGGAGCATTGTTAGTAATGGGGGGAGGTTAGTAATAGGGGTTATTGTTAGCAATGGGGGTATTGTTAGTAATGGGGGTATTGTTAGTAATGAGAAGGTATTGTTAGTAATGGGGTGTATTGTTAGTAATGGGGGTATTGTTAGTAATGGGGGGAGGTTAGTAATGGGGGAGTATTGTTAGTAATGGGGGTATTGTTAGTAATGGGGGGAGGTTAGTAATGGGGGAGGTTAGTAATGGGGGTTTTATTAGTAATGGGTGTATTGTTAGTAATAAGTAGGTATTGTTAGTAATGGGGTGTATTGTTAGTAATGGGGGTATTGTTAGTAATGGGGGGAGGTTAGTAATGGGGGTAATATTGTTAGTAATAAGGGTATTGTTAGTAATGGGGGAGGTTAGTAATGGGGGTATTGTTAGTAATAGGGATATTGTTAGTAAAGGGGGGTGGTTAGTAATGTGGGGTTATTGTTAGTAATGGGGGTATTGTTAGTAATGGGGGGTGGTTAGTAATGTGGGGTTATTGTTAGTAATGGGGTGTATTGTTAGTAATGGGGGAATTATTAATGGGGGGAAGTTAGTAAAGGGGGAGGTTAGTAATGGGGGGAAGTTAGTAATGGGGGGAGGTTAGTAATGGGGGATATTGTTAGTAATGGAAGGTATTGTTATAAATGGGGGGTATTGTTAGTAATGGGGGTATTGTTAGTAATGGGGGTACTGTAAGTAATGGGGGGGTAGTACTGGGGGGAGGTTAGTAATGGGGGGATTGTTAGTAAAGGGGGGGTATTGTTAGTAATGGGAGTATTGTAAGCAACGGGGGGAGGTTAGTAATGGGGGTTATTGTTAGTAATGGGGGGTATTATTAGTAATGGGGGTATTGTTAGTAATGAGAAGGTACTGTTAGTAATGGGGTGTATTGTTAGTAATGGGGGGTATTATTAGTAATGGGAGGAGGTTAGTAATGGGGGAGGTTAGTAATGGGGGGAGCATTGTTAGTAATGGGGGTTATTGTTAGTAATGGGGGTATTATTAGTAATAGGTGTATTGTTAGTAATGGGAGTATTGTTAGTAATGGGGGTATTGTTAGCAATGAGAAGGTATTGTTAGTAATGGGGGTATTGTTAGTAATGGGGGAGGATAGTAATGGGGGGAGGTTAGTAATGGGGGGAGTATTGTTAGTAATGGGGGTATTGTAAGTAATGGGGGGAGGTAAGTAACGGGGGGTATTGTTAGTAATGGGGGTATTATTAGTAATGGGTGTATTGTTAGTAATGAGAAGGTATTGTTAGTAATGGGGTGTATTGTTAGTAATGGGGGGTATTGTTAGTAATGTAGTGTGGTTAGTAATGGGGGGTTATTGTTAGTAATGGGGGGTATTGTTAGTAATTGGGGTATTGTTAGTAATGGGGGTATGTTAGTAATGGGGTGTATTGTTAGTAATGAAGGTATTGTTAGTAATGGGGGAGGTTAGTAATGGGGGGAGCATTGTTAGTAATGGGGGTATTGTTAGTAATAAGGGGAGGTTAGTAATGGGGGTTATTGTTAGTAATGGGGGTATTATTAGTAATAGGTGTATTGTTAGTTTTGGGGGTATTGTTAGTAATGAGGGTATTGTTAGTAATGAGAAGGTATTGTTAGTAATGGGGGTATTTTTAGTAATGGGGGGAGGTTAGTAATGGGGGGAGTATTGTTAGTAATGGGGAGAGGTTAGTAATGGGGGGAGGTTAGTAATGGGGGTATTGTTAGTAATGGGGGTATTATTAGTAATGGGTGTATTTTTAGTAATGAGAAGGTATTGTTAGTAATGGGGTGTTTTGTTAGTAATGGGGGTATTGTTAGTAATGAAGGGTATTGTTAGTAATGGGGGGTGGTTAGTAATGGGGGGTTATTGTTAGTAATGGGGGGTATTGTTAGTAATGGGGGGTTATTGTTAGTAATGGGGGGTATTGTTAGTAATGGGGGGAATTATTAATGGGGGGAGGTTAATAATGGGGGAGGTTAGTAATGGAGAGTGGTTAGTAATGGGGGTATTGTTAGTAGTGGGGGTGGTTAGTAATGGGGGTATTGTTAGTAATGGGAGGAGGTTAGTAATAGGGGAGTATTGTTAGTAATGGGGGGAGGTTAGTAACGGGGGGTATTGTTAGTAATTGGGGGTATTGTTAGTAATGGGGGTATTGTTAGTAATGAGAAGTTATTGTTAGTAATGGGGTGTATTGTTAGTAATGGGCGGTATATTGTTAGTAATGGGGGGTATCGTTAGTAATGGGCGGTATTGTTAGTAATGGGGGGGAAGTTAGTAATGGGGGGAGGTTAGTAATGGGGGGTATTGTTAGTAATGTGGGGTATTGTTAGTGATGGGGGGTATTTTTAGTATTGATGGGGTAGTTAGTAATGGGGGTAGTAATTGGGGGAGGTTAGTAATGGGGGGTTAGTAATGGGGGAGGTTAGTAAAGGGGAATATTGTTAGTAATGGGGGGAAGTTAGTAATGTTGGGGGTATTGTTAGTAATGGGGGGTATTGTTAGTAATGGGGGAAGTTAGTAAAGTGGGGGGTATTGTTAGTAATGGGGGTATTGTTAGTAATGGGAGGGAGGTTAGTAATGGGGGATATTGTTAGTAATGGGGGGCATTGTTAGTAATTGGGGTATTGTTAGTAATGGGGGTATGTTAGTAATGAGGTGTATTGTTAGTAATGGGGGTATTGTTAGTAATAAGGGGAGGTTAGTAATGGGGGTTATTGTTAGTAATGGGGGAAGTTAGTAAAGTGGGGGGTATTGTTAGTAATGGGGGTATTGTTAGTAATGGGAGGGAGGTTAGTAAAGGGGGATATTGTTAGCAGTGGGGGGTATTATTAGTAATAGGTGTATTGTTAGTAATGGGGGTATTGTTAGTAATTAGAAGGCATTGTTAGTAATGGGGGAGGTTAGTAATGGGGGGAGTATTGTTAGTAATGGGGGTATTGTTAGTAATGGGGGGAGGTTAGTAATGGGGGGAGGTTAGTAATGGGGGGTATTGTTAGTAATGGGGGTATTATTAGTAATGGGTGTATTGTTAGTAATGAGAAGGTATTGTTATTGATGGGCTGTATTGTTAGTAATGGGGGTATTATTAGTAATGGGTGTATTGTTAGTAATGAGAAGGTATTGTTAGTGATGGGCTGTATTGATAGTAATGGGGGTATTGTTAGTTATGGGGGTATTGTTAGTAATGCGGGGGAATTATTAATGGGGGAAGTTAATAATGGGGGAGGTTAGTAAAGGAGGGTGGTTAGTAATGGGGGTATTGTTAGTAGTGGGGGTGGTTAGTAATGAGGGTATTGTTAGTAATGGGAGGAGGTTAGTAATAGGGGAGTATTGTTAGTAATGGGGGTATTGTTAGTAATGGGGAGGTTAGTAATGGGGGGTTATTGTTAGTAATGGGGGAGGTTAATAATGGGGGTTATTGTAAGTAATGGGGGAGGTTAGTAATGGGGGGTATTGTTAGCAATGGGGGGAGGTCAGTAATAGGGGGAATTGTTAGTAATGGAGGGTGGTTAGTAAAGGGGGGTATTGTTAGTAATAGGGGGTATTGTTAGTAATGGGGGTTTTGTTAGTAATCGGGGGGTATTGTTAGTAATGGGGGTATTGTTAGTAATGGAGGGTGGTTAGTAATGGGGGGTTATTGTAATTAATGGGAGGTTTGTTAGTAATGGGGGTATTGTTAGTATTGAGAAGGTATTGTTAGTAATGTAGGGTGGTTAGTAATGGGGGTTATTGTTAGTAATGGGGGGTATTGTTAGTAATTGGGGTATTGTTAGTAATGGGGGTATGTTAGTAATGGGGTGTATTGTTAGTAATGGGGGTATTGTTAGTAATGGGGGAGGTTAGTAATGGGGGGAGCATTGTTAGTAATGGGGGTATTGTTAGTAATAAGGGGAGGTTAGTAATGGGGGTTATTGTTAGTAATGGGGGTATTATTAGAAATAGGTGTATTGTTAGTAATGGGGGTATTGTTAGTAATGAGGGTATTGTTAGTAATGAGAAGATATTGTTAGTAATGGGGGTATTGTTAGTAATGGGGGGAGGTTAGTAATGGGTGGAGTATTGTTAGTAATGGAGGTATTGTTAGGAATGGGGGGAGGTTAGTAATGGGGGGTATTGTTAGTAATGGGGGTATTATTAGTAATGGGTGTATTGTTAGTAATGAGAAGGTATTGTTAGTAATGGGGTGTTTTGTTAGTAATGGGGGGTATTGTTAGTAACGGAGAGTATTGTTAGTAATGGGGGGTGGTTAGTAATGGGGGGTATTGTTAGCAATGGGGGGTATTGTTAGTAATGGGGTGGTATTGTTAGTAATGGGGGTATTGTTAGTAATGAGAAGGTATTGTTAGTAATGTGGTGTGTTGTTAGTAATGGGGGTATTGTTAGTAAAGGAGGGTGGTTAGTAATGGGGGGTTATTGTAAGTAATGGGGGGTTTTGTTAGTAATGGGGGTATTGTTAGTAATGAGAAGATATTGTTAGTAATGAGGTGTATTGTAAGTAATGGTGGGTATTGTTAGTAATGGGGGTATTATTAGTAATGTAGGGTGGTTAGTAATAGGGGGTTATTGTTAGTAATGCAGGGTATTGTTAGTAATTGGGGTATTGTTAGTAATGGGGGTATTGTTTGTAATGGGGTGTATTGTTAGTAATGGGGGGTGTTGTAAGTAATGGGAGGAGGTTAGTAATGGGAGGTATAATGTGGAGATTAGTAAATGGGTATGTTAGAAATAGGGTATTGTTAGTAATGGGGTATTGTTAGTAATGAGAGGGTATTGTTAGTAATGGGTGTATTGTATGGGGGATTGTTAGTAATGGGGAGGATGTTAGTAATGGGGGTTTGTTAGTAATGTTTAAGGTGGTAGTAATGGGGATATTGTCAGTAATGGCGGGGTATTGTTAGTAATTGGGGTATTGTTAGTAATGGGGGGTATTGTTAGTAATGGGGTGTATTGTTAGTAATGGGGGGTATTGTTAGTAATGGGAGGAGGTTAGTAATGGGGGAGGTTAGTAATGGGGGGAGCATTGTTAGTAATTGGGGGGAGGTTATTAATAAGGGGAGCATTGTTAGTAATGGGGGGAGGTTATTAATAGGGGTTATTGTTAGTAATGGGGGTATTGTTAGTAATGGGGGTATTGTTAGTAAGGGGGGAGGTTAGTAATGGGGGAGTATTGTTAGTAATGGGGGTATTGCTAGTAATGGGGGGAGGTTAGTAATGGGGGAGGTTAGTAATGGGGGAGGTTAGTAATGGGGGTTTTATTAGTAATGGGTGTATTGTTAGTAATGAGTAGGTATTGTTAGTAATGGGGTGTATTGTTAGTAATGGGGGTATTGTTAGTAATGGGGGGAGTATTGTTAGTAATGGGGGTATTGTTAGTAATGGGGGGAGGTTAGTAATGGGGGTATTGTTAGTAATGGGGGTATTGTTAGTAAAGGGGGGTGGTTAGTAATGTGGGGTTATTGTTAGTAATGGGGGGTATTGTTAGTAATGGGGGTATTGTTAGTAATGGGGGGTGGTTAGTACTGTGGGGTTATTGTTAGTAATAGGGGTATTGTTAGTAATGGGGGGAATATTTAATGGGGGGAAGTTAGTAAAGGGGGAGGTTAGTAATGGGGGGAAGTTAGTAATGGGGGGAGGTTAGTAATGGAGGATATTGTTAATAATGGAAGGTATTGTTAGTAATGGGGGGTATTGTTAGTAATGGGTATTGTTAGTAAAGGGGGGGTATTGTTAGTAATGGGGGTATTGTAAGCAACGGGAGGAGGTAAGTAATGGGGAGTATTGTTAGTAATGGGGGGTATTATTAGTAATGGGGGTATTGTTAGTAATGAGAAGGTACTGTTAGTAATGGGGTGTATTGTTAGTAATGGGGGGTATTGTTAGTAATGGGGGGTTATTGTTAGTAATGGGGGGTATTGTTAGTAATGGGGGGAAATATTAATGGGGGGAAGTTAGTAATGGGGGAGGTTAGTAATGGAGGGTGGTTAGTAATGGGGGTATTGTTAGTAATGGGGTGGTTAGTAATGGGGGTATTGTTGGTAATGGGAGGAGGTTAGTAATGGGGGAGTATTGTTAGTAATTGGGGTATTGTTAGTAATGGGGGGAGGTTAGTAATGGGGGGTTACTGTTAGTATTGGGGGAGGCTAGTAATGGGGGTTATTGTTAGTAATGGGGGGGGTTTGTTAGTAATGAAGGGTGGTTAGTAATGGGGGGTTATGGTTAGTAATGGGGGATAAAGTTAGTAATTGGGGTATTGTTAGTAATGGGGTGTATTGTTAGTAATGGGGGGTATTGTTAGTAATGGGAGGAGGTTAGTAATGGGGGGAGCATTGTTAGTAATGGGGGGAGGTTAGTAATGGGGGTTATTGTTAGTAATGGGGGTATTATTAGTAATAGGTGTATTGTTAGTAATGGGAGTATTGTTACTAATGGGGGTATTGTTAGTAATGGGGGAGGTTAGTAATGGGGGGAGGTTAGTAATGGGGGGAGTATTGTTAGTAATGGGGGTATTGTAAGTAATGGGGGGAGGTAAGTAATGGGGGGTATTGTTAGTAATGGGGGGTGGTTAGTAATGGGGGGTTATTTTTAGTAATGGAGGGTATTGTTAGTAATGGGGGGAATTATTAAAGAGAACCAATCATCAGATTTTACCCTATATAACGCTTGGCAAAGCGTTATATAGGGTAAAATCTATATTTTCACCATTCCCGGGGGGACGCTCCTGCCCCCAGGGATGGTGAAGATATGAAGTTATAAACTAGTCACCGCCGCCACCGTAAGTAGTCACCTGGGCGGGGAGCTCTTCTCATCTACTCCAGTTCTTCGGCCGGCAGCGACGCCCCCTCCGCTTGATTGATGGGCCGCGTCATCGTTTCGCTCACTGAACAGACGGAGCAGAGTGATGATGCGGCCCGTCAATCAAGCGGAGGGGGCGTCGCTGCCGGCCGAAGAACGGGAGTAGGTGAGAAGAGATCCCCGCCCAGGTGCGTCCCCTGGGAATGGTGAAAAAAAAGATTTTACCCTATATAACGCTTTACCAAGTGTTATATAGGGTAAAATCTGATGATTGGTTCCCTTTAATGGGGGAAGTTAGTAATGGGGGAGGTTAGTAATTGAGGGTGGTTAGTAATGGGGGTATTGTTAGTAATGGGGGTGGTTAGGAATGGGGGTATTGTTAGTAATGGGAGGAGGTTAGTAATAAGGGAGTATTGTTAGTAATGGGGGTATTGCTAGTAATGGGGGGGAGGTTAGTAATGGGGGGTTATTGTTAGTAATGGGGGAGGTTAGTAATGGGGGTTATTGTTAGTAATGGGGGTTATTGTTAGTAATGTAGGGTGGTTAGTAATGGGGGGTTATTGTTAGTAATGGGGGGGTTATTGTTAGTAATTGGGGTATTGTTAGTAATGGGGGTATATTAGTAATGGGGTGTATTGTTAGTAATGGGGGTATTGTTAGAAACGGGGGAGGTTAGTAATGGGGGGAGCATTGTTAGTAATGGGGGTATTGTTAATAATAAGGGGAGGTTAGTAATGGGGTTTATTGTTAGTAATGGGGGGTATTATTAGTAATAGGTGTATTGTTAGTAATGGGGGTATTGTTAGTAATGAGAAGGTATTGTTAGTAATGGGGGTATTGTTAGTAATGGGGGGAGGTTAGTAATGGGGGGAGTATTGTTAGTAATGGGGGGTATTGTTAGTAATGTGGGGTATTGTTAGTAATGGTGGTATTATTAGTAATGGGTGTATTGTTAGTAATGAGAAGGTATTGTTAATAATTGGGTGTATTGTTAGTAATGGGGGTATTGTTAGTAATGGGGGGTATTGTTAGTAATGGGGGGTGGTTAGTAATGGGGGGTTATTGTTAGTAATGGGGGGTATTGTTAGTAATGGGGGTATTGTTAGTAATGAGAAGGTATTGTTAGTAATGAGGTGTATTGTAAGTAATGGGGGGGTATTGTTAGTAATGGGGGGTATTATTAGTAATGTAGGGTGGTTAGTAATGGGGGGTTATTGTCAGTAATGGGGGGTATTGTTAGTAATTGGGGTATTTATTAATTATTAATGGGGGGAAGTTAATAATGAGGGAGGTTAGTAATGGAGGGTGGTTAGTAATGGGGGTATTGTTAGTAGTGGGGGTGGTTAGGAATGGGGGTATTGTTAGTAATGGGAGGAGGTTAGTAATAGGCGAGAATTGTTAGTAATGGGGGGAGGTTAGTAATGGGGGGGGTTATTGTTAGTAATGGGGGAGGTTAGTAATGGGGGTTATTGTAAGTAAAGGGGGAGGTTAGTAATGGGGGGTATTGTTAGTAATGGGGGGAGGTCAGTAATAGGGGGGTTATTGTTAGTAATGGAGGGGGGTTAGTAATGGGGATATTGTTAGTAATAGGGGGGTTATGTTAGTAATGGGGGGTATTGTTAGTAATGGGGGTATTGTTAGTAATGTGGTGTGTTGTTAGTAATGGGGGTATTGTTAGTAATGGAGGGTGGTTAGTAATGGGGGGTTATTGCAAGTAATGGGGGGTTTTGTTAGTTATGGGGGTATTGTTAGTAATGAGAAGGTATTGTTAGTAATGAGGTGTATTGTAAGTAATGGGGGGGTATTGTTAGTAATGGGGGGTATTATTAGTAATGTAGGGTGGTTAGTAATGGGGGGTTATTGTCAGTAATGGGGGGTATTGTTAGTAATTGGGGTATTGTTAGTAATTGGGGTATTGTTAGTAATGGGGTGTATTGTTAGTAATGGGGGTATTGTTAATAATGGAGGGTGGTTAGTAATGGGGGGTTATTGTAAGTAATGGGGGGTTTTGTTAGTAATGGGGGTATTGTTAGTAATGAGAAGGTATTGTTAGTAATGAGGTGTATTGTAAGTAATGGGGGGGTATTGTTAGTAATGGGGGGTATTATTAGTAATGTAGGGTGGTTAGTAATGTGGGGTTATTGTCAGTAATGGGGGGTATTGTTAGTAATTTGGGTATTGATAGTAATGGGGGTATTGTTATTGTTAGTAATGGGGGGTATTGTTAGTAATGGGAGGAGGTTAGTAATGGGGGAGGTTAGTAATTGGGGGAGCATTGTTAGTAATGGGGGGAGGTTAGTAATAGGGGTTATTGTTAGCAATGAGGGTATTGTTAGTAATGGGGGTATTGTTAGTAAAGGGGTGTATTGTTAGTAATGGGGGTATTGTTAGTAATGGGGGAGTATTGTTAGTAATGGGGGTATTGTTAGTAATGGGGGGAGGTTAGTAATGGGGGAGGTTAGTAATGGGGGTTTTATTAGTAATGGGTGTATTGTTAGTAATAAGTAGGTATTGTTAGTAATGGGGTGTATTGTTAGTAATGGGGGTATTGTTAGTAATGGGGGGAGGTTAGTAATGGGGGTAATATTGTTAGTAATAAGGGTATTGTTAGTAATGGGGGAGGTTAGTAATGGGGGTATTGTTAGTAATGGGGATATTGTTAGTAAAGGGGGGTGGTTAGTAATGTGGGGTTATTGTTAGTAATGGGGGTATTGTTAGTAATGGGGGGTGGTTAGTAATGTGGGGTTATTGTTAGTAATGGGGGTATTGTTAGTAATGGGGGAATTATTAATGGGGGGAAGTTAGTAAAGGGGGAGGTTAGTAATGGGGGGAAGTTAGTAATGGGGGGAGGTTAGTAATGGGGGATATTGTTAGTAATGGAAGGTATTGTTAGAAATGGGGGGTATTGTTAGTAATGGGGGTATTGTTAGTAATGGGGGTACTGTAAGTAATGGGGGGGTAGTACTGGGGGAGGTTAGTAATGGGGGGATTGTTAGTAAAGGGGGGGTATTGTTAGTAATGGGAGTATTGTAAGCAACGGGGGGAGGTTAGTAATGGGGGTTATTGTTAGTAATGGGGGGTATTATTAGTAATGGGGGTATTGTTAGTAATGAGAAGGTACTGTTAGTAATGGGGTGTATTGTTAGTAATGGGGGGTATTATTAGTAATGGGAGGAGGTTAGTAATGGGGGAGGTTAGTAATGGGGGGAGCATTGTTAGTAATGGGGGCATTGTTAGTAATGGGGTTAGGTTAGTAATGGGGGTTATTGTTAGTAATGGGGGTATTATTAGTAATAGGTGTATTGTTAGTAATGGGAGTATTGTTAGTAATGGGGGTATTGTTAGCAATGAGAAGGTATTGTTAGTAATGGGGGTATTGTTAGTAATGGGGGAGGATAGTTATGGGGGGAGGTTAGTAATGGGGGAGTATTGTTAGTAATGGGGGTATTGTAAGTAATGGGGGGAGGTAAGTAACGGGGAGTATTGTTAGTAATGGGGGTATTATTAGTAATGGGTGTATTGTTAGTAATGAGAAGGTATTGTTAGTAATGGGGTGTATTGTTAGTAATGGGGGGTATTGTTAGTAATGGGGGTATTGTTAGTAATGGGGGGTATTGTTAGTAATGGGGGGTGGTTAGTAATGGGGGTTATTGTTAGTAATGGGGGGTATTGTTAGTAATGGGGGAATTATTAAAGGGAACCAATCATCAGATTTTACCCAATATAACGCTTGGCAAAGCGTTATATAGGGTAAAATCTATATTTTCACCATTCCCGGGGGACGTTCCTGCCCCCAGGGATGGTGAAGATATGAAGTTATAGACTAGTCACCGCCGCCACAATAAGTAGTCACCTGGGCGGGGAGCTCTTCTCATCTACTCCGGTTCTTCGGCCGGCAGCGACGCCCCCTCCGCTTGATTGATGGGCCGCGTCATCGTTCCGCTCACTGAACAGACGGAGCAGAGTGATGATGCGGCCCCTCAATCAAGCGGAGGGGGCGTCGCTGCCGGCCGTAGAACGGGAGTAGGTGAGAAGAGCTCCCCGCCCAGGTGACTACTTACGGTGGCGGCGGTGACTAGTTTATATCTTCATATCTTCACCATCCCTGGGGACAGGAGCGTCCCCCAGGAATGGTGAAAATAAAGATTTTACCCTATATAACGCTTTACCAAGCGTTATATAGGGTAAAATCTGATGATTGGTTCCCTTTAATGGGGGGAAGTTAGTAATGGGGGAGGTTAGTAATGGAGGGTGGTTAGTAATGGGGGTATTGTTAGTAATGGGGGAGGTTAGTAATGGGGGGAGCATTGTTAGTAATGGGGGTATTGTTAGTAATAAGGGGAGGTTAGTAATGGGGTTTATTGTTAGTAATGGGGGTATTATTAGCAATAGGTGTATTGTTAGTTTTGGGGGTATTGTTAGTAATGAGGGTATTGTTAGTAATAAGAAGGTATTGTTAGTAATGGGGGTATTTTTAGTAATGGGGGGAGGTAAGTAACGGGGGGTATTGTTAGTAATGGGGGTATTATTAATAATGGGTGTATTGTTAGTAATGAGAAGGTATTGTTAGTAATGGGGTGTATTGTTAGTAATGGGGGGTATTGTTAGTAATGGGGGTATTGTTAGTAATGGGGGGTATTGTTAGTAATGGGGGGTGGTTAGTAATGGGGGTTATTGTTAGTAATGGGGGGTATTGTTAGTAATGGGGGGAATTATTAAAGGGAACCAATCATCAGATTTTACCCAATATAACGCTTGGCAAAGCGTTATATAGGGTAAAATCTATATTTTCACCATTCCCGAGGGACGTTCCTGCCCCCAGGGATGGTGAAGATATGAAGTTATAAACTAGTCACCGCCGCCACAATAAGTAGTCACCTGGGCGGGGAGCTCTTCTCATCTACTCCGGTTCTTCGGCCGGCAGCGACGCCCCCTCCGCTTGATTGATGGGCCGCGTCATCGTTCCGCTAACTGAACAGACGGAGCAGAGTGATGATGCGGCCCCTCAATCAAGCGGAGGGGGCGTCGCTGCCGGCCGTAGAACGGGAGTAGGTGAGAATAGCTCCCCGCCAAGGTGACTACTTACGGCGGCGGCGGTGACATAACTTCATATCTTCACCATCCCTGGGGACAGGAGCGTCCCCCAGGAATGGTGAAAATAAAGGGTAAAATCTGATGATTGGTTCCCTTTAATGGGGGGAAGTTAGTAATGGGGGAGGTTAGTAATGGAGGGTGGTTAGTAATGGGGGTATTGTTAGTAATGGGGGTGGTTAGTAATGGGGGTATTGTTAGTAATGGGAGGAGGTTAGTAATAAGGAAGTATTGTTAGTAATGGGGGTATTGTTAGTAATGGGGGGAGGTTAGTAATGGGGGTTATTGTTAGTAATGGGGAGGTTAGTAATGGGGATTATTGTTAGTAATGGGGGGTATTTGTTAGTAATGTAGTGTGGTTAGAAATGGGGGTTATTGTTAGTAATGGGGGGTATTGTTAGTAATTGGGGTATTGTTAGTAATGGGGGTATGTTAGTAATGGGGTGTATTGTTAGTAATGGGGGTATTGTTAGTAATGGGGGAGGTTAGTAATGGGGGAGCATTGTTAGTAATGGGGGTATTGTTAGTAATAAGGGGAGGTTAGTAATGGGTTTTATTGTTAGTAATGGGGGTATTATTAGTAATAGGTGTATTGTTAGTTTTGGGGGTATTGTTAGTAATGAGGGTATTGTTAGTAATAAGAAGGTATTGTTAGTAATGGGGGTATTTTTAGTAATGGGGGGAGGATAGTAATGGGGGGAGTATTGTTAGTAATGGGGAGAGGTTAGTAATGGGGGGGAGCATTGTTAGTAATGGGGATATTGTTAGTAATAAGGGGAGGTTAGTAATGGGGGTTATTGTTAGTAATGGGGGTATTATTGGTAATAGGTGTATTGTTAGTTTTGGGGGTATTGTTAGTAATGAGGGTATTGTTAGTAATGAGAAGGTATTGTTAGTAATGGGGGTATTTTTAGTAATGGGGAGAGGTTAGTAATGGGGGGAGGTTAGTAATGGGGGGAGTATTGTTAGTAATGGGGGTATTAGTAATGGGTGTATTTTTAGTAATGAGAAGGTATTGTTAGTAATGGGGTGTTTTGTTAGTAATGGGGGGTATTGTTAGTAATGAAGGGTATTGTTAGCAATGGGGGGTGGTTAGTAATGGGGGGGTTATTGTTAGTAATGGGGGGTATTGTTAGTAATGAGGGGAATTATTAATGGGGGGAGGTTAATAATGGGGGGGGTTAGTAATGGAGAGTGGTTAGTAATGGGGGTATTGTTAGTAGTGGGGGTGGTTAGTAATGGGGGTATTGTTAGTAATGGGAGGAGGTTAGTAATAGGGGAGTATTGTTAGTAATGGGGTGGTATTGTTAGTAATGGGGGTATTGTTAGTAATGAGAAGGTATTGTTAGTAATGTGGTGTGTTGTTAGTAATGGGGGTATTGTTAGTAAAGGAGGGTGGTTAGTAATGGGGGGTTATTGTAAGTAATGGGGGTTTTTGTTAGTAATGGGGGTATTGTTAGTAATGAGAAGATATTGTTAGTAATGAGGTGTATTGTAAGTAATGGTGGGTATTGTTAATAATGGGGGTATTATTAGTAATGTAGGGTGGTTAGTAATAGGGGGTTATTGTTAGTAATGCAGGGTATTGTTAGTAATTGGGGTATTGTTAGTAATGGGGGTATTGTTAGTAATGGGGTGTATTGTTAGTAATGGGGGGTGTTGTAAGTAATGGGAGTAGGTTAGTAATGGGGAGGTTAGTAATGTGGGAGCATTGTTAGTAATGGGGGGAGGTTAGTAATAGGGGTTATTGTTAGTAATGGGGGTATTGTTAGTAATGAGAAGGTATTGTTAGTAATGGGGTGTATTGTTAGTAATGGGGGTATTGTTAGTAATGGGGGGAGGTTAGTAATGGGGGGGTATTGTTAGTAATGGGGGGTATTATTAGTAATGTAGGGTGGTTAGTAATGGGGGGTTATTGTCAGTAATGGGGGGTATTGTTAGTAACGGAGAGTATTGTTAGTAATGGGGGGTGGTTAGTAATGGGGGGTATTGTTAGTAATGGGGGGAATTATTAATGGGGGGAAGTTAATAATGGGGGAGGTTAGTAATGGAGGATGGTTAGTAATGGGGGTATTGTTAGTAGTGGGGGTGGTTAGTAATGGGGGTATTGTTAGTAATGGGAGGAGGGTAGAAATAGGGGAGTATTGTTAGTAATGGGGGTATTGTTAGTAATGGGGGGAGGTTAGTAATGGGGGGTTATGGTTAGTAATGGGGGAGGTTAGTAATGGGGGTTATTGTAAGTAATGGGGGAGGTTAGTAATGGGGTGTATTGTTAGTAATGGGGGGAGGTCAATAATAGGGGGAATTGATAGTAATGGAGGGTGGTTAGTAAAGGGGGGTATTGTTAATAATAGGGGGTTATGTTAGCAATGGGGGGTATTGTTAGTAATGGGGGGTATTGTTAGTAATGGGGTTTTTTGTTAGTAATGGGGGTATTGTTAGTAATGAGAAGGTTTTGTTAGTAATGTGGTGTGTTGTTAGTAATGGGGGTATTGTTAGTAAAGGAGGGTGGTTAGTAATGGGGGGTTATTGGAAGTAATGGGGTTTTTGTTAGTAATGGGGGTATTGTTAGTAATGAGAAGATATTGTTAGTAATGAGGTGTATTGTAAGTAATGGTGGGTATTGTTAGTAATGGGGGTATTATTAGTAATGTAGGGTGGTTAGTAATGGGGGGTTATTGTTAGTAATGCAGGGTATTGTTAGTAATTGGGGTATTGTTAGTAATGGGGGTATTGTTAGTAATGGGGTGTATTGTTAGTAATGGGGGGTGTTGTAAGTAATGGGAGGAGGTTAGTAATGGGGGAGGTTAGTAATGTGGGAGCATTGTTAGTAATGGGGGGAGGTTAGTAATAGGGGTTATTGTTAGTAATGGGGGTATTGTTAGTAATGAGAAGGTATTGTTAGTAATGGGGCGTATTGTTAGTAATGGGGGTATTGTTAGTAATGGGGGGAGGTTAGTAATGGGGGGTATTGTTAGTAATGGGGGGTATTATTAGTAATGTAGGGTGGTTAGTAATGGGGGGTTATTGTCAGTAATGGGGGGTATTGTTAGTAATTGGGGTATTGTTAGTAATGGGGGTATTGTTAGTAATGGGGTGTATTGTTAGTAATGGGGGGTATTGTTAGTAATGGGAGGAGGTTAGTAATGGGGGAGGTTAGTAATGGGGGGGAGCATTGTTAGTAATGGGGGGAGGTTAGTAATAGGGGTTATTGTTAGTAATGGGGGTATTGTTAGTAATGGGGGTATTGTTAGTAATGAGGGGAGGTTAGTAATGGGGGGGTTAGTAATGGGGTTTTTATTAGTAATGGGTGTATTGTTAGTAATGAGTAGGCATTGTTAGTAATTGGGTGTATTGTTAGTAATGGGGGTATTGTTAGTAATGGGAGGAGTATTGTTAGCAATGGGGGGTATTGTTAGTAATGGGGGGAGGTTAGTAATGGGGGTATTGTTAGTTATGGGGGTATTGTTAGTAATGGGTGTATTGTTAGTAATGAGAAGGTATTGTTAGTAATGGGGTGTATTGTTAGTAATGGGCGGTATTGTTAGTAATGGGGGGGAAGTTAGTAATGGGGGGAGGTTAGTAATGGGGGGTATTGTTAGTAATGTGGGGTATTGTTAGTGATGGGGGGTATTTTTAGTATTGATGGGGTAGTTAGTAATGGGGGTAGTAATTGGGGGAGGTTAGTAATGGGGGGGTTAGTAATGGGGGAGGTTAGTAAAGGGGAATATTGTTAGTAATGGGGGGAAGTTAGTAATGTTGGGGGTATTGTTAGTAATGGGGGGTATTGTTAGTAATGGGGGAAGTTAGTAAAGTGGGGGGTATTGTTAGTAATGTGGGTATTGTTAGAAATGGGAGGAAGGTTAGTAATGGGGTATATTGTTAGTAATGGGGGGCATTGTTAGTAATTGGGGTATTGTTAGTAATGGGGGTATGTTAGTAATGAGGTGTATTGTTAGTAATGGGGGTATTGTTAGTAATAAGGGGAGGTTAGTAATGGGGGTTATTGTTAGTAATGGGGGAAATTAGTAAAGTGGGGGGTATTGTTAGTAATGGGGGTATTGTTAGTAATGGGAGGGAGGTTAGTAATGGGGGATATTGTTAGCAGTGGGGGGTATTATTAGTAATAGGTGTATTGTTAGTAATGGGGGTATTGTAATTAGAAGGCATTGTTAGTAATGGGGGAGGTTAGTAATGGGGGGAGTATTGTTAGTAATGGGGGTATTGTTAGTAATGGGGGGAGGTTAGTAATGGGGGGAGGTTAGTAATGGGGGGTATTGTTAGTAATGGGGGTATTATTAGTAATGGGTGTATTGTTAGTAATGAGAAGGTATTGTTAGTAATGGGCTGTATTGTTAGTAATGGGGGGTATTGTTAGTAATGGGGGGTATTGTTAGTAATGGGGGGTTATTGTTAGTTATGGGGGGTATTGTTAGTAATGGGGGGCATTATTAATGGGGGAAGTTAATAATGGGGGAGGTTAGTAATGGAGGGTGGTTAGTAATGGGGGTATTGTTAGCAGTGGGGGTGGTTAGTAATGAGGGTATTGTTAGTAATGGGAGGAGGTTAGTAATAGGGGAGTATTGTTAGTAATGGGGGTATTGTTAGTAATGGGGGGAGGTTAGTAATGGGGGGTTATTGTTAGTAATGGGGGAGGTTAGTAATGGGAGTTATTGTAAGTAATGGGGGAGGTTAGTAATGGGGGGTATTGTTAGTAATGGAGGGAGGTCAGTAATAGGGGGAATTGTTAGTAATGGAGGGTGGTTAGTAAAGGGGGGTATTGTTAGTAATAGGGGGGTATTGTTAGTAATGGGGGGTATTGTTAGTAATGGGGGGTATTGTTAGTAATGGGGGTATTGTTAGTAATGGAGGGTGGTTAGTAATGAGGGGTTATTGTAAGTAATGGGGGGTTTTGTTAGTAATGGGGGTAGTGTTAGTATTGAGAAGGTATTGTTAGTAATGTAGGGTGGTTAGTAATGGGGGTTATTGTTAGTAATGGGGGGTATTGTTAGTAATTGGGGTATTGTTAGTAATGGGGGTATGTTAGTAATGGGGTGTATTGTTAGTAATGGGGGTATTGTTAGTAATGGGGGAGGTTAGTAATGGGGGGAGCATTGTTAGTAATGGGGGTATTGTTAGTAATAAGGGGAGGTTAGTAATGGGGGTTATTGTTAGTAATGGGGGTATTATTAGTAATAGGTGTATTGTTAGTCATGGGGGTATTGTTAGTAATGAGGGTATTGTTAGTAATGAGAAGGTATTGTTAGTAATGGGGGTATTGTTAGGAATGGGGGGAGGTTAGTAATGGGGGGTATTGTTAGTAATGGGGGTATTATTAGTAATGGGTGTATTGTTAGTAATGAGAAGGTATTGTTAGTAATGGGGTGTATTGTTAGTAATGGGGGGTATTGTTAGTAACAGAGAGTATTGTTAGTAATGGGGGGTGGTTAGTAATGGGGGGTATTGTTAGTAATGGGGGGAATTATTAATGGGGGGAAGTTAACAATGGGGGAGGTTAGTAATGGAGGATGGTTAGTAATGGGGGTATTGTTAGTAGTGGGGGTATTGTTAGTAATGGGGGGTGGTTAGTACTGTGGGGTTATTGTTAGTAATGGGGGTATTGTTAGTAATGGGGGGAATATTTAATGGGGTGAAGTTAGTAAAGGGGGAGGTTAGTAATGGGGGGAAGTTAGTAATGGGGGAGGTTAGTAATGGAGGATATTGTTAATAATGGAAGGTATTGTTAGTAATGGGGGGTATTGTTAGTAATGGGGGGTATTGTTAGTAAAGGGGGGTATTGTTAGTAATGGGGGTATTGTAAGCAACGGGAGGAGGTAAGTAATGGGGAGTATTGTTAGTAATGGGGGGTATTATTAGTAATGGGGGTATTGTTAGTAATGAGAAGGTACTGTTAGTAATGGGGTGTATTGTTAGTAATGGGGGGTATTGTTAGTAATGGGGGGTTATTGTTAGTAATGGGGGGTATTGTTAGTAATGGGGGGAAATATTAATGGGGGGAAGTTAGTAATGGGGGAGGTTAGTAATGGAGGGTGGTTAGTAATGGGGGTATTGTTAGTAATGGGGTGGTTAGTAATGAGGGTATTGTTAGTAATGGGAGGAGGTTAGTAATGGGTGAGTATTGTTAGTAATTGGGGTATTGTTAGTAATGGGGGGAGGTTAGTAATGGGGGGTTACTGTTAGTATTGGGGGAGGTTAGTAATGGGGGTTATTGTTAGTAATGGGGGGGTTTGTTAGTAATGAAGGGTGGTTAGTAATGGGGGGTTATGTTTAGTAATGGGGGATAAAGTTAGTAATTGGGGTATTGTTAGTAATGGGGTGTATTGTTAGTAATGGGGGGTATTGTTAGTAATGGGAGGAGGTTAGTAATGGGGGGAGCATTGTTAGTAATGGGGGGAGGTTAGTAATGGGGGTTATTGTTAGTAATGGGGGTATTATTAGTAATAGGTGTATTGTTAGTAATGGGAGTATTGTTACTAATGGGGGTATTGTTAGTAATGGGGGAGGTTAGTAATGGGGGGAGGTTAGTAATGGGGGGAGTATTGTTAGTAATGGGGGTATTGTAAGTAATGGGGGGAGGTAAGTAATGGGGGGTATTGTTAGTAATGGGGGGTGGTTAGTAATGGGGGGTTATTTTTAGTAATGGGGGGTATTGTTAGTAATGGGGGGAATTATTAAAGAGAACCAATCATCAGATTTTACCCTATATAACGCTTGGCAAAGCGTTATATAGGGTAAAATCTATATTTTCACCATTCCCGGGGGGACGCTCCTGCCCCCAGGGATGGTGAAGATATGAAGTTATAAACTAGTCACCGCCGCCACCGTAAGTAGTCACCTGGGCGGGGAGCTCTTCTCATCTACTCCAGTTCTTCGGCCGGCAGCGACGCCCCCTCCGCTTGATTGATGGGCCGCGTCATCGTTTCGCTCACTGAACAGACGGAGCAGAGTGATGATGCGGCCCGTCAATCAAGCGGAGGGGGCGTCGCTGCCGGCCGAAGAACGGGAGTAGGTGAGAAGAGATCCCCGCCCAGGTGCGTCCCCTGGGAATGGTGAAAAAAAAGATTTTACCCTATATAACGCTTTACCAAGTGTTATATAGGGTAAAATCTGATGATTGGTTCCCTTTAATGGGGGAAGTTAGTAATGGGGGAGGTTAGTAATTGAGGGTGGTTAGTAATGGGGGTATTGTTAGTAATGGGGGTGGTTAGGAATGGGGGTATTGTTAGTAATGGGAGGAGGTTAGTA
This sequence comes from Hyla sarda, assembly GCF_029499605.1. Taxonomy (NCBI): domain Eukaryota; kingdom Metazoa; phylum Chordata; class Amphibia; order Anura; family Hylidae; genus Hyla; species Hyla sarda. Next base: position 399,039,824 of record NC_079191.1, read on the forward strand.
ATAAGGGAGTATTGTTAGTAATGGGGGTATTGCTAGTAATGGGGGGAGGTTAGTAATGGGGGGTTATTGTTAGTAATGGGGGAGGTTAGTAATGGGGGTTATTGTTAGTAATGGGGGTTATTGTTAGTAATGTAGGGTGGTTAGTAATGGGGGGTTATTGTTAGTAATGGGGGGGTTATTGTTAGTAATTGGGGTATTGTTAGTAATGGGGGTATATTAGTAATGGGGTGTATTGTTAGTAATGGGGGTATTGTTAGAAATGGGGGAGGTTAGTAATGGGGGGAGCATTGTTAGTAATGGGGGTATTGTTAATAATAAGGGGAGGTTAGTAATGGGGTTTATTGTTAGTAATGGGGGGTATTATTAGTAATAGGTGTATTGTTAGTAATGGGGGTATTGTTAGTAATGAGAAGGTATTGTTAGTAATGGGGGTATTGTTAGTAATGGGGGGAGGTTAGTAATGGGGGGAGTATTGTTAGTAATGGGGGGTATTGTTAGTAATGTGGGGTATTGTTAGTAATGGTGGTATTATTAGTAATGGGTGTATTGTTAGTAATGAGAAGGTATTGTTAATAATTGGGTGTATTGTTAGTAATGGGGGTATTGTTAGTAATGGGGGGTATTGTTAGTAATGGGGGGTGGTTAGTAATGGGGGGTTATTGTTAGTAATGGGGGGTATTGTTAGTAATGGGGGTATTGTTAGTAATGAGAAGGTATTGTTAGTAATGAGGTGTATTGTAAGTAATGGGGGGGTATTGTTAGTAATGGGGGGTATTATTAGTAATGTAGGGTGGTTAGTAATGGGGGGTTATTGTCAGTAATGGAGGGTATTGTTAGTAATTGGGGTATTTATTAATTATTAATGGGGGGAAGTTAATAATGAGGGAGGTTAGTAATGGAGGGTGGTTAGTAATGGGGGTATTGTTAGTAGTGGGGGTGGTTAGTAATGGGGGTATTGTTAGTAATGGGAGGAGGTTAGTAATAGGCGAGAATTGTTAGTAATGGGGGGAGGTTAGTAATGGGGGGTTATTGTTAGTAATGGGGGAGGTTAGTAATGGGGGTTATTGTAAGTAAAGGGGGAGGTTAGTAATGGGGGGTATTGTTAGTAATGGGGGGAGGTCAGTAATAGGGGGGTTATTGTTAGTAATGGAGGGGGGTTAGTAATGGGGGTATTGTTAGTAATAGGGGGGTTATGTTAGTAATGGGGGGTATTGTTAGTAATGGGGGTATTGTTAGTAATGTGGTGTGTTGTTAGTAATGGGGGTATTGTTAGTAATGGAGGGTGGTTAGTAATGGGGGGTTATTGTAAGTAATGGGGGGTTTTGTTAGTAATGGGGGTATTGTTAGTAATGAGAAGGTATTGTTAGTAATGAGGTGTATTGTAAGTAATAGGGGGGTATTGTTAGTAATGGGGGGTATTATTAGTAATGTAGGGTGGTTAGTAATGGGGGGTTATTGTCAGTAATGGGGGGTATTGTTAGTAATTGGGGTATTGATAGTAATGGGGGTATTGTTAGTAATGGGGTGTATTGTTAGTAATGGGGGGTATTGTTAGTAATGGGAGGAGGTTAGTAATGGGGGAGGTTAGTAATTGGGGGAGCATTGTTAGTAATGGGGGGAGGTTAGTAATAGGGGTTATTGTTAGCAATGGGGGTATTGTTAGTAATGGGGGTATTGTTAGTAATGAGAAGGTATTGTTAGTAATGGGGTGTATTGTTAGTAATGGGGGTATTGTTAGTAATGGGGGGAGGTTAGTAATGGGGGAGTATTGTTAGTAATGGGGGTATTGTTAGTAATGGGGGGAGGTTAGTAATGGGGGAGGTTAGTAATGGGGGTTTTATTAGTAATGGGTGTATTGTTAGTAATAAGTAGGTATTGTTAGTAATGGGGTGTATTGTTAGTAATGGGGGTATTGTTAGTAATGGGGGGAGGTTAGTAATGGGGGTAATATTGTTAGTAATAAGGGTATTGTTAGTAATGGGGGAGGTTAGTAATGGGGGTATTGTTAGTAATGGGGATATTGTTAGTAAAGGGGGGTGGTTAGTAATGTGGGGTTATTGTTAGTAATGGGGGTATTGTTAGTAATGGGGGGTGGTTAGTAATGTGGGGTTATTGTTAGTAATGGGGGTATTGTTAGTAATGGGGGAATTATTAATGGGGGGAAGTTAGTAAAGGGGGAGGTTATTAATGGGGGGAAGTTAGTAATGGGGGGAGGTTAGTAATGGGGGATATTGTTAGTAATGGAAGGTATTGTTATAAATGGGGGGTATTGTTAGTAATGGGGGTATTGTTAGTAATGGGGGTACTGTAAGTAATGGGGGGGTAGTACTGGGGGGAGGTTAGTAATGGGGGGATTGTTAGTAAAGGGGGGGTATTGTTAGTAATGGGAGTATTGTAAGCAACGGGGGGAGGTTAGTAATGGGGGTTATTGTTAGTAATGGGGGGTATTATTAGTAATGGGGGTATTGTTAGTAATGAGAAGGTACTGTTAGTAATGGGGTGTATTGTTAGTAATGGGGGGTATTATTAGTAATGGGAGGAGGTTAGTAATGGGGGAGGTTAGTAATGGGGGGAGCATTGTTAGTAATGGGGGCATTGTTAGTAATGGGGTTAGGTTAGTAATGGGGGTTATTGTTAGTAATGGGGGTATTATTAGTAATAGGTGTATTGTTAGTAATGGGAGTATTGTTAGTAATGGGGGTATTGTTAGCAATGAGAAGGTATTGTTAGTAATGGGGGTATTGTTAGTAATGGGGGAGGATAGTAATGGGGGGAGGTTAGTAATGGGGGGAGTATTGTTAGTAATGGGGGTATTGTAAGTAATGGGGGGAGGTAAGTAACGGGGGGGTATTGTTAGTAATGGGGGTATTATTAGTAATGGGTGTATTGTTAGTAATGAGAAGGTATTGTTAGTAATGGGGTGTATTGTTAGTAATGGGGGGTATTGTTAGTAATGTAGTGTGGTTAGTAATGGGGGGTTATTGTTAGTAATGGGGTGTATTGTTAGTAATGGGGGTATTGTTAGTAATGGGGGAGGTTAGTAATGGGGGGAGCATTGTTAGTAATGGGGGTATTGTTAGTAATAAGGGGAGGTTAGTAATGGGGGTTATTGTTAGTAATGGGGGTATTATTAGTAATAGGTGTATTGTTAGTTTTGGGGGTATTGTTAGTAATGAGGGTATTGTTAGTAATGAGAAGGTATTGTTAGTAATGGGGGTATTTTTAGTAATGGGGAGGTTAGTAATGGGGGGAGTATTGTTAGTAATGGGGAGAGGTTAGTAATGGGGGGAGGTTAGTAATGGGGGGTATTGTTAGTAATGGGGGTATTATTAGTAATGGGTGTATTTTTAGTAATGAGAAGGTATTGTTAGTAATGGGGTGTTTTGTTAGTAATGGGGGGTATTGTTAGTAATGAAGGGTATTGTTAGTAATGGGGGGTGGTTAGTAATGGGGGGTTATTGTTAGTAATGGGGGGTATTGTTAGTAATGGGGGGAATTATTAATGGGGGGAGGTTAATAATGGGGGAGGTTAGTAATGGAGAGTGGTTAGTAATGGGGGTATTGTTAGTAGTGGGGGTGGTTAGTAATGGGGGTATTGTTAGTAATGGGAGGAGGTTAGTAATAGGGGAGTATTGTTAGTAATGGGGGGAGGTTAGTAACGGGGGGTATTGTTAGTAATTGGGGGTATTGTTAGTAATGGGGGTATTGTTAGTAATGAGAAGTTATTGTTAGTAATGGGGTGTATTGTTAGTAATGGGCGGTATATTGTTAGTAATGGGGGGTATCGTTAGTAATGGGCGGTATTGTTAGTAATGGGGGGGAAGTTAGTAATGGGGGGAGGTTAGTAATGGGGGATATTGTTAGTAATGGAAGGTATTGTTATAAATGGGGGGTATTGTTAGTAATGGGGGTATTGTTAGTAATGGGGGTACTGTAAGTAATGGGGGGGTAGTACTGGGGGGAGGTTAGTAATGGGGGGATTGTTAGTAAAGGGGGGGTATTGTTAGTAATGGGAGTATTGTAAGCAACGGGGGGAGGTTAGTAATGGGGGTTATTGTTAGTAATGGGGGGTATTATTAGTAATGGGGGTATTGTTAGTAATGAGAAGGTACTGTTAGTAATGGGGTGTATTGTTAGTAATGGGGGGTATTATTAGTAATGGGAGGAGGTTAGTAATGGGGGAGGTTAGTAATGGGGGGAGCATTGTTAGTAATGGGGGTTATTGTTAGTAATGGGGGTATTATTAGTAATAGGTGTATTGTTAGTAATGGGAGTATTGTTAGTAATGGGGGTATTGTTAGCAATGAGAAGGTATTGTTAGTAATGGGGGTATTGTTAGTAATGGGGGAGGATAGTAATGGGGGGAGGTTAGTAATGGGGGGAGTATTGTTAGTAATGGGGGTATTGTAAGTAATGGGGGGAGGTAAGTAACGGGGGGTATTGTTAGTAATGGGGGTATTATTAGTAATGGGTGTATTGTTAGTAATGAGAAGGTATTGTTAGTAATGGGGTGTATTGTTAGTAATGGGGGGTATTGTTAGTAATGTAGTGTGGTTAGTAATGGGGGGTTATTGTTAGTAATGGGGGGTATTGTTAGTAATTGGGGTATTGTTAGTAATGGGGGTATGTTAGTAATGGGGTGTATTGTTAGTAATGAAGGTATTGTTAGTAATGGGGGAGGTTAGTAATGGGGGGAGCATTGTTAGTAATGGGGGTATTGTTAGTAATAAGGGGAGGTTAGTAATGGGGGTTATTGTTAGTAATGGGGGTATTATTAGTAATAGGTGTATTGTTAGTTTTGGGGGTATTGTTAGTAATGAGGGTATTGTTAGTAATGAGAAGGTATTGTTAGTAATGGGGGTATTTTTAGTAATGGGGGGAGGTTAGTAATGGGGGGAGTATTGTTAGTAATGGGGAGAGGTTAGTAATGGGGGGAGGTTAGTAATGGGGGGTATTGTTAGTAATGGGGGTATTATTAGTAATGGGTGTATTTTTAGTAATGAGAAGGTATTGTTAGTAATGGGGTGTTTTGTTAGTAATGGGGGTATTGTTAGTAATGAAGGGTATTGTTAGTAATGGGGGGTGGTTAGTAATGGGGGGTTATTGTTAGTAATGGGGGGTATTGTTAGTAATGGGGGGTTATTGTTAGTAATGGGGGGTATTGTTAGTAATGGGGGGAATTATTAATGGGGGGAGGTTAATAATGGGGGAGGTTAGTAATGGAGAGTGGTTAGTAATGGGGGTATTGTTAGTAGTGGGGGTGGTTAGTAATGGGGGTATTGTTAGTAATGGGAGGAGGTTAGTAATAGGGGAGTATTGTTAGTAATGGGGGGGAGGTTAGTAACGGGGGGTATTGTTAGTAATTGGGGGTATTGTTAGTAATGGGGGTATTGTTAGTAATGAGAAGTTATTGTTAGTAATGGGGTGTATTGTTAGTAATGGGCGGTATATTGTTAGTAATGGGGGGTATCGTTAGTAATGGGCGGTATTGTTAGTAATGGGGGGGAAGTTAGTAATGGGGGGAGGTTAGTAATGGGGGGTATTGTTAGTAATGTGGGGTATTGTTAGTGATGGGGGGTATTTTTAGTATTGATGGGGTAGTTAGTAATGGGGGTAGTAATTGGGGGAGGTTAGTAATGGGGGGTTAGTAATGGGGGAGGTTAGTAAAGGGGAATATTGTTAGTAATGGGGGGAAGTTAGTAATGTTGGGGGTATTGTTAGTAATGGGGGGGTATTGTTAGTAATGGGGGAAGTTAGTAAAGTGGGGGGTATTGTTAGTAATGGGGGTATTGTTAGTAATGGGAGGGAGGTTAGTAATGGGGGATATTGTTAGTAATGGGGGGCATTGTTAGTAATTGGGGTATTGTTAGTAATGGGGGTATGTTAGTAATGAGGTGTATTGTTAGTAATGGGGGTATTGTTAGTAATAAGGGGAGGTTAGTAATGGGGGTTATTGTTAGTAATGGGGGAAGTTAGTAAAGTGGGGGGTATTGTTAGTAATGGGGGTATTGTTGTTAATGGGAGGGAGGTTAGTAAAGGGGGATATTGTTAGCAGTGGGGGGTATTATTAGTAATAGGTGTATTGTTAGTAATGGGGGTATTGTTAGTAATTAGAAGGCATTGTTAGTAATGGGGGGGTAGTAATGGGGGGAGTATTGTTAGTAATGGGGGTATTGTTAGTAATGGGGGGGAGGTTAGTAATGGGGGGAGGTTAGTAATGGGGGGTATTGTTAGTAATGGGGGTATTATTAGTAATGGGTGTATTGTTAGTAATGAGAAGGTATTGTTATTGATGGGCTGTATTGTTAGTAATGGGGGTATTATTAGTAATGGGTGTATTGTTAGTAATGAGAAGGTATTGTTAGTGATGGGCTGTATTGATAGTAATGGGGGTATTGTTAGTTATGGGGGTATTGTTAGTAATGCGGGGGAATTATTAATGGGGGAAGTTAATAATGGGGGAGGTTAGTAAAGGAGGGTGGTTAGTAATGGGGGTATTGTTAGTAGTGGGGGTGGTTAGTAATGAGGGTATTGTTAGTAATGGGAGGAGGTTAGTAATAGGGGAGTATTGTTAGTAATGGGGGTATTGTTAGTAATGGGGAGGTTAGTAATGGGGGGTTATTGTTAGTAATGGGGGAGGTTAATAATGGGGGTTATTGTAAGTAATGGGGGAGGTTAGTAATGGGGGGTATTGTTAGCAATGGGGGGAGGTCAGTAATAGGGGGAATTGTTAGTAATGGAGGGTGGTTAGTAAAGGGGGGTATTGTTAGTAATAGGGGGTATTGTTAGTAATGGGGGTTTTGTTAGTAATCGGGGGGTATTGTTAGTAATGGGGGTATTGTTAGTAATGGAGGGTGGTTAGTAATGGGGGGTTATTGTAATTAATGGGAGGTTTGTTAGTAATGGGGGTATTGTTAGTATTGAGAAGGTATTGTTAGTAATGTAGGGTGGTTAGTAATGGGGGTTATTGTTAGTAATGGGGGGTATTGTTAGTAATTGGGGTATTGTTAGTAATGGGGGTATGTTAGTAATGGGGTGTATTGTTAGTAATGGGGGTATTGTTAGTAATGGGGGAGGTTAGTAATGGGGGGAGCATTGTTAGTAATGGGGGTATTGTTAGTAATAAGGGGAGGTTAGTAATGGGGGTTATTGTTAGTAATGGGGGTATTATTAGAAATAGGTGTATTGTTAGTAATGGGGGTATTGTTAGTAATGAGGGTATTGTTAGTAATGAGAAGATATTGTTAGTAATGGGGGTATTGTTAGTAATGGGGGGAGGTTAGTAATGGGTGGAGTATTGTTAGTAATGGAGGTATTGTTAGGAATGGGGGGAGGTTAGTAATGGGGGGTATTGTTAGTAATGGGGGTATTATTAGTAATGGGTGTATTGTTAGTAATGAGAAGGTATTGTTAGTAATGGGGTGTTTTGTTAGTAATGGGGGGTATTGTTAGTAACGGAGAGTATTGTTAGTAATGGGGGGTGGTTAGTAATGGGGGGTATTGTTAGCAATGGGGGGTATTGTTAGTAATGGGGTGGTATTGTTAGTAATGGGGGTATTGTTAGTAATGAGAAGGTATTGTTAGTAATGTGGTGTGTTGTTAGTAATGGGGGTATTGTTAGTAAAGGAGGGTGGTTAGTAATGGGGGGTTATTGTAAGTAATGGGGGGTTTTGTTAGTAATGGGGGTATTGTTAGTAATGAGAAGATATTGTTAGTAATGAGGTGTATTGTAAGTAATGGTGGGTATTGTTAGTAATGGGGGTATTATTAGTAATGTAGGGTGGTTAGTAATAGGGGGTTATTGTTAGTAATGCAGGGTATTGTTAGTAATTGGGGTATTGTTAGTAATGGGGGTATTGTTTGTAATGGGGTGTATTGTTAGTAATGGGGGGTGTTGTAAGTAATGGGAGGAGGTTAGTAATGGGGGAGGTTAGTAATGTGGGAGCATTGTTAGTAATGGGGGGAGGTTAGTAATAGGGGTTATTGTTAGTAATGGGGGGTATTGTTAGTAATGAGAAGGTTTTGTTAGTAATGGGGTGTATTGTTAGTAATGGGGGGTATTGTTAGTAATGGGGGGAGGTTAGTAATGGGGGGGTATTGTTAGTAATGGGGGGTTTTATTAGTAATGTAAGGTGGTTAGTAATGGGGGGATATTGTCAGTAATTGGGGGGTATTGTTAGTAATTGGGGTATTGTTAGTAATGGGGGTATTGTTAGTAATGGGGTGTATTGTTAGTAATGGGGGGTATTGTTAGTAATGGGGAGGAGGTTAGTAATGGGGGAGGTTAGTAATGGGGGGAGCATTGTTAGTAATGGGGGGAGGTTATTAATAGGGGTTATTGTTAGTAATGGGGGTATTGTTAGTAATGGGGGTATTGTTAGTAAGGGGGGAGGTTAGTAATGGGGGAGTATTGTTAGTAATGGGGGTATTGCTAGTAATGGGGGGAGGTTAGTAATGGGGGAGGTTAGTAATGGGGGAGGTTAGTAATGGGGGTTTTATTAGTAATGGGTGTATTGTTAGTAATGAGTAGGTATTGTTAGTAATGGGGTGTATTGTTAGTAATGGGGGTATTGTTAGTAATGGGGGGAGTATTGTTAGTAATGGGGGTATTGTTAGTAATGGGGGGAGGTTAGTAATGGGGGTATTGTTAGTAATGGGGGTATTGTTAGTAAAGGGGGGTGGTTAGTAATGTGGGGTTATTGTTAGTAATGGGGGGTATTGTTAGTAATGGGGGTATTGTTAGTAATGGGGGGTGGTTAGTACTGTGGGGTTATTGTTAGTAATAGGGGTATTGTTAGTAATGGGGGGAATATTTAATGGGGGGAAGTTAGTAAAGGGGGAGGTTAGTAATGGGGGGAAGTTAGTAATGGGGGGAGGTTAGTAATGGAGGATATTGTTAATAATGGAAGGTATTGTTAGTAATGGGGGGTATTGTTAGTAATGGGTATTGTTAGTAAAGGGGGGGTATTGTTAGTAATGGGGGTATTGTAAGCAACGGGAGGAGGTAAGTAATGGGGAGTATTGTTAGTAATGGGGGGTATTATTAGTAATGGGGGTATTGTTAGTAATGAGAAGGTACTGTTAGTAATGGGGTGTATTGTTAGTAATGGGGGGTATTGTTAGTAATGGGGGGGTTATTGTTAGTAATGGGAGGTATTGTTAGTAATGGGGGGAAATATTAATGGGGGGAAGTTAGTAATGGGGGAGGTTAGTAATGGAGGGTGGTTAGTAATGGGGGTATTGTTAGTAATGGGGTGGTTAGTAATGGGGGTATTGTTGGTAATGGGAGGAGGTTAGTAATGGGGGAGTATTGTTAGTAATTGGGGTATTGTTAGTAATGGGGGGAGGTTAGTAATGGGGGGTTACTGTTAGTATTGGGGGAGGTTAGTAATGGGGGTTATTGTTAGTAATGGGGGGGGTTTGTTAGTAATGAAGGGTGGTTAGTAATGGGGGGTTATGGTTAGTAATGGGGGATAAAGTTAGTAATTGGGGTATTGTTAGTAATGGGGTGTATTGTTAGTAATGGGGGGTATTGTTAGTAATGGGAGGAGGTTAGTAATGGGGGGAGCATTGTTAGTAATGGGGGGAGGTTAGTAATGGGGGTTATTGTTAGTAATGGGGGTATTATTAGTAATAGGTGTATTGTTAGTAATGGGAGTATTGTTACTAATGGGGGTATTGTTAGTAATGGGGGAGGTTAGTAATGGGGGGAGGTTAGTAATGGGGGGAGTATTGTTAGTAATGGGGGTATTGTAAGTAATGGGGGGAGGTAAGTAATGGGGGGTATTGTTAGTAATGGGGGGTGGTTAGTAATGGGGGGTTATTTTTAGTAATGGAGGGTATTGTTAGTAATGGGGGGAATTATTAAAGAGAACCAATCATCAGATTTTACCCTATATAACGCTTGGCAAAGCGTTATATAGGGTAAAATCTATATTTTCACCATTCCCGGGGGGACGCTCCTGCCCCCAGGGATGGTGAAGATATGAAGTTATAAACTAGTCACCGCCGCCACCGTAAGTAGTCACCTGGGCGGGGAGCTCTTCTCATCTACTCCAGTTCTTCGGCCGGCAGCGACGCCCCCTCCGCTTGATTGATGGGCCGCGTCATCGTTTCGCTCACTGAACAGACGGAGCAGAGTGATGATGCGGCCCGTCAATCAAGCGGAGGGGGCGTCGCTGCCGGCCGAAGAACGGGAGTAGGTGAGAAGAGATCCCCGCCCAGGTGCGTCCCCTGGGAATGGTGAAAAAAAAGATTTTACCCTATATAACGCTTTACCAAGTGTTATATAGGGTAAAATCTGATGATTGGTTCCCTTTAATGGGGGAAGTTAGTAATGGGGGAGGTTAGTAATTGAGGGTGGTTAGTAATGGGGGTATTGTTAGTAATGGGGGTGGTTAGGAATGGGGGTATTGTTAGTAATGGGAGGAGGTTAGTAATAAGGGAGTATTGTTAGTAATGGGGGTAATGCTAGTAATGGGGGGAGGTTAGTAATGGGGGGTTATTGTTAGTAATGGGGGAGGTTAGTAATGGGGGTTATTGTTAGTAATGGGGGTTATTGTTAGTAATGTAGGGTGGTTAGTAATGGGGGGTTATTGTTAGTAATGGGGGGGTTATTGTTAGTAATTGGGGTATTGTTAGTAATGGGGGTATATTAGTAATGGGGTGTATTGTTAGTAATGGGGGTATTGTTAGAAACGGGGGAGGTTAGTAATGGGGGGAGCATTGTTAGTAATGGGGGTATTGTTAATAATAAGGGGAGGTTAGTAATGGGGTTTATTGTTAGTAATGGGGGGTATTATTAGTAATAGGTGTATTGTTAGTAATGGGGGTATTGTTAGTAATGAGAAGGTATTGTTAGTAATGGGGGTATTGTTAGTAATGGGGGGAGGTTAGTAATGGGGGGAGTATTGTTAGTAATGGGGGGTATTGTTAGTAATGTGGGGTATTGTTAGTAATGGTGGTATTATTAGTAATGGGTGTATTGTTAGTAATGAGAAGGTATTGTTAATAATTGGGTGTATTGTTAGTAATGGGGGTATTGTTAGTAATGGGGGGTATTGTTAGTAATGGGGGGTGGTTAGTAATGGGGGGTTATTGTTAGTAATGGGGGGTATTGTTAGTAATGGGGGTATTGTTAGTAATGAGAAGGTATTGTTAGTAATGAGGTGTATTGTAAGTAATGGGGGGGTATTGTTAGTAATGGGGGGTATTATTAGTAATGTAGGGTGGTTAGTAATGGGGGGTTATTGTCAGTAATGGGGGGTATTGTTAGTAATTGGGGTATTTATTAATTATTAATGGGGGGAAGTTAATAATGAGGGAGGTTAGTAATGGAGGGTGGTTAGTAATGGGGGTATTGTTAGTAGTGGGGGTGGTTAGGAATGGGGGTATTGTTAGTAATGGGAGGAGGTTAGTAATAGGCGAGAATTGTTAGTAATGGGGGGAGGTTAGTAATGGGGGGGGTTATTGTTAGTAATGGGGGAGGTTAGTAATGGGGGTTATTGTAAGTAAAGGGGGAGGTTAGTAATGGGGGGTATTGTTAGTAATGGGGGGAGGTCAGTAATAGGGGGGTTATTGTTAGTAATGGAGGGGGGTTAGTAATGGGGATATTGTTAGTAATAGGGGGGTTATGTTAGTAATGGGGGGTATTGTTAGTAATGGGGGTATTGTTAGTAATGTGGTGTGTTGTTAGTAATGGGGGTATTGTTAGTAATGGAGGGTGGTTAGTAATGGGGGGTTATTGCAAGTAATGGGGGGTTTTGTTAGTTATGGGGGTATTGTTAGTAATGAGAAGGTATTGTTAGTAATGAGGTGTATTGTAAGTAATGGGGGGGTATTGTTAGTAATGGGGGGTATTATTAGTAATGTAGGGTGGTTAGTAATGGGGGGTTATTGTCAGTAATGGGGGGTATTGTTAGTAATTGGGGTATTGTTAGTAATTGGGGTATTGTTAGTAATGGGGTGTATTGTTAGTAATGGGGGTATTGTTAATAATGGAGGGTGGTTAGTAATGGGGGGTTATTGTAAGTAATGGGGGGTTTTGTTAGTAATGGGGGTATTGTTAGTAATGAGAAGGTATTGTTAGTAATGAGGTGTATTGTAAGTAATGGGGGGGTATTGTTAGTAATGGGGGGTATTATTAGTAATGTAGGGTGGTTAGTAATGTGGGGTTATTGTCAGTAATGGGGGGTATTGTTAGTAATTTGGGTATTGATAGTAATGGGGGTATTGTTATTGTTAGTAATGGGGGGTATTGTTAGTAATGGGAGGAGGTTAGTAATGGGGGAGGTTAGTAATTGGGGGAGCATTGTTAGTAATGGGGGGAGGTTAGTAATAGGGGTTATTGTTAGCAATGAGGGTATTGTTAGTAATGGGGGTATTGTTAGTAATGAGAAGGTATTGTTAGTAAAGGGGTGTATTGTTAGTAATGGGGGTATTGTTAGTAATGGGGGAGTATTGTTAGTAATGGGGGTATTGTTAGTAATGGGGGGAGGTTAGTAATGGGGGAGGTTAGTAATGGGGGTTTTATTAGTAATGGGTGTATTGTTAGTAATAAGTAGGTATTGTTAGTAATGGGGTGTATTGTTAGTAATGGGGGTATTGTTAGTAATGGGGGGAGGTTAGTAATGGGGGTAATATTGTTAGTAATAAGGGTATTGTTAGTAATGGGGGAGGTTAGTAATGGGGGTATTGTTAGTAATGGGGATATTGTTAGTAAAGGGGGGTGGTTAGTAATGTGGGGTTATTGTTAGTAATGGGGGTATTGTTAGTAATGGGGGGTGGTTAGTAATGTGGGGTTATTGTTAGTAATGGGGGTATTGTTAGTAATGGGGGAATTATTAATGGGGGGAAGTTAGTAAAGGGGGAGGTTAGTAATGGGGGGAAGTTAGTAATGGGGGGAGGTTAGTAATGGGGGATATTGTTAGTAATGGAAGGTATTGTTAGAAATGGGGGGTATTGTTAGTAATGGGGGTATTGTTAGTAATGGGGGTACTGTAAGTAATGGGGGGGTAGTACTGGGGGAGGTTAGTAATGGGGGGATTGTTAGTAAAGGGGGGGTATTGTTAGTAATGGGAGTATTGTAAGCAACGGGGGGAGGTTAGTAATGGGGGTTATTGTTAGTAATGGGGGGTATTATTAGTAATGGGGGTATTGTTAGTAATGAGAAGGTACTGTTAGTAATGGGGTGTATTGTTAGTAATGGGGGGTATTATTAGTAATGGGAGGAGGTTAGTAATGGGGGAGGTTAGTAATGGGGGGAGCATTGTTAGTAATGGGGGCATTGTTAGTAATGGGGTTAGGTTAGTAATGGGGGTTATTGTTAGTAATGGGGGTATTATTAGTAATAGGTGTATTGTTAGTAATGGGAGTATTGTTAGTAATGGGGGTATTGTTAGCAATGAGAAGGTATTGTTAGTAATGGGGGTATTGTTAGTAATGGGGGAGGATAGTTATGGGGGGAGGTTAGTAATGGGGGAGTATTGTTAGTAATGGGGGTATTGTAAGTAATGGGGGGAGGTAAGTAACGGGGAGTATTGTTAGTAATGGGGGTATTATTAGTAATGGGTGTATTGTTAGTAATGAGAAGGTATTGTTAGTAATGGGGTGTATTGTTAGTAATGGGGGGTATTGTTAGTAATGGGGGTATTGTTAGTAATGGGGGGTATTGTTAGTAATGGGGGGTGGTTAGTAATGGGGGTTATTGTTAGTAATGGGGGGTATTGTTAGTAATGGGGGAATTATTAAAGGGAACCAATCATCAGATTTTACCCAATATAACGCTTGGCAAAGCGTTATATAGGGTAAAATCTATATTTTCACCATTCCCGGGGGACGTTCCTGCCCCCAGGGATGGTGAAGATATGAAGTTATAGACTAGTCACCGCCGCCACAATAAGTAGTCACCTGGGCGGGGAGCTCTTCTCATCTACTCCGGTTCTTCGGCCGGCAGCGACGCCCCCTCCGCTTGATTGATGGGCCGCGTCATCGTTCCGCTCACTGAACAGACGGAGCAGAGTGATGATGCGGCCCCTCAATCAAGCGGAGGGGGCGTCGCTGCCGGCCGTAGAACGGGAGTAGGTGAGAAGAGCTCCCCGCCCAGGTGACTACTTACGGTGGCGGCGGTGACTAGTTTATATCTTCATATCTTCACCATCCCTGGGGACAGGAGCGTCCCCCAGGAATGGTGAAAATAAAGATTTTACCCTATATAACGCTTTACCAAGCGTTATATAGGGTAAAATCTGATGATTGGTTCCCTTTAATGGGGGGAAGTTAGTAATGGGGGAGGTTAGTAATGGAGGGTGGTTAGTAATGGGGGTATTGTTAGTAATGGGGGAGGTTAGTAATGGGGGGAGCATTGTTAGTAATGGGGGTATTGTTAGTAATAAGGGGAGGTTAGTAATGGGGTTTATTGTTAGTAATGGGGGTATTATTAGCAATAGGTGTATTGTTAGTTTTGGGGGTATTGTTAGTAATGAGGGTATTGTTAGTAATAAGAAGGTATTGTTAGTAATGGGGGTATTTTTAGTAATGGGGGGAGGTAAGTAACGGGGGGTATTGTTAGTAATGGGGGTATTATTAATAATGGGTGTATTGTTAGTAATGAGAAGGTATTGTTAGTAATGGGGTGTATTGTTAGTAATGGGGGGTATTGTTAGTAATGGGGGTATTGTTAGTAATGGGGGGTATTGTTAGTAATGGGGGGTGGTTAGTAATGGGGGTTATTGTTAGTAATGGGGGGTATTGTTAGTAATGGGGGGAATTATTAAAGGGAACCAATCATCAGATTTTACCCAATATAACGCTTGGCAAAGCGTTATATAGGGTAAAATCTATATTTTCACCATTCCCGAGGGACGTTCCTGCCCCCAGGGATGGTGAAGATATGAAGTTATAAACTAGTCACCGCCGCCACAATAAGTAGTCACCTGGGCGGGGAGCTCTTCTCATCTACTCCGGTTCTTCGGCCGGCAGCGACGCCCCCTCCGCTTGATTGATGGGCCGCGTCATCGTTCCGCTAACTGAACAGACGGAGCAGAGTGATGATGCGGCCCCTCAATCAAGCGGAGGGGGCGTCGCTGCCGGCCGTAGAACGGGAGTAGGTGAGAAGAGCTCCCCGCCAAGGTGACTACTTACGGCGGCGGCGGTGACATAACTTCATATCTTCACCATCCCTGGGGACAGGAGCGTCCCCCAGGAATGGTGAAAATAAAGGGTAAAATCTGATGATTGGTTCCCTTTAATGGGGGGAAGTTAGTAATGGGGGAGGTTAGTAATGGAGGGTGGTTAGTAATGGGGGTATTGTTAGTAATGGGGGTGGTTAGTAATGGGGGTATTGTTAGTAATGGGAGGAGGTTAGTAATAAGGAAGTATTGTTAGTAATGGGGGTATTGTTAGTAATGGGGGGAGGTTAGTAATGGGGGTTATTGTTAGTAATGGGGAGGTTAGTAATGGGGATTATTGTTAGTAATGGGGGGTATTGTTAGTAATGTAGTGTGGTTAGAAATGGGGGTTATTGTTAGTAATGGGGGGTATTGTTAGTAATTGGGGTATTGTTAGTAATGGGGGTATGTTAGTAATGGGGTGTATTGTTAGTAATGGGGGTATTGTTAGTAATGGGGGAGGTTAGTAATGGGGGAGCATTGTTAGTAATGGGGGTATTGTTAGTAATAAGGGGAGGTTAGTAATGGGTTTTATTGTTAGTAATGGGGGTATTATTAGTAATAGGTGTATTGTTAGTTTTGGGGGTATTGTTAGTAATGAGGGTATTGTTAGTAATAAGAAGGTATTGTTAGTAATGGGGGTATTTTTAGTAATGGGGGGAGGATAGTAATGGGGGGAGTATTGTTAGTAATGGGGAGAGGTTAGTAATGGGGGGGAGCATTGTTAGTAATGGGGATATTGTTAGTAATAAGGGGAGGTTAGTAATGGGGGTTATTGTTAGTAATGGGGGTATTATTGGTAATAGGTGTATTGTTAGTTTTGGGGGTATTGTTAGTAATGAGGGTATTGTTAGTAATGAGAAGGTATTGTTAGTAATGGGGGTATTTTTAGTAATGGGGAGAGGTTAGTAATGGGGGGAGGTTAGTAATGGGGGGAGTATTGTTAGTAATGGGGGTATTAGTAATGGGTGTATTTTTAGTAATGAGAAGGTATTGTTAGTAATGGGGTGTTTTGTTAGTAATGGGGGGTATTGTTAGTAATGAAGGGTATTGTTAGCAATGGGGGGTGGTTAGTAATGGGGGGGTTATTGTTAGTAATGGGGGGTATTGTTAGTAATGGGGGGAATTATTAATGGGGGGAGGTTAATAATGGGGGGGGTTAGTAATGGAGAGTGGTTAGTAATGGGGGTATTGTTAGTAGTGGGGGTGGTTAGTAATGGGGGTATTGTTAGTAATGGGAGGAGGTTAGTAATAGGGGAGTATTGTTAGTAATGGGGTGGTATTGTTAGTAATGGGGGTATTGTTAGTAATGAGAAGGTATTGTTAGTAATGTGGTGTGTTGTTAGTAATGGGGGTATTGTTAGTAAAGGAGGGTGGTTAGTAATGGGGGGTTATTGTAAGTAATGGGGGTTTTTGTTAGTAATGGGGGTATTGTTAGTAATGAGAAGATATTGTTAGTAATGAGGTGTATTGTAAGTAATGGTGGGTATTGTTAATAATGGGGGTATTATTAGTAATGTAGGGTGGTTAGTAATAGGGGGTTATTGTTAGTAATGCAGGGTATTGTTAGTAATTGGGGTATTGTTAGTAATGGGGGTATTGTTAGTAATGGGGTGTATTGTTAGTAATGGGGGGTGTTGTAAGTAATGGGAGTAGGTTAGTAATGGGGAGGTTAGTAATGTGGGAGCATTGTTAGTAATGGGGGGAGGTTAGTAATAGGGGTTATTGTTAGTAATGGGGGTATTGTTAGTAATGAGAAGGTATTGTTAGTAATGGGGTGTATTGTTAGTAATGGGGGTATTGTTAGTAATGGGGGGAGGTTAGTAATGGGGGGGTATTGTTAGTAATGGGGGGTATTATTAGTAATGTAGGGTGGTTAGTAATGGGGGGTTATTGTCAGTAATGGGGGGTATTGTTAGTAACGGAGAGTATTGTTAGTAATGGGGGGTGGTTAGTAATGGGGGGTATTGTTAGTAATGGGGGGAATTATTAATGGGGGGAAGTTAATAATGGGGGAGGTTAGTAATGGAGGATGGTTAGTAATGGGGGTATTGTTAGTAGTGGGGGTGGTTAGTAATGGGGGTATTGTTAGTAATGGGAGGAGGGTAGAAATAGGGGAGTATTGTTAGTAATGGGGGTATTGTTAGTAATGGGGGGAGGTTAGTAATGGGGGGTTATGGTTAGTAATGGGGGAGGTTAGTAATGGGGGTTATTGTAAGTAATGGGGGAGGTTAGTAATGGGGTGTATTGTTAGTAATGGGGGGAGGTCAATAATAGGGGGAATTGATAGTAATGGAGGGTGGTTAGTAAAGGGGGGTATTGTTAATAATAGGGGGTTATGTTAGCAATGGGGGGTATTGTTAGTAATGGGGGGTATTGTTAGTAATGGGGTTTTTTGTTAGTAATGGGGGTATTGTTAGTAATGAGAAGGTTTTGTTAGTAATGTGGTGTGTTGTTAGTAATGGGGGTATTGTTAGTAAAGGAGGGTGGTTAGTAATGGGGGGTTATTGGAAGTAATGGGGTTTTTGTTAGTAATGGGGGTATTGTTAGTAATGAGAAGATATTGTTAGTAATGAGGTGTATTGTAAGTAATGGTGGGTATTGTTAGTAATGGGGGTATTATTAGTAATGTAGGGTGGTTAGTAATGGGGGGTTATTGTTAGTAATGCAGGGTATTGTTAGTAATTGGGGTATTGTTAGTAATGGGGGTATTGTTAGTAATGGGGTGTATTGTTAGTAATGGGGGGTGTTGTAAGTAATGGGAGGAGGTTAGTAATGGGGGAGGTTAGTAATGTGGGAGCATTGTTAGTAATGGGGGGAGGTTAGTAATAGGGGTTATTGTTAGTAATGGGGGTATTGTTAGTAATGGGGGTATTGTTAGTAATGAGAAGGTATTGTTAGTAATGGGGCGTATTGTTAGTAATGGGGGTATT
Source organism: Hyla sarda (assembly GCF_029499605.1). Taxonomy (NCBI): domain Eukaryota; kingdom Metazoa; phylum Chordata; class Amphibia; order Anura; family Hylidae; genus Hyla; species Hyla sarda. The sequence goes on from NC_079191.1 coordinate 399,057,924, forward strand.
GTTAGTAATGGGGGGAGGTTAGTAATGGGGGGTATTGTTAGTAATGGGGGGTATTATTAGTAATGTAGGGTGGTTAGTAATGGGGGGTTATTGTCAGTAATGGGGGGTATTGTTAGTAATTGGGGTATTGTTAGTAATGGGGGTATTGTTAGTAATGGGGTGTATTGTTAGTAATGGGGGGTATTGTTAGTAATGGGAGGAGGTTAGTAATGGGGGAGGTTAGTAATGGGGGGGAGCATTGTTAGTAATGGGGGGAGGTTAGTAATAGGGGTTATTGTTAGTAATGGGGGTATTGTTAGTAATGGGGGTATTGTTAGTAATGAGGGGAGGTTAGTAATGGGGGGGTTAGTAATGGGGTTTTTATTAGTAATGGGTGTATTGTTAGTAATGAGTAGGCATTGTTAGTAATTGGGTGTATTGTTAGTAATGGGGGTATTGTTAGTAATGGGAGGAGTATTGTTAGCAATGGGGGTATTGTTAGTAATGGGGGGAGGTTAGTAATGGGGGTATTGTTAGTTATGGGGGTATTGTTAGTAATGGGTGTATTGTTAGTAATGAGAAGGTATTGTTAGTAATGGGGTGTATTGTTAGTAATGGGCGGTATTGTTAGTAATGGGGGGGAAGTTAGTAATGGGGGGAGGTTAGTAATGGGGGGTATTGTTAGTAATGTGGGGTATTGTTAGTGATGGGGGGTATTTTTAGTATTGATGGGGTAGTTAGTAATGGGGGTAGTAATTGGGGGAGGTTAGTAATGGGGGGGTTAGTAATGGGGGAGGTTAGTAAAGGGGAATATTGTTAGTAATGGGGGGAAGTTAGTAATGTTGGGGGTATTGTTAGTAATGGGGGGTATTGTTAGTAATGGGGGAAGTTAGTAAAGTGGGGGGTATTGTTAGTAATGTGGGTATTGTTAGAAATGGGAGGAAGGTTAGTAATGGGGTATATTGTTAGTAATGGGGGGCATTGTTAGTAATTGGGGTATTGTTAGTAATGGGGGTATGTTAGTAATGAGGTGTATTGTTAGTAATGGGGGTATTGTTAGTAATAAGGGGAGGTTAGTAATGGGGGTTATTGTTAGTAATGGGGGAAATTAGTAAAGTGGGGGGTATTGTTAGTAATGGGGGTATTGTAATTAGAAGGCATTGTTAGTAATGGGGGAGGTTAGTAATGGGGGGAGTATTGTTAGTAATGGGGGTATTGTTAGTAATGGGGGGAGGTTAGTAATGGGGGGAGGTTAGTAATGGGGGGTATTGTTAGTAATGGGGGTATTATTAGTAATGGGTGTATTGTTAGTAATGAGAAGGTATTGTTAGTAATGGGCTGTATTGTTAGTAATGGGGGGTATTGTTAGTAATGGGGGGTATTGTTAGTAATGGGGGGTTATTGTTAGTTATGGGGGGTATTGTTAGTAATGGGGGGCATTATTAATGGGGGAAGTTAATAATGGGGGAGGTTAGTAATGGAGGGTGGTTAGTAATGGGGGTATTGTTAGCAGTGGGGGTGGTTAGTAATGAGGGTATTGTTAGTAATGGGAGGAGGTTAGTAATAGGGGAGTATTGTTAGTAATGGGGGTATTGTTAGTAATGGGGGGAGGTTAGTAATGGGGGGTTATTGTTAGTAATGGGGGAGGTTAGTAATGGGAGTTATTGTAAGTAATGGGGGAGGTTAGTAATGGGGGGTATTGTTAGTAATGGAGGGAGGTCAGTAATAGGGGGAATTGTTAGTAATGGAGGGTGGTTAGTAAAGGGGGGTATTGTTAGTAATAGGGGGGTATTGTTAGTAATGGGGGGTATTGTTAGTAATGGGGGGGTATTGTTAGTAATGGGGGTATTGTTAGTAATGGAGGGTGGTTAGTAATGAGGGGTTATTGTAAGTAATGGGGGGTTTTGTTAGTAATGGGGGTAGTGTTAGTATTGAGAAGGTATTGTTAGTAATGTAGGGTGGTTAGTAATGGGGGTTATTGTTAGTAATGGGGGGTATTGTTAGTAATTGGGGTATTGTTAGTAATGGGGGTATGTTAGTAATGGGGTGTATTGTTAGTAATGGGGGTATTGTTAGTAATGGGGGAGGTTAGTAATGGGGGGAGCATTGTTAGTAATGGGGGTATTGTTAGTAATAAGGGGAGGTTAGTAATGGGGGTTATTGTTAGTAATGGGGGTATTATTAGTAATAGGTGTATTGTTAGTCATGGGGGTATTGTTAGTAATGAGGGTATTGTTAGTAATGAGAAGGTATTGTTAGTAATGGGGGTATTGTTAGGAATGGGGGGAGGTTAGTAATGGGGGGTATTGTTAGTAATGGGGGTATTATTAGTAATGGGTGTATTGTTAGTAATGAGAAGGTATTGTTAGTAATGGGGTGTATTGTTAGTAATGGGGGGTATTGTTAGTAACAGAGAGTATTGTTAGTAATGGGGGGTGGTTAGTAATGGGGGGTATTGTTAGTAATGGGGGGAATTATTAATGGGGGGAAGTTAACAATGGGGGAGGTTAGTAATGGAGGATGGTTAGTAATGGGGGTATTGTTAGTAGTGGGGGTATTGTTAGTAATGGGGGGTGGTTAGTACTGTGGGGTTATTGTTAGTAATGGGGGTATTGTTAGTAATGGGGGGAATATTTAATGGGGTGAAGTTAGTAAAGGGGGAGGTTAGTAATGGGGGGAAGTTAGTAATGGGGGAGGTTAGTAATGGAGGATATTGTTAATAATGGAAGGTATTGTTAGTAATGGGGGGTATTGTTAGTAATGGGGGGTATTGTTAGTAAAGGGGGGTATTGTTAGTAATGGGGGTATTGTAAGCAACGGGAGGAGGTAAGTAATGGGGAGTATTGTTAGTAATGGGGGGTATTATTAGTAATGGGGGTATTGTTAGTAATGAGAAGGTACTGTTAGTAATGGGGTGTATTGTTAGTAATGGGGGGTATTGTTAGTAATGGGGGGTTATTGTTAGTAATGGGGGGTATTGTTAGTAATGGGGGGAAATATTAATGGGGGGAAGTTAGTAATGGGGGAGGTTAGTAATGGAGGGTGGTTAGTAATGGGGGTATTGTTAGTAATGGGGTGGTTAGTAATGAGGGTATTGTTAGTAATGGGAGGAGGTTAGTAATGGGTGAGTATTGTTAGTAATTGGGGTATTGTTAGTAATGGGGGGAGGTTAGTAATGGGGGGTTACTGTTAGTATTGGGGGAGGTTAGTAATGGGGGTTATTGTTAGTAATGGGGGGGTTTGTTAGTAATGAAGGGTGGTTAGTAATGGGGGGTTATGTTTAGTAATGGGGGATAAAGTTAGTAATTGGGGTATTGTTAGTAATGGGGTGTATTGTTAGTAATGGGGGGTATTGTTAGTAATGGGAGGAGGTTAGTAATGGGGGGAGCATTGTTAGTAATGGGGGGAGGTTAGTAATGGGGGTTATTGTTAGTAATGGGGGTATTATTAGTAATAGGTGTATTGTTAGTAATGGGAGTATTGTTACTAATGGGGGTATTGTTAGTAATGGGGGAGGTTAGTAATGGGGGGAGGTTAGTAATGGGGGGAGTATTGTTAGTAATGGGGGTATTGTAAGTAATGGGGGGAGGTAAGTAATGGGGGGTATTGTTAGTAATGGGGGGTGGTTAGTAATGGGGGGTTATTTTTAGTAATGGGGGGTATTGTTAGTAATGGGGGGAATTATTAAAGAGAACCAATCATCAGATTTTACCCTATATAACGCTTGGCAAAGCGTTATATAGGGTAAAATCTATATTTTCACCATTCCCGGGGGGACGCTCCTGCCCCCAGGGATGGTGAAGATATGAAGTTATAAACTAGTCACCGCCGCCACCGTAAGTAGTCACCTGGGCGGGGAGCTCTTCTCATCTACTCCAGTTCTTCGGCCGGCAGCGACGCCCCCTCCGCTTGATTGATGGGCCGCGTCATCGTTTCGCTCACTGAACAGACGGAGCAGAGTGATGATGCGGCCCGTCAATCAAGCGGAGGGGGCGTCGCTGCCGGCCGAAGAACGGGAGTAGGTGAGAAGAGATCCCCGCCCAGGTGCGTCCCCTGGGAATGGTGAAAAAAAAGATTTTACCCTATATAACGCTTTACCAAGTGTTATATAGGGTAAAATCTGATGATTGGTTCCCTTTAATGGGGGAAGTTAGTAATGGGGGAGGTTAGTAATTGAGGGTGGTTAGTAATGGGGGTATTGTTAGTAATGGGGGTGGTTAGGAATGGGGGTATTGTTAGTAATGGGAGGAGGTTAGTAATAAGGGAGTATTGTTAGTAATGGGGGTATTGCTAGTAATGGGGGGAGGTTAGTAATGGGGGGTTATTGTTAGTAATGGGGGAGGTTAGTAATGGGGGTTATTGTTAGTAATGGGGGTTATTGTTAGTAATGTAGGGTGGTTAGTAATGGGGGGTTATTGTTAGTAATGGGGGGGTTATTGTTAGTAATTGGGGTATTGTTAGTAATGGGGGTATATTAGTAATGGGGTGTATTGTTAGTAATGGGGGTATTGTTAGAAATGGGGGAGGTTAGTAATGGGGGGAGCATTGTTAGTAATGGGGGTATTGTTAATAATAAGGGGAGGTTAGTAATGGGGTTTATTGTTAGTAATGGGGGGTATTATTAGTAATAGGTGTATTGTTAGTAATGGGGGTATTGTTAGTAATGAGAAGGTATTGTTAGTAATGGGGGTATTGTTAGTAATGGGGGGAGGTTAGTAATGGGGGGAGTATTGTTAGTAATGGGGGGTATTGTTAGTAATGTGGGGTATTGTTAGTAATGGTGGTATTATTAGTAATGGGTGTATTGTTAGTAATGAGAAGGTATTGTTAATAATTGGGTGTATTGTTAGTAATGGGGGTATTGTTAGTAATGGGGGGTATTGTTAGTAATGGGGGGTGGTTAGTAATGGGGGGTTATTGTTAGTAATGGGGGGTATTGTTAGTAATGGGGGTATTGTTAGTAATGAGAAGGTATTGTTAGTAATGAGGTGTATTGTAAGTAATGGGGGGGTATTGTTAGTAATGGGGGGTATTATTAGTAATGTAGGGTGGTTAGTAATGGGGGGTTATTGTCAGTAATGGAGGGTATTGTTAGTAATTGGGGTATTTATTAATTATTAATGGGGGGAAGTTAATAATGAGGGAGGTTAGTAATGGAGGGTGGTTAGTAATGGGGGTATTGTTAGTAGTGGGGGTGGTTAGTAATGGGGGTATTGTTAGTAATGGGAGGAGGTTAGTAATAGGCGAGAATTGTTAGTAATGGGGGGAGGTTAGTAATGGGGGGTTATTGTTAGTAATGGGGGAGGTTAGTAATGGGGGTTATTGTAAGTAAAGGGGGAGGTTAGTAATGGGGGGTATTGTTAGTAATGGGGGGAGGTCAGTAATAGGGGGGTTATTGTTAGTAATGGAGGGGGGTTAGTAATGGGGGTATTGTTAGTAATAGGGGGGTTATGTTAGTAATGGGGGGTATTGTTAGTAATGGGGGTATTGTTAGTAATGTGGTGTGTTGTTAGTAATGGGGGTATTGTTAGTAATGGAGGGTGGTTAGTAATGGGGGGTTATTGTAAGTAATGGGGGGTTTTGTTAGTAATGGGGGTATTGTTAGTAATGAGAAGGTATTGTTAGTAATGAGGTGTATTGTAAGTAATAGGGGGGTATTGTTAGTAATGGGGGGTATTATTAGTAATGTAGGGTGGTTAGTAATGGGGGGTTATTGTCAGTAATGGGGGGTATTGTTAGTAATTGGGGTATTGATAGTAATGGGGGTATTGTTAGTAATGGGGTGTATTGTTAGTAATGGGGGGTATTGTTAGTAATGGGAGGAGGTTAGTAATGGGGGAGGTTAGTAATTGGGGGAGCATTGTTAGTAATGGGGGGAGGTTAGTAATAGGGGTTATTGTTAGCAATGGGGGTATTGTTAGTAATGGGGGTATTGTTAGTAATGAGAAGGTATTGTTAGTAATGGGGTGTATTGTTAGTAATGGGGGTATTGTTAGTAATGGGGGGAGGTTAGTAATGGGGGAGTATTGTTAGTAATGGGGGTATTGTTAGTAATGGGGGGAGGTTAGTAATGGGGGAGGTTAGTAATGGGGGTTTTATTAGTAATGGGTGTATTGTTAGTAATAAGTAGGTATTGTTAGTAATGGGGTGTATTGTTAGTAATGGGGGTATTGTTAGTAATGGGGGGAGGTTAGTAATGGGGGTAATATTGTTAGTAATAAGGGTATTGTTAGTAATGGGGGAGGTTAGTAATGGGGGTATTGTTAGTAATGGGGATATTGTTAGTAAAGGGGGGTGGTTAGTAATGTGGGGTTATTGTTAGTAATGGGGGTATTGTTAGTAATGGGGGGTGGTTAGTAATGTGGGGTTATTGTTAGTAATGGGGGTATTGTTAGTAATGGGGGAATTATTAATGGGGGGAAGTTAGTAAAGGGGGAGGTTATTAATGGGGGGAAGTTAGTAATGGGGGGAGGTTAGTAATGGGGGATATTGTTAGTAATGGAAGGTATTGTTATAAATGGGGGGTATTGTTAGTAATGGGGGTATTGTTAGTAATGGGGGTACTGTAAGTAATGGGGGGGTAGTACTGGGGGGAGGTTAGTAATGGGGGGATTGTTAGTAAAGGGGGGGTATTGTTAGTAATGGGAGTATTGTAAGCAACGGGGGGAGGTTAGTAATGGGGGTTATTGTTAGTAATGGGGGGTATTATTAGTAATGGGGGTATTGTTAGTAATGAGAAGGTACTGTTAGAAATGGGGTGTATTGTTAGTAATGGGGGGTATTATTAGTAATGGGAGGAGGTTAGTAATGGGGGAGGTTAGTAATGGGGGGAGCATTGTTAGTAATGGGGGCATTGTTAGTAATGGGGTTAGGTTAGTAATGGGGGTTATTGTTAGTAATGGGGGTATTATTAGTAATAGGTGTATTGTTAGTAATGGGAGTATTGTTAGTAATGGGGGTATTGTTAGCAATGAGAAGGTATTGTTAGTAATGGGGGTATTGTTAGTAATGGGGGAGGATAGTAATGGGGGGAGGTTAGTAATGGGGGGAGTATTGTTAGTAATGGGGGTATTGTAAGTAATGGGGGGAGGTAAGTAACGGGGGGGTATTGTTAGTAATGGGGGTATTATTAGTAATGGGTGTATTGTTAGTAATGAGAAGGTATTGTTAGTAATGGGGTGTATTGTTAGTAATGGGGGGTATTGTTAGTAATGTAGTGTGGTTAGTAATGGGGGGTTATTGTTAGTAATGGGGTGTATTGTTAGTAATGGGGGTATTGTTAGTAATGGGGGAGGTTAGTAATGGGGGGAGCATTGTTAGTAATGGGGGTATTGTTAGTAATAAGGGGAGGTTAGTAATGGGGGTTATTGTTAGTAATGGGGGTATTATTAGTAATAGGTGTATTGTTAGTTTTGGGGGTATTGTTAGTAATGAGGGTATTGTTAGTAATGAGAAGGTATTGTTAGTAATGGGGGTATTTTTAGTAATGGGGAGGTTAGTAATGGGGGGAGTATTGTTAGTAATGGGGAGAGGTTAGTAATGGGGGGAGGTTAGTAATGGGGGGTATTGTTAGTAATGGGGGTATTATTAGTAATGGGTGTATTTTTAGTAATGAGAAGGTATTGTTAGTAATGGGGTGTTTTGTTAGTAATGGGGGGTATTGTTAGTAATGAAGGGTATTGTTAGTAATGGGGGGTGGTTAGTAATGGGGGGTTATTGTTAGTAATGGGGGGTATTGTTAGTAATGGGGGGAATTATTAATGGGGGGAGGTTAATAATGGGGGAGGTTAGTAATGGAGAGTGGTTAGTAATGGGGGTATTGTTAGTAGTGGGGGTGGTTAGTAATGGGGGTATTGTTAGTAATGGGAGGAGGTTAGTAATAGGGGAGTATTGTTAGTAATGGGGGGAGGTTAGTAACGGGGGGTATTGTTAGTAATTGGGGGTATTGTTAGTAATGGGGGTATTGTTAGTAATGAGAAGTTATTGTTAGTAATGGGGTGTATTGTTAGTAATGGGCGGTATATTGTTAGTAATGGGGGGTATCGTTAGTAATGGGCGGTATTGTTAGTAATGGGGGGGAAGTTAGTAATGGGGGGAGGTTAGTAATGGGGGGTATTGTTAGTAATGTGGGGTATTGTTAGTGATGGGGGGTATTTTTAGTATTGATGGGGTAGTTAGTAATGGGGGTAGTAATTGGGGAAGGTTAGTAATGGGGGGTTAGTAATGGGGGAGGTTAGTAAAGGGGAATATTGTTAGTAATGGGGGGAGGTTAGTAACGGGGGGTATTGTTAGTAATTGGGGGTATTGTTAGTAATGGGGGTATTGTTAGTAATGAGAAGTTATTGTTAGTAATGGGGTGTATTGTTAGTAATGGGCGGTATATTGTTAGTAATGGGGGGTATCGTTAGTAATGGGCGGTATTGTTAGTAATGGGGGGGAAGTTAGTAATGGGGGGAGGTTAGTAATGGGGGGTATTGTTAGTAATGTGGGGTATTGTTAGTGATGGGGGGTATTTTTAGTATTGATGGGGTAGTTAGTAATGGGGGTAGTAATTGGGGAAGGTTAGTAATGGGGGGTTAGTAATGGGGGAGGTTAGTAAAGGGGAATATTGTTAGTAATGGGGGGAAGTTAGTAATGTTGGGGGTATTGTTAGTAATGGGGGGTATTGTTAGTAATGGGGGGAGTTAGTAAAGTGGGGGGTATTGTTAGTAATGGGGGTATTGTTAGTAATGGGAGGGAGGTTAGTAATGGGGGATATTGTTAGTAATGGGGGGCATTGTTAGTAATTGGGGTATTGTTAGTAATGGGGGTATGTTAGTAATGAGGTGTATTGTTAGTAATGGGGGTATTGTTAGTAATAAGGGGAGGTTAGTAATGGGGGTTATTGTTAGTAATGGGGGAAGTTAGTAAAGTGGGGGGTATTGTTAGTAATGGGGGTATTGTTAGTAATGGGAGGGAGGTTAGTAAAGGGGGATATTGTTAGCAGTGGGGGGTATTATTAGTAATAGGTGTATTGTTAGTAATGGGGGTATTGTTAGTAATTAGAAGGCATTGTTAGTAATGGGGGAGGTTAGTAATGGGGGGAGTATTGTTAGTAATGGGGGTATTGTTAGTAATGGGGGGAGGTTAGTAATGGGGGGAGGTTAGTAATGGGGGGTATTGTTAGTAATGGGGGTATTATTAGTAATGGGTGTATTGTTAGTAATGAGAAGGTATTGTTAGTGATGGGCTGTATTGTTAGTAATGGGGGTATTATTAGTAATGGGTGTATTGTTAGTAATGAGAAGGTATTGTTAGTGATGGGCTGTATTGATAGTAATGGGGGTATTGTTAGTTATGGGGGGTATTGTTAGTAATGGGGGGGAATTATTAATGGGGGAAGTTAATAATGGGGGAGGTTAGTAATGGAGGGTGGTTAGTAATGGGGGTATTGTTAGTAGTGGGGGTGGTTAGTAATGAGGGTATTGTTAGTAATGGGAGGAGGTTAGTAATAGGGGAGTATTGTTAGTAACGGGGGTATTGTTAGTAATGGGGAGGTTAGTAATGGGGGGTTATTGTTAGTAATGGGGGAGGTTAATAATGGGGGTTATTGTAAGTAATGGGGGAGGTTAGTAATGGGGGGTATTGTTAGCAATGGGGGGAGGTCAGTAATAGGGGGAATTGTTAGTAATGGAGGGTGGTTAGTAAAGGGGGGTATTGTTAGTAATAGGGGGTATTGTTAGTAATGGGGGGTATTGTTAGTAATCGGGGGGTATTGTTAGTAATGGGGGTATTGTTAGTAATGGAGGGTGGTTAGTAATGGGGGGTTATTGTAATTAATGGGAGGTTTGTTAGTAATGGGGGTATTGTTAGTATTGAGAAGGTATTGTTAGTAATGTAGGGTGGTTAGTAATGGGGGTTATTGTTAGTAATGGGGGGTATTGTTAGTAATTGGGGTATTGTTAGTAATGGGGGTATGTTAGTAATGGGGTGTATTGTTAGTAATGGGGGTATTGTTAGTAATGGGGGAGGTTAGTAATGGGGAGAACATTGTTAGTAATGGGGGTATTGTTAGTAATAAGGGGAGGTTAGTAATGGGGGTTATTGTTAGTAATGGGGGTATTATTAGTAATAGGTGTATTGTTAGTAATGGGGGTATTGTTAGTAATGAGGGTATTGTTAGTAATGAGAAGGTATTGTTAGTAATGGGGGTATTGTTAGTAATGGGGGGAGGTTAGTAATGGGTGGAGTATTGTTAGTAATGGAGGTATTGTTAGGAATGGGGGGAGGTTAGTAATGGGGGGTATTGTTAGTAATGGGGGTATTATTAGTAATGGGTGTATTGTTAGTAATGAGAAGGTATTGTTAGTAATGGGGTATTTTGTTAGTAATGGGGGGTATTGTTAGTAACGGAGAGTATTGTTAGTAATGGGGGGTGGTTAGTAATGGGGGGTATTGTTAGTAATGGGGGGAATTATTAATGGGGGGAAGTTAATAATGGGGGAGGTTAGTAATGGAGGATGGTTAGTAATGGGGGTATTGTTAGTAGTGGGGGTGGTTAGTAATGGGGGTATTGTTAGTAATGGGAGGAGGGTAGAAATAGGGGAGTATTGTTAGTAATGGGGGTATTGTTAGTAATGGGGGGAGGTTAGTAATGGGGGGTTATGGTTAGTAATGGGGGAGGTTAGTAATGGGGGTTATTGTAAGTAATGGGGGAGGTTAGTAATGGGGTGTATTGTTAGTAATGGGGGGAGGTCAGTAATAGGGGGAATTGATAGTAATGGAGGGTGGTTAGTAAAGGGGGGTATTGTTAATAATAGGGGGTTATGTTAGCAATGGGGGGTATTGTTAGTAATGGGGGGTATTGTTAGTAATGGGGTTTTTTGTTAGTAATGGGGGTATTGTTAGTAATGAGAAGGTTTTGTTAGTAATGTGGTGTGTTGTTAGTAATGGGGGTATTGTTAGTAAAGGAGGGTGGTTAGTAATGGGGGGTCATTGGAAGTAATGGGGTTTTTGTTAGTAATGGGGGTATTGTTAGTAATGAGAAGATATTGTTAGTAATGAGGTGTATTGTAAGTAATGGTGGGTATTGTTAGTAATGGGGGTATTATTAGTAATGTAGGGTGGTTAGTAATGGGGGGTTATTGTTAGTAATGCAGGGTATTGTTAGTAATTGGGGTATTGTTAGTAATGGGGGTATTGTTAGTAATGGGGTGTATTGTTAGTAATGGGGGGTGTTGTAAGTAATGGGAGGAGGTTAGTAATGGGGGAGGTTAGTAATGTGGGAGCATTGTTAGTAATGGGGGGAGGTTAGTAATAGGGGTTATTGTTAGTAATGGGGGTATTGTTAGTAATAGAGGTATTGTTAGTAATGAGAAGGTATTGTTAGTAATGGGGCGTATTGTTAGTAATGGGGGTATTGTTAGTAATGGGGGGAGGTTAGTAATGGGGGGGTATTGTTAGTAATGGGGGGTATTATTAGTAATGTAGGGTGGTTAGTAATGGGGGGTTATTGTCAGTAATGGGGGGTATTGTTAGTAATTGGGGTATTGTTAGTAATGGGGGTATTGTTAGTAATGGGGTGTATTGTTAGTAATGGGGGGTATTGTTAGTAATGGGAGGAGGTTAGTAATGGGGGAGGTTAGTAATGGGGGAGCATTGTTAGTAATGGGGGGAGGTTAGTAATAGGGGTTATTGTTAGTAATGGGGGTATTGTTAGTAATGGGGGTATTGTTAGTAATGAGGGGAGGTTAGTAATGGGGGGGTTAGTAATGGGGTTTTTATTAGTAATGGGTGTATTGTTAGTAATGAGTAGGCATTGTTAGTAATGGGGTGTATTGTTAGTAATGGGGGTATTGTTAGTAATGGGAGGAGTATTGTTAGCAATGGGGGTATTGTTAGTAATGGGGGGAGGTTAGTAATGGGGGTATTGTTAGTTATGGGGGTATTGTTAGTAATGGGGGGAGGTTAGTAATGGGTGGAGTATTGTTAGTAATGGGGGTATTGTTAGTAATGGGGGGAGGTTAGTAATGGGTGGTATTGTTAGTAATGGGGGTATTATTAGTAATGGGTGTATTGTTAGTAATGAGAAGGTATTGTTAGTAATGGGGTGTCTTGTTAGTAATGGGCGGTATTGTTAGTAATGGGGGGAAGTTAGTAATGGGGGGAGGTTAGTAATGGGGGGTATTGTTAGTAATGTGGGGTATTGTTAGTGATGGGGGGTATTTTTAGTATTGATGGGGTAGTTAGTAATGGGGGTAGTAATTGGGGGAGGTTAGTAATGGGGGGGTTAGTAATGGGGGAGGTTAGTAAAGGGGAATATTGTTAGTAATGGGGGGAAGTTAGTAATGTTGGGGGTATTGTTAGTAATGGGGGGTATTGTTAGTAATGGGGGAAGTTAGTAAAGTGGGGGGTATTGTTAGTAATGTGGGTATTGTTAGTAATGGGAGGAAGGTTAGTAATGGGGTATATTGTTAGTAATGGGGGGCATTGTTAGTAATTGGGGTATTGTTAGTAATGGGGGTATGTTAGTAATGAGGTGTATTGTTAGTAATGGGGGCATTGTTAGTAATAAGGGGAGGTTAGTAATGGGGGTTATTGTTAGTAATGGGGGAAATTAGTAAAGTGGGGGGTATTGTTAGTAATGGGGGTATTGTTAGTAATGGGAGGGAGGTTAGTAATGGGGGATATTGTTAGCAGTGGGGGGTATTATTAGTAATAGGTGTATTGTTAGTAATGGGGGTATTGTAATTAGAAGGCATTGTTAGTAATGGGGGAGGTTAGTAATGGGGGGAGTATTGTTAGTAATGGGGGTATTGTTAGTAATGGGGGGAGGTTAGTAATGGGGGGAGGTTAGAAATGGGGGGTATTGTTAGTAATGGGGGTATTATTAGTAATGGGTGTATTGTTAGTAATGAGAAGGTATTGTTAGTAATGGGCTGTATTGTTAGTAATGGGGGCTATTGTTAGTAATGGGGGGTATTGTTAGTAATGGGGGGTTATTGTTAGTTATGGGGGGTATTGTTAGTAATGGGGGGAATTATTAATGGGGGAAGTTAATAATGGGGGAGGTTAGTAATGGAGGGTGGTTAGTAATGGGGGTATTGTTAGCAGTGGGGGTGGTTAGTAATGAGGGTATTGTTAGTAATGGGAGGAGGTTAGTAATAGGGGAGTATTGTTAGTAATGGGGGTATTGTTAGTAATGGGGGGAGGTTAGTAATGGGGGGTTATTGTTAGTAATGGGGGAGGTTAGTAATGGGGGTTATTGTAAGTAATGGGGGAGGTTAGTAATGGGGGGTATTGTTAGTAATGGGGGGAGGTCAGTAATAGGGGGAATTGTTAGTAATGGAGGGTGGTTAGTAAAGGGGGGTATTGTTAGTAATAGGGGGGTATTGTTAGTAATGGGGGGTATTGTTAGTAATGGGGGGGTATTGTTAGTAATGGGGGTATTGTTAGTAATGGAGGGTGGTTAGTAATGGGGGGTTATTGTAAGTAATGGGGGGTTTTGTTAGTAATGGGGGTATTGTTAGTATTGAGAAGGTATTGTTAGTAATGTAGGGTGGTTAGTAATGGGGGTTATTGTTAGTAATGGGGGGTATTGTTAGTAATTGGGGTATTGTTAGTAATGGGGGTATGTTAGTAATGGGGTGTATTGTTAGTAATGGGGGTATTGTTAGTAATGGGGGAGGTTAGTAATGGGGGGAGCATTGTTAGTAATGGGGGTATTGTTAGTAATAAGGGGAGGTTAGTAATGGGGGTTATTGTTAGTAATGGGGGTATTATTAGTAATAGGTGTATTGTTAGTCATGGGGGTATTGTTAGTAATGAGGGTATTGTTAGTAATGAGAAGGTATTGTTAGTAATGGGGGTATTGTTAGGAATGGGGGGAGGTTAGTAATAGGGGAGTATTGTTAGTAATGGGGGTATTGTTAGTAATGGGGGGAGGTTAGTAATGGGGGGTTATTGTTAGTAATGGGGGAGGTTAGTAATGGGGGTTATTGTAAGTAATGGGGGAGGTTAGTAATGGGGGGTATTGTTAGTAATGGGGGGAGGTCAGTAATAGGGGGAATTGTTAGTAATGGAGGGTGGTTAGTAAAGGGGGGTATTGTTAGTAATAGGGGGTATTGTTAGTAATGGGGGGTATTGTTAGTAATGGGGGGGTATTGTTAGTAATGGGGGTATTGTTAGTAATGGAGTGTGGTTAGTAATGGGGGTTATTGTAAGTAATGGGGGGTTTTGTTAGTAATGGGGGTATTGTTAGTATTGAGAAGGTATTGTTAGTAATGTAGGGTGGTTAGTAATGGGGGTTATTGTTAGTAATGGGGGGTATTGTTAGTAATTGGGGTATTGTTAGTAATGGGGGTATGTTAGTAATGGGGTGTATTGTTAGTAATGGGGGTATTGTTAGTAATGGGGGAGGTTAGTAATGGGGGGAGCATTGTTAGTAATGGGGGTATTGTTAGTAATAAGGGGAGGTTAGTAATGGGGGTTATTGTTAGTAATGGGGGTATTATTAGTAATAGGTGTATTGTTAGTCATGGGGGTATTGTTAGTAATGAGGGTATTGTTAGTAATGAGAAGGTATTGTTAGTAATGGGGGTATTGTTAGTAATGAGAAGGTATTGTTAGTAATGGGGTGTATTGTTAGTAATGGGCGGTATTGTTAGTAATGGGGGGGAAGTTAGTAATGGGGGGAGGTTAGTAATGGGGGGTATTGTTAGTAATGTGGGGTATTGTTAGTGATGGGGGGTATTTTTAGTATTGATGGGGTAGTTAGTAATGGGGGTAGTAATTGGGGGAGGTTAGTAATGGGGGGGTTAGTAATGGGGGAGGTTAGTAAAGGGGAATATTGTTAGTAATGGGGGGAAGTTAGTAATGTTGGGGGTATTGTTGGTAATGGGGGGTATTGTTAGTAATGGGGGAAGTTAGTAAAGTGGGGGGTATTGTTAGTAATGTGGGTATTGTTAGTAATGGGAGGAAGGTTAGTAATGGGGTATATTGTTAGTAATGGGGGGCATTGTTAGTAATTGGGGTATTGTTAGTAATGGGGGTATGTTAGTAATGAGGTGTATTGTTAGTAATGGGGGTATTGTTAGTAATAAGGGGAGGTTAGTAATGGGGGTTATTGTTAGTAATGGGGGAAATTAGTAAAGTGGGGGGTATTGTTAGTAATGGGGGTATTGTTAGTAATGGGAGGGAGGTTAGTAATGGGGGATATTGTTAGCAGTGGGGGGTATTATTAGTAATAGGTGTATTGTTAGTAATGGGGGTATTGTTAGTAATGAGAAGGTATTGTTAGTAATGGGGGTATTGTTAGTAATGGGGGGAGGTTAGTAATGGGGGGAGTATTGTTAGTAATGGGGGGTATTGTTAGTAATGTGGGGTATTGTTAGTAATGGTGGTATTATTAGTAATGGGTGTATTGTTAGTAATGAGAAGGTATTGTTAATAATTGGGTGTATTGTTAGTAATGGGGGTATTGTTAGTAATGGGGGGTATTGTTAGTAATGGGGGGTGGTTAGTAATGGGGGGTTATTGTTAGTAATGGGGGGTATTGTTAGTAATGGGGGTATTGTTAGTAATGAGAAGGTATTGTTAGTAATGAGGTGTATTGTAAGTAATGGGGGGGTATTGTTAGTAATGGGGGGTATTATTAGTAATGTAGGGTGGTTAGTAATGGGGGGTTATTGTCAGTAATGGGGGGTATTGTTAGTAATTGGGGTATTTATTAATTATTAATGGGGGGAAGTTAATAATGAGGGAGGTTAGTAATGGAGGGTGGTTAGTAATGGGGGTATTGTTAGTAGTGGGGGTGGTTAGTAATGGGGGTATTGTTAGTAATGGGAGGAGGTTAGTAATAGGCGAGAATTGTTAGTAATGGGGGGAGGTTAGTAATGGGGGGGTTATTGTTAGTAATGGGGGAGGTTAGTAATGGGGGTTATTGTAAGTAAAGGGGGAGGTTAGTAATGGGGGGTATTGTTAGTAATGGGGGGAATTATTAATGGGGGAAGTTAATAATGGGGGAGGTTAGTAATGGAGGGTGGTTAGTAATGGGGGTATTGTTAGCAGTGGGGTGGTTAGTAATGAGGGTATTGTTAGTAATGGGAGGAGGTTAGTAATAGGGGAGTATTGTTAGTAATGGGGGTATTGTTAGTAATGGGGGGAGGTTAGTAATGGGGGGTTATTGTTAGTAATGGGGGAGGTTAGTAATGGGGGTTATTGTAAGTAATGGGGGAGATTAGTAATGGGGGGTATTGTTAGTAATGGGGGGAGGTCAGTAATAGGGGGAATTGTTAGTAATGGAGGGTGGTTAGTAAAGGGGGGTATTGTTAGTAATAGGGGGGTAATGTTAGTAATGGGGGGTATTGTTAGTAATGGGGGGGTATTGTTAGTAATGGGGGTATTGTTAGTAATGGAGGGTGGTTAGTAATGGGGGGTTATTGTAAGTAATGGGGGGTTTTGTTAGTAATGGGGGTATTGTTAGTATTGAGAAGGTATTGTTAGTAATGTAGGGTGGTTAGTAATGGGGGTTATTGTTAGTAATGGGGGGTATTGTTAGTAATTGGGGTATTGTTAGTAATGGGGGTATGTTAGTAATGGGGTGTATTGTTAGTAATGGGGGTATTGTTAGTAATGGGGGAGGTTAGTAATGGGGGGAGCATTGTTAGTAATGGGGGTATTGTTAGTAATAAGGGGAGGTTAGTAATGGGGGTTATTGTTAGTAATGGGGGTATTATTAGTAATAGGTGTATTGTTAGTCATGGGGGTATTGTTAGTAATGAGGGTATTGTTAGTAATGAGAAGGTATTGTTAGTAATGGGGGTATTGTTAGGAATGGGGGGAGGTTAGTAATGGGGGGTATTGTTAGTAATGGGGGTATTATTAGTAATGGGTGTATTGTTAGTAATGAGAAGGTATTGTTAGTAATGGGGTGTATTGTTAGTAATGGGGGGTATTGTTAGTAACAGAGAGTATTGTTAGTAATGGGGGGTGGTTAGTAATGGGGGGTATTGTTAGTAATGGGGGGAATTATTAATGGGGGGAAGTTAACAATGGGGGAGGTTAGTAATGGAGGATGGTTAGTAATGGGGGTATTGTTAGTAGTGGGGGTATTGTTAGTAATGGGGGGTGGTTAGTACTGTGGGGTTATTGTTAGTAATGGGGGTATTGTTAGTAATGGGGGGAATATTTAATGGGGGGAAGTTAGTAAAGGGGGAGGTTAGTAATGGGGGGAAGTTAGTAATGGGGGGAGGTTAGTAATGGAGGATATTGTTAATAATGGAAGGTATTGTTAGTAATGGGGGGTATTGTTAGTAATGGGGGGTATTGTTAGTAAAGGGGGGTATTGTTAGTAATGGGGGTATTGTAAGCAACGGGAGGAGGTAAGTAATGGGGAGTATTGTTAGTAATGGGGGGTATTATTAGTAATGGGGGTATTGTTAGTAATGAGAAGGTACTGTTAGTAATGGGGTGTATTGTTAGTAATGGGGGGTATTGTTAGTAATGGGGGGTTATTGTTAGTAATGGGGGGTATTGTTAGTAATGGGGGGAAATATTAATGGGGGGAAGTTAGTAATGGGGGAGGTTAGTAATGGAGGGTGGTTAGTAATGGGGGTATTGTTAGTAATGGGGTGGTTAGTAATGGGGGTATTGTTAGTAATGGGAGGAGGTTAGTAATGGGTGAGTATTGTTAGTAATTGGGGTATTGTTAGTAATGGGGGGTTACTGTTAGTATTGGGGGAGGTTAGTAATGGGGGTTATTGTTAGTAATGGGGGGGTTTGTTAGTAATGAAGGGTGGTTAGTAATGGGGGGTTATGGTTAGTAATGGGGGATAAAGTTAGTAATTGGGGTATTGTTAGTAATGGGGTGTATTGTTAGTAATGGGGGGTATTGTTAGTAATGGGAGGAGGTTAGTAATGGGGGGAGCATTGTTAGTAATGGGGGGAGGTTAGTAATGGGGGTTATTGTTAGTAATGGGGGTATTATTAGTAATAGGTGTATTGTTAGTAATGGGAGTATTGTTACTAATGGGGGTATTGTTAGTAATGGGGGAGGTTAGTAATGGGGGGAGGTTAGTAATGGGGGGAGTATTGTTAGTAATGGGGGTATTGTAAGTAATGGGGGGAGGTAAGTAATGGGGGGTATTGTTAGTAATGGGGGGTGGTTAGTAATGGGGGGTTATTTTTAGTAATGGGGGGTATTGTTAGTAATGGGGGGAATTATTAAAGAGAACCAATCATCAGATTTTACCCTATATAACGCTTGGCAAAGCGTTATATAGGGTAAAATCTATATTTTCACCATTCCCGGGGGGACGCTCCTGCCCTCAGGGATGGTGAAGATATGAAGTTATAAACTAGTCACCGCCGCCACCGTAAGTAGTCACCTGGGCGGGGAGCTCTTCTCATCTACTCCAGTTCTTCGGCCGGCAGCGACGCCCCCTCCGCTTGATTGATGGGCCGCGTCATCGTTTCGCTCACTGAACAGACGGAGCAGAGTGATGATGCGGCCCGTCAATCAAGCGGAGGGGGCGTCGCTGCCGGCCGAAGAACGGGAGTAGGTGAGAAGAGATCCCCGCCCAGGTGCGTCCCCTGGGAATGGTGAAAAAAAAGATTTTACCCTATATAACGCTTTACCAAGTGTTATATAGGGTAAAATCTGATGATTGGTTCCCTTTAATGGGGGAAGTTAGTAATGGGGGAGGTTAGTAATTGAGGGTGGTTAGTAATGGGGGTATTGTTAGTAATGGGGGTGGTTAGGAATGGGGGTATTGTTAGTAATGGGAGGAGGTTAGTAATAAGGGAGTATTGTTAGTAATGGGGGTATTGCTAGTAATGGGGGGAGGTTAGTAATGGGGGGTTATTGTTAGTAATGGGGGAGGTTAGTAATGGGGGTTATTGTTAGTAATGGGGGTTATTGTTAGTAATGTAGGGTGGTTAGTAATGGGGGGTTATTGTTAGTAATGGGGGGGTTATTGTTAGTAATGGGGGTATATTAGTAATGGGGTGTATTGTTAGTAATGGGGGTATTGTTAGAAACGGGGGAGGTTAGTAATGGGGGGAGCATTGTTAGTAATGGGGGTATTGTTAATAATAAGGGGAGGTTAGTAATGGGGTTTATTGTTAGTAATGGGGGGTATTATTAGTAATAGGTGTATTGTTAGTAATGGGGGTATTGTTAGTAATGATAAGGTATTGTTAGTAATGGGGGTATTGTTAGTAATGGGGGGAGGTTAGTAATGGGGGGAGTATTGTTAGTAATGGGGGGTATTGTTAGTAATGTGGGGTATTGTTAGTAATGGTGGTATTATTAGTAATGGGTGTATTGTTAGTAATGAGAAGGTATTGTTAATAATTGGGTGTATTGTTAGTAATGGGGGTATTGTTAGTAATGGGGGGTATTGTTAGTAATGGGGGGTGGTTAGTAATGGGGGGTTATTGTTAGTAATGGGGGGTATTGTTAGTAATGGGGGTATTGTTAGTAATGAGAAGGTATTGTTAGTAATGAGGTGTATTGTAAGTAATGGGGGGGTATTGTTAGTAATGGGGGGTATTATTAGTAATGTAGGGTGGTTAGTAATGGGGGGTTATTGTCAGTAATGGGGGGTATTGTTAGTAATTGGGGTATTTATTAATTATTAATGGGGGGAAGTTAATAATGAGGGAGGTTAGTAATGGAGGGTGGTTAGTAATGGGGGTATTGTTAGTAGTGGGGGTGGTTAGTAATGGGGGTATTGTTAGTAATGGGAGGAAGGTTAGTAATGGGGTATATTGTTAGTAATGGGGGGCATTGTTAGTAATTGGGGTATTGTTAGTAATGGGGGTATGTTAGTAATGAGGTGTATTGTTAGTAATGGGGGTATTGTTAGTAATAAGGGGAGGTTAGTAATGGGGGTTATTGTTAGTAATGGGGGAAATTAGTAAAGTGGGGGGTATTGTTAGTAATGGGGGTATTGTTAGTAATGGGAGGGAGGTTAGTAATGGGGGATATTGTTAGCAGTGGGGGGTATTATTAGTAATAGGTGTATTGTTAGTAATGGGGGTATTGTTAGTAATGAGAAGGTATTGTTAGTAATGGGGGTATTGTTAGTAATGGGGGGAGGTTAGTAATGGGGGGAGTATTGTTAGTAATGGGGGGTATTGTTAGTAATGTGGGGTATTGTTAGTAATGGTGGTATTATTAGTAATGGGTGTATTGTTAGTAATGAGAAGGTATTGTTAATAATTGGGTGTATTGTTAGTAATGGGGGTATTGTTAGTAATGGGGGGTATTGTTAGTAATGGGGGGTGGTTAGTAATGGGGGGTTATTGTTAGTAATGGGGGGTATTGTTAGTAATGGGGGTATTGTTAGTAATGAGAAGGTATTGTTAGTAATGAGGTGTATTGTAAGTAATGGGGGGGTATTGTTAGTAATGGGGGGTATTATTAGTAATGTAGGGTGGTTAGTAATGGGGGGTTATTGTCAGTAATGGGGGGTATTGTTAGTAATTGGGGTATTTATTAATTATTAATGGGGGGAAGTTAATAATGAGGGAGGTTAGTAATGGAGGGTGGTTAGTAATGGGGGTATTGTTAGTAGTGGGGGTGGTTAGTAATGGGGGTATTGTTAGTAATGGGAGGAGGTTAGTAATAGGCGAGAATTGTTAGTAATGGGGGGAGGTTAGTAATGGGGGGGTTATTGTTAGTAATGGGGGAGGTTAGTAATGGGGGTTATTGTAAGTAAAGGGGGAGGTTAGTAATGGGGGGTATTGTTAGTAATGGGGGGAATTATTAATGGGGGAAGTTAATAATGGGGGAGGTTAGTAATGGAGGGTGGTTAGTAATGGGGGTATTGTTAGCAGTGGGGTGGTTAGTAATGAGGGTATTGTTAGTAATGGGAGGAGGTTAGTAATAGGGGAGTATTGTTAGTAATGGGGGTATTGTTAGTAATGGGGGGAGGTTAGTAATGGGGGGTTATTGTTAGTAATGGGGGAGGTTAGTAATGGGGGTTATTGTAAGTAATGGGGGAGATTAGTAATGGGGGGTATTGTTAGTAATGGGGGGAGGTCAGTAATAGGGGGAATTGTTAGTAATGGAGGGTGGTTAGTAAAGGGGGGTATTGTTAGTAATAGGGGGGTAATGTTAGTAATGGGGGGTATTGTTAGTAATGGGGGGGTATTGTTAGTAATGGGGGTATTGTTAGTAATGGAGGGTGGTTAGTAATGGGGGGTTATTGTAAGTAATGGGGGGTTTTGTTAGTAATGGGGGTATTGTTAGTATTGAGAAGGTATTGTTAGTAATGTAGGGTGGTTAGTAATGGGGGTTATTGTTAGTAATGGGGGGTATTGTTAGTAATTGGGGTATTGTTAGTAATGGGGGTATGTTAGTAATGGGGTGTATTGTTAGTAATGGGGGTATTGTTAGTAATGGGGGAGGTTAGTAATGGGGGGAGCATTGTTAGTAATGGGGGTATTGTTAGTAATAAGGGGAGGTTAGTAATGGGGGTTATTGTTAGTAATGGGGGTATTATTAGTAATAGGTGTATTGTTAGTCATGGGGGTATTGTTAGTAATGAGGGTATTGTTAGTAATGAGAAGGTATTGTTAGTAATGGGGGTATTGTTAGGAATGGGGGGAGGTTAGTAATGGGGGGTATTGTTAGTAATGGGGGTATTATTAGTAATGGGTGTATTGTTAGTAATGAGAAGGTATTGTTAGTAATGGGGTGTATTGTTAGTAATGGGGGGTATTGTTAGTAACAGAGAGTATTGTTAGTAATGGGGGGTGGTTAGTAATGGGGGGTATTGTTAGTAATGGGGGGAATTATTAATGGGGGGAAGTTAACAATGGGGGAGGTTAGTAATGGAGGATGGTTAGTAATGGGGGTATTGTTAGTAGTGGGGGTATTGTTAGTAATGGGGGGTGGTTAGTACTGTGGGGTTATTGTTAGTAATGGGGGTATTGTTAGTAATGGGGGGAATATTTAATGGGGGGAAGTTAGTAAAGGGGGAGGTTAGTAATGGGGGGAAGTTAGTAATGGGGGGAGGTTAGTAATGGAGGATATTGTTAATAATGGAAGGTATTGTTAGTAATGGGGGGTATTGTTAGTAATGGGGGGTATTGTTAGTAAAGGGGGGTATTGTTAGTAATGGGGGTATTGTAAGCAACGGGAGGAGGTAAGTAATGGGGAGTATTGTTAGTAATGGGGGGTATTATTAGTAATGGGGGTATTGTTAGTAATGAGAAGGTACTGTTAGTAATGGGGTGTATTGTTAGTAATGGGGGGTATTGTTAGTAATGGGGGGTTATTGTTAGTAATGGGGGGTATTGTTAGTAATGGGGGGAAATATTAATGGGGGGAAGTTAGTAATGGGGGAGGTTAGTAATGGAGGGTGGTTAGTAATGGGGGTATTGTTAGTAATGGGGTGGTTAGTAATGGGGGTATTGTTAGTAATGGGAGGAGGTTAGTAATGGGTGAGTATTGTTAGTAATTGGGGTATTGTTAGTAATGGGGGGTTACTGTTAGTATTGGGGGAGGTTAGTAATGGGGGTTATTGTTAGTAATGGGGGGGTTTGTTAGTAATGAAGGGTGGTTAGTAATGGGGGGTTATGGTTAGTAATGGGGGATAAAGTTAGTAATTGGGGTATTGTTAGTAATGGGGTGTATTGTTAGTAATGGGGGGTATTGTTAGTAATGGGAGGAGGTTAGTAATGGGGGGAGCATTGTTAGTAATGGGGGGAGGTTAGTAATGGGGGTTATTGTTAGTAATGGGGGTATTATTAGTAATAGGTGTATTGTTAGTAATGGGAGTATTGTTACTAATGGGGGTATTGTTAGTAATGGGGGAGGTTAGTAATGGGGGGAGGTTAGTAATGGGGGGAGTATTGTTAGTAATGGGGGTATTGTAAGTAATGGGGGGAGGTAAGTAATGGGGGGTATTGTTAGTAATGGGGGGTGGTTAGTAATGGGGGGTTATTTTTAGTAATGGGGGGTATTGTTAGTAATGGGGGGAATTATTAAAGAGAACCAATCATCAGATTTTACCCTATATAACGCTTGGCAAAGCGTTATATAGGGTAAAATCTATATTTTCACCATTCCCGGGGGGACGCTCCTGCCCTCAGGGATGGTGAAGATATGAAGTTATAAACTAGTCACCGCCGCCACCGTAAGTAGTCACCTGGGCGGGGAGCTCTTCTCATCTACTCCAGTTCTTCGGCCGGCAGCGACGCCCCCTCCGCTTGATTGATGGGCCGCGTCATCGTTTCGCTCACTGAACAGACGGAGCAGAGTGATGATGCGGCCCGTCAATCAAGCGGAGGGGGCGTCGCTGCCGGCCGAAGAACGGGAGTAGGTGAGAAGAGATCCCCGCCCAGGTGCGTCCCCTGGGAATGGTGAAAAAAAAGATTTTACCCTATATAACGCTTTACCAAGTGTTATATAGGGTAAAATCTGATGATTGGTTCCCTTTAATGGGGGAAGTTAGTAATGGGGGAGGTTAGTAATTGAGGGTGGTTAGTAATGGGGGTATTGTTAGTAATGGGGGTGGTTAGGAATGGGGGTATTGTTAGTAATGGGAGGAGGTTAGTAATAAGGGAGTATTGTTAGTAATGGGGGTATTGCTAGTAATGGGGGGAGGTTAGTAATGGGGGGTTATTGTTAGTAATGGGGGAGGTTAGTAATGGGGGTTATTGTTAGTAATGGGGGTTATTGTTAGTAATGTAGGGTGGTTAGTAATGGGGGGTTATTGTTAGTAATGGGGGGGTTATTGTTAGTAATTGGGGTATTGTTAGTAATGGGGGTATATTAGTAATGGGGTGTATTGTTAGTAATGGGGGTATTGTTAGAAACGGGGGAGGTTAGTAATGGGGGGAGCATTGTTAGTAATGGGGGTATTGTTAATAATAAGGGGAGGTTAGTAATGGGGTTTATTGTTAGTAATGGGGGGTATTATTAGTAATAGGTGTATTGTTAGTAATGGGGGTATTGTTAGTAATGATAAGGTATTGTTAGTAATGGGGGTATTGTTAGTAATGGGGGGAGGTTAGTAATGGGGGGAGTATTGTTAGTAATGGGGGGTATTGTTAGTAATGTGGGGTATTGTTAGTAATGGTGGTATTATTAGTAATGGGTGTATTGTTAGTAATGAGAAGGTATTGTTAATAATTGGGTGTATTGTTAGTAATGGGGGTATTGTTAGTAATGGGGGGTATTGTTAGTAATGGGGGGTGGTTAGTAATGGGGGGTTATTGTTAGTAATGGGGGGTATTGTTAGTAATGGGGGTATTGTTAGTAATGAGAAGGTATTGTTAGTAATGAGGTGTATTGTAAGTAATGGGGGGGTATTGTTAGTAATGGGGGGTATTATTAGTAATGTAGGGTGGTTAGTAATGGGGGGTTATTGTCAGTAATGGGGGGTATTGTTAGTAATTGGGGTATTTATTAATTATTAATGGGGGGAAGTTAATAATGAGGGAGGTTAGTAATGGAGGGTGGTTAGTAATGGGGGTATTGTTAGTAGTGGGGGTGGTTAGTAATGGGGGTATTGTTAGTAATGGGAGGAGGTTAGTAATAGGCGAGAATTGTTAGTAATGGGGGGAGGTTAGTAATGGGGGGGTTATTGTTAGTAATGGGGGAGGTTAGTAATGGGGGTTATTGTAAGTAAAGGGGGAGGTTAGTAATGGGGGGTATTGTTAGTAATGGGGGGAGGTCAGTAATAGGGGGGTTATGTTAGTAATGGGGGGTATTGTTAGTAATGGGGGTATTGTTAGTAATGTGGTGTGTTGTTAGTAATGGGGGGTATTGTTAGTAATGGAGGGTGGTTAGTAATGGGGGGTTATTGTAAGTAATGGGGGGTTTTGTTAGTTATGGGGGTATTGTTAGTAATGAGAAGGTATTGTTAGTAATGAGGTGTATTGTAAGTAATGGGGGGGTATTGTTAGTAATGGGGGGTATTATTAGTAATGTAGGGTGGTTAGTAATGGGGGGTTATTGTCAGTAATGGGGGGTATTGTTAGTAATTGGGGTATTGTTAGTAATTGGGGTATTGTTAGTAATGGGGTGTATTGTTAGTAATGGGGGTATTGTTAATAATGGAGGGTGGTTAGTAATGGGGGGTTATTGTAAGTAATGGGGGGTTTTGTTAGTAATGGGGGTATTGTTAGTAATGAGAAGGTATTGTTAGTAATGAGGTGTATTGTAAGTAATGGGGGGGGTATTGTTAGTAATGGGGGGTATTATTAGTAATGTAGGGTGGTTAGTAATGGGGGGTTATTTTCAGTAATGGGGGGTATTGTTAGTAATTGGGGTATTGATAGTAATGGGGGTATTGTTAGTAATGGGGTGTATTGTTAGTAATGGGGGGTATTGTTAGTAATGGGAGGAGGTTAGTAATGGGGGAGGTTAGTAATTGGGGGAGCATTGTTAGTAATGGGGGGAGGTTAGTAATAGGGGTTATTGTTAGCAATGGGGGTATTGTTAGTAATGGGGGTATTGTTAGTAATGAGAAGGTATTGTTAGTAATGGGGTGTATTGTTAGTAATTGGGGTATTGTTAGTAATGGGGGGAGGTTAGTAATGGGGGAGTATTGTTAGTAATGGGGGTATTGTTAGTAATGGGGGGAGGTTAGTAATGGGGGGAGGTTAGTAATGGGGGAGGTTAGTAATGGGGGTTTTATTAGTAATGGGTGTATTGTTAGTAATAAGTAGGTATTGTTAGTAATGGGGTGTATTATTAGTAATGGGGGTATTGTTAGTAATGGGGGGAGGTTAGTAATGGGGGTAATATTGTTAGTAATAAGGGTATTGTTAGTAATGGGGGAGGTTAGTAATGGGGGTATTGTTAGTAATGGGGATATTGTTAGTAAAGGGGGGTGGTTAGTAATGTGGGGTTATTGTTAGTAATGGGGGTATTGTTAGTAATGGGGGGTGGTTAGTAATGTGGGGTTATTGTTAGTAATGGGGGTATTGTTAGTAATGGGGGAATTATTAATGGGGGGAAGTTAGTAAAGGGGGAGGTTAGTAATGGGGGGAAGTTAGTAATGGGGGGAGGTTAGTAATGGGGGATATTGTTAGTAATGGAAGGTATTGTTATAAATGGGGGGTATTGTTAGTAATGGGGGTATTGTTAGTAATGGGGGTACTGTAAGTAATGGGGGGGTAGTACTGGGGGGAGGTTAGTAATGGGGGGATTGTTAGTAAAGGGGGGGTATTGTTAGTAATGGGAGTATTGTAAGCAACGGGGGGAGGTTAGTAATGGGGGTTATTGTTAGTAATGGGGGGTATTATTAGTAATGGGGGTATTGTTAGTAATGAGAAGGTACTGTTAGTAATGGGGTGTATTGTTAGTAATGGGGGGTATTATTAGTAATGGGAGGAGGTTAGTAATGGGGGAGGTTAGTAATGGGGGGAGCATTGTTAGTAATGGGGGCATTGTTAGTAATGGGGTTAGGTTAGTAATGGGGGTTATTGTTAGTAATGGGGGTATTATTAGTAATAGGTGTATTGTTAGTAATGGGAGTATTGTTAGTAATGGGGGTATTGTTAGCAATGAGAAGGTATTGTTAGTAATGGGGGTATTGTTAGTAATGGGGGAGGATAGTAATGGGGGGAGGTTAGTAATGGGGGGAGTATTGTTAGTAATGGGGGTATTGTAAGTAATGGGGGGAGGTAAGTAACGGGGGGTATTGTTAGTAATGGGGGTATTATTAGTAATGGGTGTATTGTTAGTAATGAGAAGGTATTGTTAGTAATGGGGTGTATTGTTAGTAATGGGGGGTATTGTTAGTAATGGGGGTATTGTTAGTAATGGGGGGTATTGTTAGTAATGGGGGGTGGTTAGTAATGGGGGTTATTGTTAGTAATGGGGGGTATTGTTAGTAATGGGGGAATTATTAAAGGGAACCAATCATCAGATTTTACCCAATATAACGCTTGGCAAAGCGTTACATAGGGTAAAATCTATATTTTCACCATTCCCGGGGGACGTTCCTGCCCCCAGGGATGGTGAAGATATGAAGTTATAGACTAGTCACCGCCGCCACAATAAGTAGTCACCTGGGCGGGGAGCTCTTCTCATCTACTCCGGTTCTTCGGCCGGCAGCGACGCCCCCTCCGCTTGATTGATGGGCCGCGTCATCGTTCCGCTCACTGAACAGACGGAGCAGAGTGATGATGCGGCCCCTCAATCAAGCGGAGGGGGCGTCGCTGCCGGCCGTAGAACGGGAGTAGGTGAGAAGAGCTCCCCGCCCAGGTGACTACTTACGGCGGCGGCGGTGACTAGTTTATAACTTCATATCTTCACCATCCCTGGGGACAGGAGCGTCCCCCAGGAATGGTGAAAATAAAGATTTTACCCTATATAACGCTTTACCAAGCGTTATATAGGGTAAAATCTGATGATTGGTTCCCTTTAATGGGGGGAAGTTAGTAACGGGGGAGGTTAGTAATGGAGGGTGGTTAGTAATGGGGGTATTGTTAGTAATGGGGGTGGTTAGTAATGGGGGTATTGTTAGTAATGGGAGGAGGTTAGTAATAAGGGAGTATTGTTAGTAATGGGGGTATTGTTAGTAACGGGGGGAGGTTAGTAATGGGGGTTATTGTTAGTAATGGGGGAGGTTAGTAATGGGGATTATTGTTAGTAATGGGGGGTATTGTTAGTAATGTAGTGTGGTTAGTAATGGGGGTTATTGTTAGTAATGGGGGGTATTGTTAGTAATTGGGGTATTGTTAGTAATGGGGGTATGTTAGTAATGGGGTGTATTGTTAGTAATGGGGGTATTGTTAGTAATGGGGGAGGTTAGTAATGGGGGGAGCATTGTTAGTAATGGGGGTATTGTTAGTAATAAGGGGAGGTTAGTAATGGGGTTTATTGTTAGTAATGGGGGTATTATTAGCAATAGGTGTATTGTTAGTTTTGGGGGTATTGTTAGTAATGAGGGTTTTGTTAGTAATAAGAAGGTATTGTTAGTAATGGGGGTATTTTTTTAGTAATGGGGGGAAGTAAGTAACGGGGGGTATTGTTAGTAATGGGGGTATTATTAATAATGGGTGTATTGTTAGTAATGAGAAGGTATTGTTAGTAATGGGGTGTATTGTTAGTAATGGGGGGTATTGTTAGTAATGGGGGTATTGTTAGTAATGGGGGGTATTGTTAGTAATGGGGGGTGGTTAGTAATGGGGGTTATTGTTAGTAATGGGGGGTATTGTTAGTAATGGGGGGAATTATTAAAGGGAACCAATCATCAGATTTTACCCAATATAACGCTTGGCAAAGCGTTATATAGGGTAAAATCTATATTTTCACCATTCCCGAGGGACGTTCCTGCCCCCAGGGATGGTGAAGATATGAAGTTATAAACTAGTCACCGCCGCCACAATAAGTAGTCACCTGGGCGGGGAGCTCTTCTCATCTACTCCGGTTCTTTGGCCGGCAGCGACGCCCCCTCCGCTTGATTGATGGGCCGCGTCATCGTTCCGCTCACTGAACAGACGGAGCAGAGTGATGATGCGGCCCCTCAATCAAGCGGAGGGGGCGTCGCTGCCGGCCGTAGAACGGGAGTAGGTGAGAAGAGCTCCCCGCCCAGGTGACTACTTACGGCGGCGGCGGTGACATAACTTCATATCTTCACCATCCCTGGGGACAGGAGCGTCCCCCAGGAATGGTGAAAATAAAGATTTTACCCTATATAACGCTTTACCAAGCGTTATATAGGGTAAAATCTGATGATTGGTTCCCTTTAATGGGGGGAAGTTAGTAATGGGGGAGGTTAGTAATGGAGGGTGGTTAGTAATGGGGGTATTGTTAGTAATGGGGGTGGTTAGTAATGGGGGTATTGTTAGTAATGGGAGGAGGTTAGTAATAAGGGAGTATTGTTAGTAATGGGGGTATTGTTAGTAATGGGGGGAGGTTAGTAATGGGGGATATTGTTAGTAATGGGGGAGGTTAGTAATGGGGATTATTGTTAGTAATGGGGGGTATTGTTAGTAATGTAGTGTGGTTAGTAATGGGGGTTATTGTTAGTAATGGGGGGTATTGTTAGTAATTGGGGTATTGTTAGTAATGGGGGTATGTTAGTAATGGGGTGTATTGTTAGTAATGGGGGTATTGTTAGTAATGGGGGAGGTTAGTAATGGGGGGAGCATTGTTAGTAATTGGGGTATTGTTAGTAATAAGGGGAGGTTAGTAATGGGGTTTATTGTTAGTAATGGGGGTATTATTAGTAATAGGTGTATTGTTAGTTTTGGGGGTATTGTTAGTAATGAGGGTATTGTTAGTAATAAGAAGGTATTGTTAGTAATGGGGGTATTTTTAGAAATGGGGGGAGGATAGTAATGGGGGGAGTATTGTTAGTAATGGGGAGAGGTTAGTAATGGGGGGGAGCATTGTTAGTAATGGGGGTATTGTTAGTAATAAGGGGAGGTTAGTAATGGGGGTTATTGTTAGTAATGGGGGTATTATTGGTAATAGGTGTATTGTTAGTTTTGGGGGTATTGTTAGTAATGAGGGTATTGTTAGTAATGAGAAGGTATTGTTAGTAATGGGGGTATTTTTAGTAATGGGGAGAGGTTAGTAATGGGGGGAGGTTAGTAATGGGGGGAGTATTGTTAGTAATGGGGGTATTAGTAATGGGTGTATTTTTAGTAATGAGAAGGTATTGTTAGTAATGGGGTGTTTTGTTAGTAATGGGGGGTATTGTTAGTAATGAAGGGTATTGTTAGCAATGGGGGGTGGTTAGTAATGGGGGGGTTATTGTTAGTAATGGGGGGTATTGTTAGTAATGGGGGGAATTATTAATGGGGGGAGGTTAATAATGGGGGAGGTTAGTAATGGAGAGTGGTTAGTAATGGGGGTATTGTTAGTAGTGGGGGTGGTTAGAAATGGGGGTATTGTTAGTAATGGGAGGAGGTTAGTAATAGGGGAGTATTGTTAGTAATGGGGTGGTATTGTTAGTAATGGGGGTATTGTTAGTAATGAGAAGGTATTGTTAGTAATGTGGTGTGTTGTTAGTAATGGGGGTATTGTTAGTAAAGGAGGGTGGTTAGTAATGGGGGGTTATTGTAAGTAATGGGGGGTTTTGTTAGTAATGGGGGTATTGTTAGTAATGAGAAGATATTGTTAGTAATGAGGTGTATTGTAAGTAATGGTGGGTATTGTTAGTAATGGGGGTATTATTAGTAATGTAGGGTGGTTAGTAATAGGGGGTTATTGTTAGTAATGCAGGGTATTGTTAGTAATTGGGGTATTGTTAGTAATGGGGGTATTGTTAGTAATGGGGTGTATTGTTAGTAATGGGGGGTGTTGTAAGTAATGGGAGTAGGTTAGTAATGGGGAGGTTAGTAATGTGGGAGCATTGTTAGTAATGGGGGGAGGTTAGTAATAGGGGTTATTGTTAGTAATGGGGGTATTGTTAGTAATGAGAAGGTATTGTTAGTAATGGGGTGTATTGTTAGTAATGGGGGTATTGTTAGTAATGGGGGGAGGTTAGTAATGGGGGGGTATTGTTAGTAATGGGGGGTATTATTAGTAATGTAGGGTGGTTAGTAATGGGGGGTTATTGTCAGTAATGGGGGGTATTGTTAGTAATTGGGGTATTGTTAGTAATGGGGGTATTGTTAGTAATGGGGTGTATTGTTAGTAATGGGGGGTATTGTTAGTAATGGGAGGAGGTTAGTAATGGGGGAGGTTAGTAATGGGGGGAGCATTGTTAGTAATGGGGGGAGGTTATTAATAGGGGTTATTGTTAGTAATGGGGGTATTGTTAGTAATGGGGGTATTGTTAGTAATGGGGGTATTGTTAGTAAGGGGGGGAGGTTAGTAATGGGGGAGTATTGTTAGTAATGGGGGTATTGTTAGTAATGGGGGGAGGTTAGTAATGGGGGAGGTTAGTAATGGGGGTTTTATTAGTAATGGGTGTATTGTTAGTAATGAGTAGGTATTGTTAGTAATGGGGTGTATTGTTAGTAATGGGGGTATTGTTAGTAACGGGGGGAGTATTGTTAGTAATGGGGGTATTGTTAGTAATGGGGGGAGGTTAGTAATGGGGGTATTGTTAGTAATGGGGGTATTGTTAGTAAAGGGGGGTGGTTAGTAATGTGGGGTTATTGTTAGTAATGGGGGGTATTGTTAGTAATGGGGGTATTGTTAGTAATGGGGGTGGTTAGTACTGTGGGGTTATTGTGAGTAATGGGGGTATTGTTAGTAATGGGGGGAATATTTAATGGGGGGAAGTTAGTAAAGGGGGAGGTTAGTAATGGGGGGAAGTTAGTAATGGGGGGAGGTTAGTAATGGGGGATATTGTTAGTAATGGAAGGTATTGTTAGTAATGGGGGGTATTGTTAGTAATGGGGGGTATTGTTAGTAATGGGGGTACTGTAAGTAATGGGGGGGGGTAGTACTGGGGGGAGGTTAGTAATGGGGGGGATTGTTAGTAAAGGGGGGGTATTGTTAGTAATGGGGGTATTGTAAGCAACGGGAGGAGGTTAGTAATGGGGGGGTATTGTTAGTAATGGGGGGTATTATTAGTAATGGGGGTATTGTTAGTAATGAGAAGGTACTGTTAGTAATGGGGTGTATTGTTAGTAATGGGGGTATTGTTAGTAATGGGGGAGGTTAGTAATGGGGGAGGTTAGTAATGGGGGTATTGTTAGTAATGGGGGTTTTATTAGTAATGGGTGTATTGTTATTAATGAGTAGGTATTGTTAGTAATGGGGTGTATTGTTAGTAATGGGGGTATTGTTAGTAATGGGGGGAATTATTAAAGGGAACCAATCATCAGATTTTACCCAATATAACGCTTGGCAAAGCGTTATATAGGGTAAAATCTATATTTTCACCATTCCCGGTGGACGTTAATGCCCCCAGGGATGGTGAAGATATGAAGTTATAAACTAGTCACCGCCGCCACCGTAAGTAGTCACCTGGGTGGGGAGCTCTTCTCATCTACTCCGGTTCTTCGGCCGGCAGCGACACCCCCTCCACTTGATTGATGGGCCGCGTCATCGTTCCGCTCACTGAACAGACGGAGCAGAGTGATGATGCGGCCCCTCAATCAAGCGGAGGGGGCGTCGCTGCCGGCCGTAGA
This sequence comes from Hyla sarda, assembly GCF_029499605.1. Classification (NCBI taxonomy): domain Eukaryota; kingdom Metazoa; phylum Chordata; class Amphibia; order Anura; family Hylidae; genus Hyla; species Hyla sarda. The sequence goes on from NC_079191.1 coordinate 399,089,943, forward strand.
ACGGGAGTAGGTGAGAAGAGCTCCCCGCCCAGGTGACTACTTACGGCGGCGGCGGTGACTAGTTTATAACTTCATATCTTCATCATCCCTGGGGACAGGAGCGTCCCCCAGGAATGGTGAAAATAAAGATTTTACTCTATATAACGCTTTACCAAGCGTTATATAGGGTAAAATCTGATGATTGGTTCCCTTTAATGGGGGGAAGTTAGTAATGGGGGAGGTTAGTAATGGAGGGTGGTTAGTAATGGGGGTATTGTTAGTAATGGGAGTGGTTAGTAATGGGGGTATTGTTAGTAATGGGAGGAGGTTAGTAATAAGGGAGTATTGTTAGTAATGGGGGTATTGTTAGTAATGGGGGAGGTTAGTAATGGGGGTTATTGTTAGTAATGGGGGAGGTTAGTAATGGGGATTATTGTTAGTAATGGGGGGTATTGTTAGTAATGTAGTGTGGTTAGTAATGGGGGGTTATTGTTAGTAATGGGGGGTATTGTTAGTAATTGGGGTATTGTTAGTAATGGGGGTATGTTAGTAATGGGGTGTATTGTTAGTAATGGGGGTATTGTTAGTAATGGGGGAGGTTAGTAATGGGGGGAGCATTGTTAGTAAAGGGGGTATTGTTAGTAATAAGGGGAGGTTAGTAATGGGGGTTATTGTTAGTAATGGGGGTATTATTAGTAATAGGTGTATTATTAGATTTGCGGGTATTGTTAGTAATGAGGGTATTGTTAGTAATGAGAAGGCATTGTTAGTAATGGGGGTATTTTTAGTAATGGGGGGAGGTTAGTAATGGGGGGAGTATTGTTAGTAATGGGGAGAGGTTAGTAATGGGGGGAGGTTAGTAATGGGGGGTATTGTTAGTAATGGGGGTATTATTAGTAATGGGTGTATTTTTAGTAATGAGAAGGTATTGTTAGTAATGGGGTGTTTTGTTAGTAATGGGGGGTATTGTTAGTAATGAAGGGTATTGTTAGTAATGGGGGGTGGTTAGTAATGGGGGGTTATTGTTAGTAATGGGGGGTATTGTTAGTAATGGGGGGTATTGTTAGTAATGGGGGGAATTATTAATGGGGGGAGGTTAGTAATGGAGAGTGGTTAGTAATGGGGGTATTGTTAGTAGTGGGGGTGGTTAGTAATGGGGGTATTGTTAGTAATGGGAGGAGGTTAGTAATAGGGGAGTATTGTTAGTAATGGGGGGAGGTTAGTAACGGGGGGTATTGTTAGTAATTGGGGGTATTGTTAGTAATGGGGGTATTGTTAGTAATGAGAAGTTATTGTTAGTAATGGGGTGTATTGTTAGTAATGGGCGGTATATTGTTAGTAATGGGGGGTATCGTTAGTAATGGGCGGTATTGTTAGTAATGGGGGGGGAGTTAGTAATGGGGGGAGGTTAGTAATGGGGGGTATTGTTAGTAATGGGGGGTATTGTTAGTGATGGGGGGTATTTTTAGTATTGATGGGGTAGTTAGTAATGGGGGTAGTAATTGGGGGAGGTTAGTAATGGGGGGTTAGTAATGGGGAGGTTAGTAAAGGGGAATATTGTTAGTAATGGGGGGAAGTTAGTAATGTTGGGGGTATTGTTAGTAATGGGGGGTATTGTTAGTAATGGGGGAAGTTAGTAAAGTGGGGGGTATTGTTAGTAATGGGGGTATTGTTAGTAATGGGAGGGAGGTTAGTAATGGGGGATATTGTTAGTAATGGGGGGCATTGTTAGTAATTGGGGTATTGTTAGTAATGGGGGTATGTTAGTAATGAGGTGTATTGTTAGTAATGGGGGTATTGTTAGTAATAAGGGGAGGTTAGTAATGGGGGTTATTGTTAGTAATGGGGGAAGTTAGTAAAGTGGGGGGTATTGTTAGTAATGGGGGTATTGTTAGTAATGGGAGGGAGGTTAGTAATGGGGGATATTGTTAGCAGTGGGGGGTATTATTAGTAATAGGTGTATTGTTAGTAATGGGGGTATTGTTAGTAATTAGAAGGCATTGTTAGTAATGGGGGAGGTTAGTAATGGGGGGAGTATTGTTAGTAATGGGGGTATTGTTAGTAATGGGGGAGGTTAGTAATGGGGGGAGGTTAGTAATGGGGGGTATTGTTAGTAATGGGGGTATTATTAGTAATGGGTGTATTATTAGTAATGAGAAGGTATTGTTAGTAATGGGCTGTATTGTTAGTAATGGGGGTATTGTTAGTAATGGGGGGTATTGTTAGTAATGGGGGGTTATTGTTAGTTATGGGGGGTATTGTTAGTAATGGGGGGGAATTATTAATGGGGGAAGTTAATAATGGGGGAGGTTAGTAATGGAGGGTGGTTAGTAATGGGGGTATTGTTAGTAGTGGGGGTGGTTAGTAATGAGGGTATTGTTAGTAATGGGAGGAGGTTAGTAATAGGGGAGTATTGTTAGTAATGGGGGTATTGTTAGTAATGGGGGGAGGTTAGTAATGGGGGGTTATTGTTAGTAATGGGGGAGGTTAGTAATGGGGGTTATTGTAAGTAATGGGGGAGGTTAGTAATGGGGGGTATTGTTAGTAATGGGGGGAGGTCAGTAATAGGGGGAATTGTTAGTAATGGAGGGTGGTTAGTAAAGGGGGGTATTGTTAGTAATAGGGTGGTATTGTTAGTAATGGGGGGTATTGTTAGTAATTGGGGGGTATTGTTAGTAATGGGGGTATTGTTAGTAATGGAGGGTGGTTAGTAATGGGGGGTTATTGTTATTAATGGGAGGTTTGTTAGTAATGGGGGTATTGTTAATATTGAGAAGGTATTGTTAGTAATGTAGGGTGGTTAGTAATGGGGTTATTGTTAGTAATGGGGGTTATTGTTAGTAATTGGGGTATTGTTAGTAATGGGGGTATGTTAGTAATGGGGTGTATTGTTAGTAATGGGGGTATTGTTAGTAATGGGGGAGGTTAGTAATGGGGGGAGTATTGTTAGTAATGGGGGTATTGTTAGTAATAAGGGGAGGTTAGTAATGGGGGTTATTGTTAGTAATGGGGGTATTATTAGTAATAGGTGTATTGTTAGTAATGGGGGTATTGTTAGTAATGAGGGTATTGTTAGTAATGAGAAGGTATTGTTAGTAATGGGGGTATTGTTAGTAATGGGGGGAGGTTAGTAATGGGTGGAGTATTGTTAGTAATGGGGGTATTGTTAGGAATGGGGGGAGGTTAGTAATGGGGGGTATTGTTAGTAATGGGGGTATTATTAGTAATGGGTGTATTGTTAGTAATTAGAAGGTATTGTTAGTAATGGGGTGTATTGTTAGTAATGGGGGGTATTGTTAGTAACGGAGAGTATTGTTAGTAATGGGGGGTGGTTAGTAATGGGGGGTATTGTTAGTAATGGGGGGAATTATTAATGGGGGGAAGTTAATAATGGGGGAGGTTAGTAATGGAGGATGGTTAGTAATGGGGGTATTGTTAGTAGTGGGGGTGGTTAGTAATGGGGGTATTGTTAGTAATGGGAGGAGGGTAGTAATAGGGGAGTATTGTTAGTAATGGGGGTATTGTTAGTAATGGGGGGAGGTTAGTAATGTGGGGTTATGGTTAGTAATGGGGGAGGTTAGTAATGGGGGTTATTGTAAGTAATGGGGGAGGTTAGTAATGGGGTGTATTGTTAGTAATGGGGGGAGGTCAGTAATAGGGGGAATTGTTAGTAATGGAGGGTGGTTAGTAAAGGGGGGTATTGTTAGTAATAGGGGGGTTATGTTAGAAATGGGGGGTATTGTTAGTAATGGGGGGTATTGTTAGTATTGGGGTGGTATTGTTAGTAATGGGGGTATTGTTAGTAATGAGAAGGTATTGTTAGTAATGTGGTGTGTTGTTAGTAATGGGGGTATTGTTAGTAAAGGAGGGTGGTTAGTAATGGGGGGTTATTGTAAGTAATGGGGGGTTTTGTTAGTAATGGGGGTATTGTTAGTAATGAGAAGATATTGTTAGTAATGAGGTGTATTGTAAGTAATGGTGGGTATTGTTAGTAATGGGGGTATTATTAGTAATGTAGGGTGGTTAGTAATAGGGGGTTATTGTTAGTAATGCAGGGTATTGTTAGTAATTGGGGTATTGTTAGTAATGGGGGTATTGTTAGTAATGGGGTGTATTGTTAGTAATGGGGGGTGTTGTAAGTAATGGGAGTAGGTTAGTAATGGGGAGGTTAGTAATGTGGGAGCATTGTTAGTAATGGGGGGAGGTTAGTAATAGGGGTTATTGTTAGTAATGGGGGTATTGTTAGTAATGAGAAGGTATTGTTAGTAATGGGGTGTATTGTTAGTAATGGGGGTATTGTTAGTAATGGGGGGAGGTTAGTAATGGGGGGGTATTGTTAGTAATGGGGGGTGGTTAGTAAAGGGGGGTATTGTTAGTAATAGGGGGGTTATGTTAGCAATGGGGGGTATTGTTAGTAATGGGGGGTATTGTTAGTAATGGGGTGGTATTGTTAGTAATGGGGGTATTGTTAGTAATGAGAAGGTATTGTTAGTAATGTGGTGTGTTGTTAGTAATGGGGGTATTGTTAGTAAAGGAGGGTGGTTAGTAATGGGGGGTTATTGTAAGTAATGGGGGGTTTTGTTAGTAATGGGGGTATTGTTAGTAATGAGAAGATATTGTTAGTAATGAGGTGTATTGTAAGTAATGGTGGGTATTGTTAGTAATGGGGGTATTATTAGTAATGTAGGGTGGTTAGTAATAGGGGGTTATTGTTAGTAATGCAGGGTATTGTTAGTAATTGGGGTATTGTTAGTAATGGGGGTATTGTTAGTAATGGGGTGTATTGTTAGTAATGGGGGGTGTTGTAAGTAATGGGAGTAGGTTAGTAATGGGGAGGTTAGTAATGTGGGAGCATTGTTAGTAATGGGGGGAGGTTAGTAATAGGGGTTATTGTTAGTAATGGGGGTATTGTTAGTAATGAGAAGGTATTGTTAGTAATGGGGTGTATTGTTAGTAATGGGGGTATTGTTAGTAATGGGGGGAGGTTAGTAATGGGGGGGTATTGTTAGTAATGGGGGGTATTATTAGTAATGTAGGGTGGTTAGTAATGGGGGGTTATTGTCAGTAATGGGGGGTATTGTTAGTAATTGGGGTATTGTTAGTAATGGGGGTATTGTTAGTAATGGGGTGTATTGTTAGTAATGGGGGGTATTGTTAGTAATGGGAGGAGGTTAGTAATGGGGGAGGTTAGTAATGGGGGGAGCATTGTTAGTAATGGGGGGAGGTTATTAATAGGGGTTATTGTTAGTAATGGGGGTATTGTTAGTAATGGGGGTATTGTTAGTAATGGGGGTATTGTTAGTAAGGGGGGGAGGTTAGTAATGGGGGAGTATTGTTAGTAATGGGGGTATTGTTAGTAATGGGGGGAGGTTAGTAATGGGGGAGGTTAGTAATGGGGGTTTTATTAGTAATGGGTGTATTGTTAGTAATGAGTAGGTATTGTTAGTAATGGGGTGTATTGTTAGTAATGGGGGTATTGTTAGTAATGGGGGGAGTATTGTTAGTAATGGGGGTATTGTTAGTAATGGGGGGAGGTTAGTAATGGGGGTATCATTAGTAATGGGGGTATTGTTAGTAAAGGGGGGTGGTTAGTAATGTGGGGTTATTGTTAGTAATGGGGGGTATTGTTAGTAATGGGGGTATTGTTAGTAATGGGGGGTGGTTAGTACTGTGGGGTTATTGTTAGTAATGGGGGTATTGTTAGTAATGGGGGGAATATTTAATGGGGGGAAGTTAGTAAAGGGGAGGTTAGTAATGGGGGGAAGTTAGTAATGGGGGGAGGTTAGTAATGGGGGATATTGTTAGTAATGGAAGGTATTGTAAGTAATGGGGGGTATTGTTAGTAATGGGAGGTATTATTAGTAATGGGGGTACTGTAAGTAATGGGGGGGGTAGTACTGGGGGGAGGTTAGTAATGGGGGGGATTGTTAGTAAAGGGGGGGTATTGTTAGTAATGGGGGTATTGTAAGCAACGGGAGGAGGTTAGTAATGGGGGGGTATTGTTAGTAATAGGGGGTATTATTAGTAATGGGGGTATTGTTAGTAATGAGAAGGTACTGTTAGTAATGGGGTGTATTGTTAGTAATGGGGGTATTGTTAGTAATGGGGGAGGTTAGTAATGGGGGAGGTTAGTAATGGGGGTATTGTTAGTAATGGGGGTTTTATTAGTAATGGGTGTATTGTTATTAATGAGTAGGTATTGTTAGTAATGGGGTGTATTGTTAGTAATGGGGGTATTGTTAGTAATGGGGGGAATTATTAAAGGGAACCAATCATCAGATTTTACCCAATATAACGCTTGGCAAAGCGTTATATAGGGTAAAATCTATATTTTCACCATTCCCGGGGGACGTTCCTGCTCCCAGGGATGGTGAAGATATGAAGTTATAAACTAGTCACCGCCGCCACCGTAAGTAGTCACCTGGGCGGGGAGCTCTTCTCATCTACTCCGGTTCTTCGGCCGGCAGCGACGCCCCCTCCGCTTGATTGATGGGCCGCGTCATCGTTCCGCTCACTGAACAGACGGAGCAGAGTGATGATGCGGCCCCTCAATCAAGCGGAGGGGGCGTCGCTGCCGGCCGAAGAACGGGAGTAGGTGAGAAGAGCTCCCCGCCCAGGTGACTACTTACGGCGGCGGCGGTGACTAGTTTATAACTTCATATCTTCACCATCCCTGGGGACAGGAGCATCCCCCAGGAATGGTGAAAATAAAGATTTTACTCTATATAACGCTTTACCAAGCGTTATATAGGGTAAAATCTGATGATTGGTTCCCTTTAATGGGGGGAAGTTAGTAATGGGGGAGGTTAGTAATGGGGGTATTGTTAGTAATGGGGGTGGTTAGTAATGGGGGTATTGTTAGTAATGGGAGGAGGTTAGTAATAAGGGAGTATTGTTAGTAATGGGTGTATTGTTAGTAATGGGGGAGGTTAGTAATGGGGGTTATTGTTAGTAATGGGGGAGGTTAGTAATGGGGATTATTGTTAGTAATGGGGGGTATTGTTAGTAATGTAGTGTGGTTAGTAATGGGGGGTTATTGTTAGTAATGGGGGGTATTGTTAGTAATTGGGGTATTGTTAGTAATGGGGGTATGTTAGTAATGGGGTGTATTGTTAGTAATGGGGGTATTGTTAGTAATGGGGGAAGTTAGTAATAGGGGGAGCATTGTTAGTAATGGGGGTATTGTTAGTAATAAGGGGAGGTTAGTAATGGGGGTTATTGTTAGTAATGGGGGTATTATTAGTAATAGGTGTATTGTTAGTTTTGGGGGTATTGTTAGTAATGAGGGTATTGTTAGTAATGAGAAGGCATTGTTAGTAATGGGGGTATTTTTTAGTAATGGGGGGAGGTTAGTAATGGGGGGAGTATTGTTAGTAATGGGGAGAGGTTAGTAATGGGGGGAGGTTAGTAATGGGGGGTATTGTTAGTAATGGGGGTATTATTAGTAATGGGTGTATTTTTAGTAATGAGAAGGTATTGTTAGTAATGGGGTGTTTTGTTAGTAATGGGGGGTATTGTTAGTAATGAAGGGTATTGTTAGTAATGGGGGGTGGTTAGTAATGGGGGGTTATTGTTAGTAATGGGGGGTATTGTTAGTAATGGGGGGAATTATTAATGGGGGGAGGTTAATAATGGGGGAGGTTAGTAATGGAGAGTGGTTAGTAATGGGGGTATTGTTAGTAGTGGGGGTGGTTAGTAATGGGGGTATTGTTAGTAATGGGAGGAGGTTAGTAATAGGGGAGTATTGTTAGTAATGGGGGGAGGTTAGTAATGGGGGGTATTGTTAGTAATTGGGGGTATTGTTAGTAATGGGGGTATTGTTAGTAATGAGAAGTTATTGTTAGTAATGGGGTGTATTGTTAGTAATGGGCGGTATATTGTTAGTAATGGGGGGTATCGTTAGTAATGGGCGGTATTGTTAGTAATGGGGGGGAAGTTAGTAATGGGGGGAGGTTAGTAATGGGGGGTATTGTTAGTAATGTGGGGTATTGTTAGTGATGGGGGGTATTTTTAGTATTGATGGGGTAGTTAGTAATGGGGGTAGTAATTGGGGGAGGTTAGTAATGGGGGGTTAGTAATGGGGGAGGTTAGTAAAGGGGAATATTGTTAGTAATGGGGGAAGTTAGTAATGTTGGGGGTATTGTTAGTAATGGGGGGTATTGTTAGTAATGGGGGAAGTTAGTAAAGTGGGGGGTATTGTTAGTAATGGGGGTATTGTTAGTAATGGGAGGGAGGTTAGTAATGGGGGATATTGTTAGTAATGGGGGGCATTGTTAGTAATTGGGGTATTGTTAGTAATGGGGGTATGTTAGTAATGAGGTGTATTGTTAGTAATGGGGGTATTGTTAGTAATAAGGGTAGGTTAGTAATGGGGGTTATTGTTAGTAATGGGGGAAGTTAGTAAAGTGGGGGGTATTGTTAGTAATGGGGGTATTGTTAGTAATGGGAGGGAGGTTAGTAATGGGGGATATTGTTAACAGTGGGGGGTATTATTAGTAATAGGTGTATTGTTAGTAATGGGGGTATTGTTAGTAATTAGAAGGCATTGCTAGTAATGGGGGAGGTTAGTAATGGGGGGAGTATTGTTAGTAATGGGGGTATTGTTAGTAATGGGGGGAGGTTAGTAATGGGGGGAGGTTAGTAATGGGGGGTATTGTTAGTAATGGGGGTATTATTAGTAATGGGTGTATTGTTAGTAATGAGAAGGTATTGTTAGTAATGGGCTGTATTGTTAGTAATGGGGGTATTGTTAGTAATGGGGGGTATTGTTAGTAATGGGGGGTTATTGTTAGTTATGGGGGTTATTGTTAGTAATGGGGGGGAATTATTAATGGGGGAAGTTAATAATGGGGGAGGTTAGTAATGGAGGGTGGTTAGTAATGGGGGTATTGTTAGTAGTGGGGGTGGTTAGTAATGAAGGTATTGTTAGTAATGGGAGGAGGTTAGTAATAAGGGAGTATTGTTAGTAATGGGGGTATTGTTAGTAATGGGGGAGGTTAGTAATGGGGGTTATTGTAATGGGGGAGGTTAGTAATGGGGGGAATTGTTAGTAATGGAGGGTGGTTAGTAAAGGGGGGTATTGTTAGTAATAGGGGGGTATTGTTAGTAATGGGGGGTATTGTTAGTAATCGGGGGGTATTGTTAGTAATGGGGGTATTGTTAGTAATGGAGGGTGGTTAGTAATGGGGGGTTATTGTAAGTAATGGGAGGTTTGTTAGTAATGGGGGTATTGTTAGTATTGAGAAGGTATTGTTAGTAATGTAGGGTGGTTAGTAATGGGGGTTATTGTTAGTAATGGGGGGTATTGTTAGTAATTGGGGTATTGTTAGTAATGGGGGTATGTTAGTAATGGGGTGTATTGTTAGTAATGGGGGTATTGTTAGTAATGGGGGAGGTTAGTAATGGGGGGAGCATTGTTAGTAATGGGGGTATTGTTAGTAATAAGGGGAGGTTAGTAATGGGGGTTATTGTTAGTAATGGAGGTATTATTAGTAATAGGTGTATTGTTAGTAATGGGGGTATTGTTAGTAATGAGGGTATTGTTAGTAATGAGAAGGTATTGTTAGTAATGGGGGTATTATTAGTAATGGGGGGAGGTTAGTAATGGGTGGAGTATTGTTAGTAATGGGGGTATTGTTAGGAATGGGGGGAGGTTAGTAATGGGGGTATTGTTAGTAATGAGAAGGTATTGTTAGTAATGGGGTGTATTGTTAGTAATGGGGGTATTGTTAGTAATGGGGGGAGGTTAGTAATGGAGGGGTATTGTTAGTAATGGGGGGTATTATTAGTAATGTAGGGTGGTTAGTAATGGGGGGTTATTGTCAGTAATGGGGGGTATTGTTAGTAATTGGGGTATTGTTAGTAATGGGGGTATTGTTAGTAATGGGGTGTATTGTTAGTAATGGGGGTATTGTTAGTAATGGGGGGAGTATTGTTAGTAATGGGGGTATTGTTAGTAATGGGGGGAGGTTAGTAATGGGGGTATTGTTAGTAATGGGGGTATTGTTAGTAAAGGGGGGTGGTTAGTAATGTGGGGTTATTGTTAGTAATGGGGGGTATTGTTAGTAATGTGGGTATTGTTAGTAATGGGGGGTGGTTAGTACTGTGGGGTTATTGTTAGTAATGGGGGTATTGTTAGTAATGGGGGGAATATTTAATGGGGGGAAGTTAGTAAAGGGGGAGGTTAGAAATGGGGGGAAGTTAGTAATGGGGGGAGGTTAGTAATGGGGGATATTGTTAGTAATGGAAGGTATTGTTAGTAATGGGGGGTATTGTTAGTAATGGGGGGTATTGTTAGTAATGGGGGTACTGTAAGTAATGGGGGGGGTAGTACTGGGGGGAGGTTAGTAATGGGGGGGATTGTTAGTAAAGGGGGGGTATTGTTAGTAATGGGGGTATTGTAAGCAACGGGAGGAGGTTAGTAATGGGGGGGTATTGTTAGTAATGGGGGGTATTATTAGTAATGGGGGTATTGTTAGTAATGAGAAGGTACTGTTAGTAATGGGGTGTATTGTTAGTAATGGGGGTATTGTTAGTAATGGGGGAGGTTAGTAATGGGGGAGGTTAGTAATGGGGGTATTGTTAGTAATGGGGGTTTTATTAGTAATGGGTGTATTGTTATTAATGAGTAGGTATTGTTAGTAATGGGGTGTATTGTTAGTAATGGGGGTATTGTTAGTAATGGGGGGAATTATTAAAGGGAACCAATCATCAGATTTTACCCAATATAACGCTTGGCAAAGCGTTATATAGGGTAAAATCTATATTTTCACCATTCCCGGGGGACGTTCCTGCCCCCAGGGATGGTGAAGATATGAAGTTATAAACTAGTCACCGCCGCCACCGTAAGTAGTCACCTGGGCGGGGAGCTCTTCTCATCTACTCCGGTTCTTCGGCCGGCAGCGACGCCCCCTCCGCTTGATTGATGGGCCGCGTCATCGTTCCGCTCACTGAACAGACGGAGCAGAGTGATGATGCGGCCCCTCAATCAAGCGGAGGGGGCGTCGCTGCCGGCCGAAGAACGGGAGTAGGTGAGAAGAGCTCCCCGCCCAGGTGACTACTTACGGCGGCGGCGGTGACTAGTTTATAACTTCATATCTTCACCATCCCTGGGGACAGGAGCGTCCCCCAGGAATGGTGAAAATAAAGATTTTACTCTATATAACGCTTTACCAAGCGTTATATAGGGTAAAATCTGATGATTGGTTCCCTTTAATGGGGGGAAGTTAGTAATGGGGGAGGTTAGTAATGGAGGGTGGTTAGTAATGGGGGTATTGTTAGTAATGGGGGTGGTTAGTAATGGGGGTATTGTTAGTAATGGGAGGAGGTTAGTAATAAGGGAGTATTGTTAGTAATGGGGGTATTGTTAGTAATGGGGGAGGTTAGTAATGGGGGTTATTGTTAGTAATGGGGGAGGTTAGTAATGGGGATTATTGTTAGTAATGGGGGGTATTGTTAGTAATGTAGTGTGGTTAGTAATGGGGGGTTATTGTTAGTAATGGGGGGTATTGTTAGTAATTGGGGTATTGTTAGTAATGGGGGTATGTTAGTAATGGGGTGTATTGTTAGTAATGGGGGTATTGTTAGTAATGGGGGAGGTTAGTAATGGGGGGAGCATTGTTAGTAAAGGGGGTATTGTTAGTAATAAGGGGAGGTTAGTAATGGGGGTTATTGTTAGTAATGGGGGTATTATTAATAATAGGTGTATTGTTAGATTTGGGGGTATTGTTAGTAATGAGGGTATTGTTAGTAATGAGAAGGCATTGTTAGTAATGGGGGTATTTTTAGTAATGGGGGGAGGTTAGTAATGGGGGGAGTATTGTTAGTAATGGGGAGAGGTTAGTAATGGGGGGAGGTTAGTTATGGGGGGTATTGTTAGTAATGGGGGTATTATTAGTAATGGGTGTATTTTTAGTAATGAGAAGGTATTGTTAGTAATGGGGTGTTTTGTTAGTAATGGGGGGTATTGTTAGTAATGAAGGGTATTGTTAGTAATGGGGGGTGGTTAGTAATGGGGGGTTATTGTTAGTAATGGGGGGTATTGTTAGTAATGGGGGGAATTATTAATGGGGGGAGGTTAATAATGGGGTAGGTTAGTAATGGAGAGTGGTTAGTAATGGGGGTATTGTTAGTAGTGGGGGTGGTTAGTAATGGGGGTATTGTTAGTAATGGGAGGAGGTTAGTAATAGGGGAGTATTGTTAGTAATGGGGGGAGGTTAGTAACGGGGGGTATTGTTAGTAATTGGGGGTATTGTTAGTAATGGGGGTATTGTTAGTAATGAGAAGTTATTGTTAGTAATGGGGTGTATTGTTAGTAATGGGCGGTATATTGTTAGTAATGGGGGGTATCGTTAGTAATGGGCGGTATTGTTAGTAATGGGGGGGAGTTAGTAATGGGGGGAGGTTAGTAATGGGGGGTATTGTTAGCAATGGGGGGTATTGTTAGTGATGGGGGGTATTTTTAGTATTGATGGGGTAGTTAGTAATGGGGGTAGTAATTGGGGGAGGTTAGTAATGGGGGGTTAGTAATGGGGGAGGTTAGTAAAGGGGAATATTGTTAGTAATGGGGGGAAGTTAGTAATGTTGGGGGTATTGTTAGTAATGGGGGGTATTGTTAGTAATGGGGGAAGTTAGTAAAGTGGGGGGTATTGTTAGTAATGGGGGTATTGTTAGTAATGGGAGGGAGGTTAGTAATGGGGGATATTGTTAGTAATGGGGGGCATTGTTAGTAATTGGGGTATTGTTAGTAATGGGGGTATGTTAGTAATGAGGTGTATTGTTAGTAATGGGGGTATTGTTAGTAATAAGGGGAGGTTAGTAATGGGGGTTATTGTTAGTAATGGGGGAAGTTAGTAAAGTGGGGGGAATTGTTAGTAATGGGGGTATTGTTAGTAATGGGAGGGAGGTTAGTAATGGGGGATATTGTTAGCAGTGGGGGGTATTATTAGTAATAGGTGTATTGTTAGTAATGGGGGTATTGTTAGTAATTAGAAGGCATTGTTAGTAATGGGGGAGGTTAGTAATGGGGGGAGTATTGTTAGTAATGGGGTATTGTTAGTAATGGGGGGAGGTTAGTAATGGGGGGTATTGTTAGTAATGGGGGTATTATTAGTAATAGGTGTATTGTTAGTAATGAGAAGGTATTGTTAGTAATGGGCTGTATTGTTAGTAATGGGGGTATTGTTAGTAATGGGGGGTATTGTTAGTAATGGGGGGTTATTGTTAGTTATGGGGGGTATTGTTAGTAATGGGGCTGAATTATTAATGGGGGAAGTTAATAATGGGGGAGGTTAGTAATGGAGGGAGGTTAGTAATGGGGGTATTGTTAGTAGTGGGGGTGGTTAGTAATGAGGGTATTGTTAGTAATGGGAGGAGGTTAGTAATAGGGGAGTATTGTTAGTAATGGGGGTATTGTTAGTAATGGGGGGAGGTTAGTAATGGGGGGTTATTGTTAGTAATGGGGGAGGTTAGTAATGGGGGTTATTGTAAGTAATGGGGGAGGTTAGTAATGGGGGTATTGTTAGTAATGGGGGGAGGTCAGTAATAGGGGGAATTGTTAGTAATGGAGGGTGGTTAGTAAAGGGGGGTATTGTTAGTAATAGGGGGTTATGTTAGCAATGGGGGGTATTGTTAGTAATAGGGGGGTATTGTTAGTAATGGGGGGTATTATTAGTAATGTAGGGTGGTTAGTAATGGGGGGTTATTGTCAGTAATGGGGGGTATTGTTAGTAATTGGGGTATTGTTAGAAATTGGGGTATTGTTAGTAATGGGGTGTATTGTTAGTAATGGGGGTATTGTTAATAATGGAGGGTGGTTAGTAATGGGGGGTTATTGTAAGTAATGGGGGTTTTTGTTAGTAATGGGGGTATTGTTAGTAATGAGAAGGTATTGTTAGTAATGAGGTGTATTGTAAGTAATGGGGGGGTATTGTTAGTAATGGGGGGTATTATTAGTAATGTAGGGTGGTTAGTAATGGGGGGTTATTGTCAGTAATAGGGGGTATTGTTAGTAATTGGGGTATTGATAGTAATGGGGGTATTGTTAGTAATGGGGTGTATTGTTAGTAATGGGGGGTATTGTTAGTAATGGGAGGAGGTTAGTAATGGGGGAGGTTAGTAATGGGGGGAGCATTGTTAGTAATGGGGGGAGGTTAGTAATAGGGGTTATTGTTAGCAATGGGGGTATTGTTAGTAATGGGGGTATTGTTAGTAATGAGAAGGTATTGTTAGTAATGGGGTGTATTGTTAGTAATGGGGGTATTGTTAGTAATGGGGGGAGGTTAGTAATGGGGGAGTATTGTTAGTAATGGGGGTATTGTTAGTAATGGGGGGAGGTTAGTAATGGGGGAGGTTAGTAATGGGGGTTTTATTAGTAATGGGTGTATTGTTAGTAATAAGTAGGTATTGTTAGTAATGGGGTGTATTGTTAGTAATGGGGGTATTGTTAGTAATGGGGGGAGGTTAGAAATGGGGGTAGTATTGTTAGTAATGGGGGTATTGTTAGTAATGGGGGAGGTTAGTAATGGGGGTATTGCTAGTAATGGGGATATTGTTAGTAAAGGGGGGTGGTTAGTAATGTGGGGTTATTGTTAGTAATGGGGGTATTGTTAGTAATGGGGGGTGGTTAGTAATGTGGGGTTATTGTTAGTAATGGGGGTATTGTTAGTAATGGGGGAATTATTAATGGGGGGAAGTTAGTAAAGGGGGAGGTTAGTAATGGGGGGAAGTTAGTAATGGGGGGAGGTTAGTAATGGGGGATATTGTTAGTAATGGAAGGTATTGTTAGTAATGGGGGGTATTGTTAGTAATGGGGGTATTGTTAGTAATGGGGGTACTGTAAGTAATGGGGGGGTAGTACTGGGGGGAGGTTAGTAATGGGGGGGGATTGTTAGTACAGGGGGGGGATTGTTAGTAATGGGGGTATTGTAAGCAACGGGGGGAGGTTAGTAATGGGGGTTATTGTTAGTAATGGGGGGTATTATTAGTAATGGGGGTATTGTTAGTAATGAGAAGGTACTGTTAGTAATGGGGTGTATTGTTAGTAATGGGGGGTATTATTACTAATGGGAGGAGGTTGGTAATGGGGGAGGTTAATAATGGGGGGGAGCATTGTTAGTAATGGGGGCATTGTTAGTAATGGGGTTAGGTTAGTAATGGGGGTTATTGTTAGTAATGGGGGTATTATTAGTAATAGGTGTATTGTTAGTAATGGGAGTATTGTTAGTAATGGGGGTATTGTTAGCAATGAGAAGGTATTGTTAGTAATGGGGGTATTGTTAGTAATGGGGGAGGATAGTAATTGGGGGAGGTTAGTAATGGGGGGAGTATTGTTAGTAATGGGGGTATTGTAAGTAATGGGGGGAGGTAAGTAATGGGGGGTATTGTTAGTAATGGGGGTATTATTAGTAATGGGTGTATTGTTAGTAATGAGAAGGTATTGTTAGTAATGGGGTGTATTGTTAGTAATGGGGGGTATTGTTAGTAATGGGGGTATTGTTAGTAATGGGGGTATTGTTAGTAATGGGGGGTGGTTAGTAATGGGGGGTTATTGTTAGTAATGGGGGGTATTGTTAGTAATGGGGGGAATTATTAAAGGGAACCAATCATCAGATTTTACCCAATATAACGCTTGGCAAAGCGTTATATAGAGTAAAATCTTTATTTTCACCATTCCCGGGGGACGTTCCTGCCCACAGGGATGGTGAAGATATGAAGTTATAAACTAGTCACCGCCGCCACCGTAAGTAGTCACCTGGGCGGGGAGCTCTTCTCATCTACTCCGGTTCTTCGGCCGGCAGCAATGCCCCCTCCGCTTGATTGATGGGCCGCGTCATCGTTCCGCTCACTGAACAGATGGAGCAGAGTGATGATGCGGCCCCTCAATCAAGCGGAGGGGGCGTCGCTGCCGGCCGAAGAACGGGAGAAGGTGAGAAGAGCTCCCCGCCCAGGTGACTACTTACGGCGGCGGCGGTGACTAGTTTATAACTTCATATCTTCACCATCCCTGGGGACAGGAGCATCCCCCAGGAATGGTGAAAATAAAGATTTTACCCTATATAACGCTTTACCAAGCGTTATATATGGTAAAATCTGATGATTGGTTCCCTTTAGTGGGGGGAAGTTAGTAATGGGGGAGGTTAGTAATGGAGGGTGCTTAGTAATGGGGGTATTGTTAGTAATGGGGGTATTGTTAGCAATGGGAGGAGGTTAGTAATAAGGGAGTATTGTTAGTAATGGGGGTATTGTTAGTAATGGGGGGAGGTTAGTAATGGGGGTTATTGTTAGTAATGGGGGAGGTTAGTAATAGGGATTAATGTTAGTAATGGGGGTATTGTTAGTAATGTAGTGTGGTTAGTAATGGGGGGTTATTGTTAGTAATGTGGGAGCATTGTTAGTAATGGGGGGAGGTTAGAAATAGGGGTTATTGTTAGTAATGGGGGTATTGTTAGAAATGAGAAGGTATTGTTAGTAATGGGGCGTATTGTTAATAATGGGGGTATTGTTAGTAATGGGGGGAGGTTAGTAATGGGGGGGTATTGTTAGTAATGGGGGGTATTATTAGTAATGTAGGGTGGTTAGTAATGGGGGGTTATTGTCAGTAATGGGGGGTATTGTTAGTAATTGGGGTATTGTTAGTAATGGGGGTATTGTTAGTAATGGGGTGTATTGTAAGTAATGGGGGGTATTGTTAGTAATGGGAGGAGGTTAGTAATGGGGGAGGTTAGTAATGGGGGGAGCATTGTTAGTAATGGGGGTGGTTAGTAATAGGGGTTATTGTTAGTATAGGGGGTATTGTTAGTAATGGGGGTATTGTTAGTAATGGGGGGAGGTTAGTAATAGGGAAGTATTGTTAGTAATAGGGGGGTATTGTTAGTAATGGGGGGTATTGTTAGTAATGGGGGGGTATTGTTAGTAATGGGGGTATTGTTAGTAATGGAGGGTGGTTAGTAACGGGGGGTTATTGTAAGTAATGGGGGGGTTTGTTAGTAATGGGGGTATTGTTAGTATTGAGAAGGTATTGTTAGTAATGTAGGGTGGTTAGTAATGGGGGGTATTGTTAGTAATTGGTGTACTGTTAGTAATGGGGGTATGTTAGTAATGGGGTGTATTGTTAGTAATGGGGGTATTGTTAGTAATGGGGGAGGTTAGTAATAGGGATTATTGTTAGTAATGGGGGTATTGTTAGTAATGTAGTGTGGTTAGTAATGGGGGGGTTATTGTTAGTAATGGGGGGGTATTGTTAGTAATTGGGGTATTGTTAGTAATGGGGGTATGTTAGTAACGGGGTGTATTGTTAGTAATGGGGGTATTGTTAGTAATGGGGTGTATTGTTAGTAATGGGGGGTGTTGTAAGTAATGGGAGGAGGTTAATAATGGGGGAGGTTAGTAATGTGGGAGCATTGTTAGTAATGGGGGGAGGTTAGTAATAGGGGTTATTGTTAGTAATGGGGGTATTGTTAGTAATGAGAAGGTATTGTTAGTAATGGGGCGTATTGTTAGTAATGGGGGTATTGTTAGTAATGGGGGGAGGTTAGTAATGGGGGGGTATTGTTAGTAATGGGGGGTATTATTAGTAATGTAGGGTGGTTAGTAATGGGGGGTTATTGTCAGTAATGGGTGGTATTGTTAGTAATTGGGGTATTGTTAGTAATGGGGGTATTGTTAGTAATGGGGTGTATTGTTAGTAATGGGGGGTATTGTTAGTAATGGGAGGAGGTTAGTAATGGGGGAGGTTAGTAATGGGGGGAGCATTGTTAGTAATGGGGGTGGTTAGTAATAGGGGTTATTGTTAGTAATGGGGGTATTGTTAGTAATGGGGGTATTGTTAGTAATGGGGGGAGGTTAGTAATAGGGAAGTATTGTTAGTAATAGGGGGGTATTGTTAGTAATGGGGGGTATTGTTAGTAATGGGGGGGTATTGTTAGTAATGGGGGTATTGTTAGTAATGGAGGGTGGTTAGTAACGGGGGGTTATTGTAAGTAATGGGGGGGTTTGTTAGTAATGGGGGTATTGTTAGTATTGAGAAGCTATTGTTAGTAATGTAGGGTGGTTAGTAATGGGGGGTATTGTTAGTAATTGGTGTACTGTTAGTAATGGGGGTATGTTAGTAATGGGGTGTATTGTTAGTAATGGGGGTATTGTTAGTAATGGGGGAGGTTAGTAATGGGGGGAGCATTGTTAGTAATGGGGGTATTGTTAGTAATAAGGGGAGGTTAGTAATGGGGGTTTTTGTTAGTAATGGGGGTATTATTAGTAATAGGTGTATTGTTAGTAATGGGGGTATTGTTAGTAATGAGGGTATTGTTATTAATGAGAAGGTATTGTTAGTAATGGGGGTATTGTTAGTAATGGGGGGAGGTTAGTAATGGGTGGAGTATTGTTAGTAATGGGGGTATTGTTAGTAATGGGGGAGGTTAGTAATGGGGGAGGTTAGTAATGGGGGTATTGTTAGTAATGGGGGTTTTATTAGTAATGGGTGTATTGTTATTAATGAGTAGGTATTGTTAGTAATGGGGTGTATTGTTAGTAATGGGGGTATTGTTAGTAAAGGGGGGTGGTTAGTAATGTGGGGTTATTGTTAGTAATGTGGGGTTATTGTTAGTAATGGGGGGTATTGTTAGTAATGGGGGGTGGTTAGTAATGTGGGGTTCTTGTTAGTAATTGGGGGTATTGTTAGTAATGGTGGGAATTATTAATGGGGGGAAGTTAGTAAAGGGGGAGGTTAGTAATGGGGGGAAGTTAGTAATGGGGGGAGGTTAGTAATGGGGGATATTGTTAGTAATGGGGGGTATTGTTAGTAATGGGGGGTATTATTAGTAATGGGAGGAGGTTAGTAATGGGGGAGGTTAGTAATGGGGGGAGCATTGTTAGTAATGGGGGCATTGTTAGTAATGGGGTTAGGTTAGTAATGGGGGTTATTGTTAGTAATGGGGGTATTATTAGTAATAGGTGTATTGTTAGTAATGGGAGTATTGTTAGTAATAGGGGTATTGTTAGCAATGAGAAGGTATTGTTAGTAATGGGGGTATTGTTAGTAATGGGGGAGGATAGTAATGGGGGGAGGTTAGTAATGGGGGAAGTATTGTTAGTAATGGGGGTATTGTAAGTAATGGGGTGAGGTTAGTAATGGGGGGTATTGTTAGTAATGGGGGTATTATTAGTAATGGGTGTATTGTTAGTAATGAGAAGGTATTGTTAGTAATGGGGGTATTGTTAGTAATGGGGGTATTGTTAGTAATTGGGGTGGTTAGTAATGGGGGGTATTGTTAGTAATGGGGGGAATTATTAAAGGGAACCAATCATCAGATTTTACCCAATATAACGCTTGGCAAAGCGTTATATAGGGTAAAATCTATATTTTCACCATTCCCGAGGGACGTTCCTGCCCCCAGGGATGGTGAAGATATGAAGTTATAAACTAGTCACCGCCGCCACCGTAAGTAGTCACCTGGGCGGGGAGCTCTTCTCATCTACTCCGGTTCTTCGGCCGGCAGCGACGCCCCCTCCGCTTGATTGATGGGCCGCGTCATCGTTCCGCTCACTGAACAGACGGAGCAGAGTGATGATGCGGCCCCTCAATCAAGCGGAGGGGGCGTCGCTGCCGGCCGAAGAACGGGAGTAGGTGAGAAGAGCTCCCCGCCCAGGTGACTACTTACGGCGGCGGCGGTGACTAGTTTATAACTTCATATCTTCACCATCCCTGGGGACAGGAGCGTCCCCCAGGAATGGTGAAAATAAAGATTTTACCCTATATAACGCTTTACCAAGCGTTATATAGAATAAAATCTGATGATTGGTTCCCTTTAATGGGGGGAAGTTAGTAATGGGGGAGGTTAGTAATGGAGGGTGGTTAGTAATGGGGGTATTGTTAGTAATGGGGGTGGTTAGTAATGGGGGTATTGTTAGTAATGGGAGGAGGTTAGTAATAAGGGAGTATTGTTAGTAATGGGGGTATTGTTAGTAATGGGGGGAGGTTAGTAATGGGGTTATTGTTAGTAATGGGGGAGGTTAGTAATGGGGATTATTGTTAGTAATGGGGGGTATTGTTAGTAATGTAGTGTGGTTAGTAATGGGGGGTTGTTGTTAGTAATGGGGGGTATTGTTAGTAATTGGGGTATTGTTAGTAATGGGGGTATGTTAGTAATGGGGGTATTGTTAGTAAAGGGGGTATTGTTAGTAATGGGGGGAGGTTAGTAATGGGGGAGTATTGTTAGTAATGGGGGTATTGTTAGTAATGGGGGGAGGTTAGTAATGGGGGAGGTTAGTAATGGGGGAGGTTAGTAATGGGGGTTTTATTAGTAATGGGTGTATTGTTAGTAATGAGTAGGCATTGTTAGTAATGGGGTGTATTGTTAGTAATGGGGGTATAGTTAGTAATGGGGGGAGTATTGTTAGTAATGGGGGTATTGTTAGTAATGAGGGGAGGTTAGTAATGGGGGTATTGTTAGTAATGGGGGTATTGTTAGTAAAGGGGGGTGGTTAGTAATGTGGGGATATTGTTAGTAATGGGGGGTATTGTTAGTAATGGGGGTATTGTTAGTAATGGAGGGTGGTTAGTAATGGGGGGTTATTGTAAGTAATGGGGTTTTTTGTTAGTAATGGGGGTATTGTTAGTATTGAGAAGGTATTGTTAGTAATGAGGTGTATTGTAAGTAATGGGGGGTATTGTTAGTAATGGGGGGGTATTATTAGTAATGTAGGGTGGTTAGTAATGGGGGTTATTGTTAGTAATGGGGGGTATTGTTAGTAATTGGGGTATCGTTAGTAATGGGGGTATGTTAGTAATGGGGTGTATTGTTAGTAATGGGGGTATTGTTAGTAATGGGGGAGGTTAGTAATGGGGGGAGCATTGTTAGTAATGGGGGTATTGTTAGTAATAAGGGGAGGTTAGTAATGGGGGTTATTGTTAGTAATGGGGGTATTATTAGTAATAGGTGTATTGTTAGTAATGGGGTATTGTTAGTAATGAGGGTATTGTTAGTAATGAGAAGGTATTGTTAGTAATGAGGGTATTGTTAGTAATGGGGGGAGGTTAGTAATGGGTGGAGTATTGTTAGTAATGGGGTATTGTTAGTAATGGGGGAAGGTTAGTAATGGGGGGTATTGTTAATAATGGGGGTATTATTAGTAATGGGTGTATTGTTAGTAATGAGAAGGTATTGTTAGTAATGGGGTGTATTGTTAGTAATGGGGGGTATTGTTAGTAACGGAGAGTATTGTTAGTAATAGGGGGTGGTTAGTAATGGAGGGTATTGTTAGTAATGGGGGGAATTATTAATGGGGGGAAGTTAATAATGGGGGAGGTTAGTAATGGAGGATGGTTAGTAATGGGGGTATTGTTAGTAGTGGGGGTGGTTAGTAATGGGGGTATTGTTAGTAATGGGAGGAGGGTAGTAATAGGGGAGTATTGTTAGTAATGGGGGTATTATTAGTAATGGGGGAGGTTAGTAATGGGGGGTTATTGTTAGTAATGGGGGAGGTTAGTAATGGGGGTTATTGTTAGTAATGGGGGTATTTTTAGTAATGAGAAGGTATTGTTAGTAATGGGGGTATTGTTAGTAATAGGGGGAAGTTAGTAATGGGGGGAGGTTAGTAATGGGGGTGGTTAGTAATGGGGTTATTGTTAGTAATGGGTGTATTGTTAGTAATGGGGTATATTGTTAGTAATGGGGGGTATTATTAGTAATAGGTGTATTGTTAGTAATGGGAGTATTGTTAGTAATGGGGGTATTGTTAGTAATGAGAAGGTATTGTTAGTAATGGGGGTATTGTTAGTAATGGGGGAGGATAGTAATGGGGGGAGGTTGGTAATGGGGGGAGTATTGTTAGTAATGGGGGGTAATGTTAGTAATGGGGGTGGTTAGTAATGGTGGGTTATTGTTAGAAATGGGGGGTATTGTTAGTAATGGGGGGAATTATTAATGGGGAAAGTTAGTAATGGGGAGGTTAGTAATGGAGGGTGGTTAGTAATGGGGGTATTGTTAGTAATGGGGGTGGTTAGTAATGGGGGTATCGTTAGTAATGGGAGGAGGTTAGTAATGGGGGAGTAATGTTAGTAATTGGGGTATTGTTAGTAATGGGGGGAGGTTAGTAATGGGGGGTTATTGTTAGTAATGAAGGGTGGGTAGTAATGGGGGGTTATTGTTAGTAATGGGGGGTATTGTTAGTAATTGGGGTATTGTTAGTAATGGGGTGTATTGTTAGTAATGGGTGGTATTGTTAGTAATGGGAGGAGGTTAGTAATGGGGGAGGTTAGTAATGGGGGGAGCATTGTTAGTAATGGGGGAATTGTTAGTAATGGGGGGAGGTTAGTAATTGGGGTTATTGTTAGTAATGGGGGATATTATTAGTAATAGGTGTATTGTTAGTAATGGGAGTATTGTTAGTAATGGGGGTATTGTTAGTAATGAGAAGGTATTGATAGTAATGGGGGTATTGTTAGTAATGGGGGAGGTTAGTAATGGGGGGAGGTTAGTAATGGGGGGAGTATTGTTAGTAATGGGGGTATTGTAAGTAATGGGGGGAGATTAGTAATGGGGGAGGTTAGTAATGTGGGGTATTGTTAGTAATGGGGGTATTATTAGTAATGGGTGTATTGTTAGTAATTAGAAGGTATTTTTAGTAATGGGGTGTATTGTTAGTAATGGGGGGTATTGTTAGTAATGGGGGGTATTGTTAGTAATGGGGGTATTGTTAGTAATGGGGGGTGGTTAGTAATGGGGGGTTATTGTTAGTAATGGGGGGAAGTTAGTAATGGGGGGAAGTTAGTAATGGGGGAATTAGTAATGGAGGGTGGTTAGTAATGGGGGTATTGTTAGTAATGGGGGGTGGTTAGTAATGGGGGTATTGTTAGTAATGGGAGGAGGTTAGTAATAAGGGAGTATTGTTAGTAATGGGAGTATTGTTAGTAATGGGGGGAGGTTAGTAATGGGGGGTTATTGTTAGTTATGGGGGAGGTTAGTAATGGGGGTTATTGTTAGTAATGGGGGGTATTGTTAGTAATGTAGGGTGGTTAGTAATGGGGGGTTATTGTTAGTAATGGGGGTATTTTTAGTAATGAGAAGGTATTGTTAGTAATGGGGGTATTGTTAGTAATGGGGGGAGGTTAGTAATGGGGGGAGGTTAGTATTGGGGGGTATTGTTAGTAATGGGTGTATTGTTAGTAATGGGGTATATTGTTAGTAATGGGGGGTATTGTTAGTAATGGGGGGTATTGTTAGTAATGGGGGATATTGTAAGTAATGGGGGGTAATTGGTAGTAAAGTAGGGGGTATTGTTAGTAATGGGGGGAATTATTAATGGGGGGAAGTTAATAATGGGGGAGGTTAGTAATGGAGGGTGGTTAGTAATGGGGGTATTGTTAGTAGTGGGGGTGGTTAGTAATGGGGGTATTGTTAGTAATGGGAGGAGGTTAGTAATAGGGGGTTATTGTTAGTAATGGGGGAGGTTAGTAATGGGGGTTATTGTTAGTAATGGGGGAGGTTAGTAATGGGGGTTCTTGTAAGTAATGGGGGAGGTTAGTAATGGGGGGTATTGTTAGTAATGGGGGGAGGTTAGTAATAGGGGGAATTATTAGTAATGGAGGGTGGTTAGTAATGGGGGGTATTGTTAGTAATAGGGGGGTTATGTTAGTAATGGGGGGTATTGTTAGTAATGGTGGGTATTGTTAGTAATAGGGGGGTATTGTTAGTAATGGGGGTATTGTAAGTAATGAGAAGGTATTGTTAGTAATGCGGTGTGTTGTTAGAAATGGGGGTATTGTTAATAATGGAGGGTGTTTAGTAATGGGGGGTTATTGTAAGTAATGGGGGGTTTGTTAGTAATGGGGGTATTGTTAGTAATGAGAAGGAATTGTTAGTAATGAGGTGTATTGTAAGTAATGGGGGGTATTGTTAGTAATGGGGGGGTATTATTAGTAATGTAGGGTGGTTAGTAATGGGGGGTTATTGTTAGTAAAGCGGGGTATTGTTAATAATGTGGGGTATTGTTAGTAATGGAGGTATTGTTATTAATGGGGTGTATTGTTAGTAATGGGGGTATTGTTAGTAATGGGGGGAGGTTAGTAATGGGGAGAGTTTAGTAATGGGGAGAGGATAGTAATCGGGGAGGTTAGTAATGGAGGGTATTGTTAGCAATGGGGGTATTGTTAGCAATGGTAGGTGGTTAGTAATGGGGGGGGCGTTATTAATGGGGGGTATTGTTAGTAATGGGGGGTTTAGTAATGGGTGGAGGTTAGTAATGGAGGGTATTGTTAGTAATAGGGGGAGCTTTGTAATGGGGGTAGGTTAGTAATGGGGGAGGTTAGTAATGGGGGGGTTGTTAGTAATGAGTGGAGGTTAGTAATGGGGGGAGGTTAGTAATGAGGGGGAGGTTAGTAATGAGGGGGTATTGTTAGTAATGGGGGTATTGTTAGCAATGGGGGGTATTGTTAGTAATGGGGGGTGGTTAGTAATGGGTGGGCGTTATTAATGGGGGGGTATTGTTAGTAATGAGGGGTTTAGTAATGGGTGGAGATTAGTAATGGGGGTATTGTTAGTAATAGGGAGAGGTTTGTAATGGGGGTAGGTTAGTAATGGGGGAGGTTAGTAATGGGGGTATTGTTAGTAATGGGGGGTTCTTAGTAATGAGTGGAGGTTAGTAATGGGGGGAGGTAAGTAATGAGGGGGTATTGTTAGTAATGGGGGTATTGTTAGTAATGGGGGAGGTTAGTAATGGGGGGAGCATTGTTAGTAATGGGGGTATTGTTAGTAATAAGGGGAGGTTAGTAATGGGGTTTATTATTAGTAATGGGGGTATTATTAGTAATAGGTGTATTGTTAGTTTTTGGGGTATTGTTAGTAATGAGGGTATTGTTAGTAATGAGAAGGTATTGTTAGTAATGGGGGTATTTTTTGTAATGGGGGGAGGTTAGTAATGGGGGGAGTATTGTTAGTAATGGGGGTATTGTTAGTAATGGGGAGAGGTTAGTAATGGGGGGAGGTTAGTAATGGGGGGTATTGTTAGTAATGGGGGTATTATTAGTAATGGGGGGTGGTTAGTAATGGGGGTTATTGTTAGTAATGGGGGGTATTGTTAGTAATGGGGGGAATTATTAATGGGGGGAGGTTAATAATGGGGGAGGTTAGTAATGGAGAGTGGTTAGTAATGGGGGTATTATTAGTAATAGGTGTATTGTTAGTAATGGGAGTATTGTTAGTAATGGGGGTATTGTTAGTAATGGGGGAGGTTAGTAATGGGGGGGTTATTGTTAGTAATGGGGGAGGTTAGTAATGGGGGTTATTGTTAGTAATGGGGGGGGTATTGTTAGTAATGAAGGGTGGTTAGTAATGGGGGGTTATTGTTAGTAATGGGGGATATTGTTAGTAATTGGGGTATTGTTAGTAATGGGAGGAGGTTAGTAATGGGGGAGGTTAGTAATGGGGGAGCATTGTTAGTAATGGGGGTATTGTTAGTAATGGGGGAGCATTGTTAGTAATGGGGGTTATTGTTAGTAATGGGGGTATTATTAGTAATAGGTGTATTGTTAGTAATGGGAGTATTGTTAGTAATGGGGGTATTGTTAGTAATGGGGGAGGTTAGTAATGGGGGGAGGTTAGTAATGGGGGGAGTATTGTTAGTAATGGGGGTATTGTTAGTAATGGGGGGAAGTTAGTAATGTTGGGGGTATTGTTAGTAATGGGGGGGTATTGTTAGTAATGGTGGAAGTTAGTAAAGTGGGGGTATTGTTAGTAATGGGGGTATTGTTAGTAATGGGAGGGAGGTTAGTAATGGGGGATATTGTTAGTAACAGGGGGTATTGTTAGTAATGGAGGGTGGTTAGTAATGGGGGTATTGTTAGTAATGGGGGTGGTTAGTAATGGGGGTATTGTTAGTAATGGGAGGAGGTTAGTAATGGGGAATTACTGTTAGAAATGGAGGGTTATTGTTAGTAATGGGGGAGGTTAGTAATGGGGGAAGGTTAGCAATGGGGGAAGGTTAGTAATGGGGGGTATTGTTAGTAATGGGGGTATTATTAGTAATGGGTGTATTGTTAGTAATGAGAAGGTCTTTTTAGTAATGGGGTGCATTGTTAGTAATGGGGGGTATTGTTAGTAATGGGGGGTATAGTAATGGGGGGTTATTGTTAGTAATGGGGGTATTGTTAGTAATGGGGGGAATTATTAATGGGGGAAGTTAGTAATGGGGGAGGTTAGTATTGGAGGGTGGTTAGTAATGGGGGTATTGTTAGTAATGGGAGGAGGTTAGTAATGGGGGAGTATTGTTAGTAAATGGGGTATTGTTAGTAATGGGGGAGGTTAGTAATGGGGGGGTTATTGTTAGTAATGGGGGAGGTTAGTAATGGGGGTTATTGTTAGTAATGGGGGGGTATTGTTAGTAATGAAGGGTGGTTAGTAATGGGGGGTTATTGTTAGTAATGGGGGATATTGTTAGTAATTGGGGTATTGTTAGTAATGGGAGGAGGTTAGTAATGGGGGAGGTTAGTAATGGGGGAGCATTGTTAGTAATGGGGGTATTGTTAGTAATGGGGGAGCATTGTTAGTAATGGGGGTTATTGTTAGTAATGGGGGTATTATTAGTAATAGGTGTATTGTTAGTAATGGGAGTATTGTTAGTAATGGGGGTATTGTTAGTAATGGGGGTGGTTAGTAATGGGGGGAGGTTAGTAATGGGGGGAGTATTGTTAGTAATGGGGGTATTGTTAGTAATGGGGGAGGTTAGTAATGGGGGGTATTGTTAGTAATGGGGGGTGGTTAGTAATGGGGGGTTATTGTTAGTAATGGGGGGTATTGTTAATAATGGGGGCATTATTAAAGGGAACCAATCATCAGATTTTATCCTATATAACGCTTGGCAAAGCGTTATATAGGGTAAAATCTTTATTTTCACCATTCCCGGGGGATGCTCCTGCCCCCAGGGATGGTAAAGATATGAAGTTATAAACTAGTCACCGCCGCCGCCGTAAGTAGTCACCTGGGCAGGGAGCTCTTCTCATCTACTTTGGTTCTTCGGCCGGCAGCGACGCCCCCTCCGCTTGTTTGATGGGCTGCGTCATCGTTCCGCTCACTGAACAGACGGAGCAGAGTGATGATGCAGCCCGTCAATCAAGAGGAGGGGGCGTCGCTGCTGGCCGAAGAACGGGAGTAGGTGAGAAGAGCTCCCCGCCCAGGTGACTACTTACGGCGGCGGCGGTGACTAGTTTATAATTTCATATCTTCACCATCCCTGGGGACAGGAGCGTCCCCTAGGAATGGTGAAAATAAAGATTTTACCCTATATAACGCTTTACCAAGCGTTATATAGGGTAAAATCTGATGATTGGTTCCCTTTAATGGGGGGAAGTAAGTAATGGGGGAGGTTAGTAATGGAGGGTGGTTAGTAATGGGGGTATTGTTAGTAATGAGAAGGTATTGTTAGTAATGAGGTGTATTGTAAGTAATGGTGGGTATTGTTAGTAATGGGGGTATTATTAGTAATGTAGGGTGGTTAGTAATGGGGGGTTATTGTTAGTAATGCGGGGTATTGTTAGTCATTGGGGTATTTTTAGTAATGGGGGTATTGTTAGTAATGGGGTATATTGTTAGTAATGGGGGGTATTGTAAGTAATGGGAGGAGGTTAGTAATGGGGGAGGTTAGTAATGGGGTGAGCATTGTTAGTAATGGGGGGAGGTTAGTAATAGGGGTTATTGTTAGTAATAGGGATATTGTTAGTAATGGGGTTATTGTTAGTAATGAGAAGGTATTGTTAGTAATGGGGTGTATTGTTAGTAATGGGGGTATTGTTAGTAATGGAGGGAGGTTAGTAATGGGGAAGTATTGTTAGTAATGGGGGTATTGTTAGTAATGGGGGAGGTTAGTAATGGGGGAGGTTAGTAATGGGGAGGTTAGTAATGGGGAGGTTAGTAATGGGGGTATTGTTAGTAATGGGTGTATTGTTAGTACTGAGTAGGTATTGTTAGTAATGGGGTGTATTGTTAGTAATGGGGGTATTGTTAGTAAAGGGGGGGGTTTGTAATGTGGGGTTATTGTTAGTAATGGGGGGTATTGTTCGTAATGGGGGTATTGTTAGTAATGGGGGGTGGTTAGTAATGTGGGGTTATTTTTAGTAATGGGGGGTATTGTTAGTAATGGGGGGAATTATTAATGGGGGTATTGTTAGTAAAGGGGGAGGTTAGTAATGGGGGGAAGTTAGTAATGGGGGGAGGTAAGTAATGGGGGATATTGTTAGTAATGGGAGGTATTGTTAGTAATGGGGGGTATTGTTAGTAATGGGGGGTGGTTAGTAATGGTGGGTTATTGTTAGTAATGGGGGTATTGTTAGTAATGGGAGAAGGTTAGTAATGGGGGAGGTTAGTAATGGGGGGAGCATTGTTAGTAATGGGGGAATTGATAGTAATGGGGGAGGTTAGTAATGGGGTTATTGTTAGTAATGGGGGGTATTATTAGTAATAGGTGTATTGTTAGTAATGGGAGTATTGTTAGTAATGGGGGTATTGTTAGTAATGAGAAGGTATTGTTAGTAATGGGGGTATTGTTAGTAATGGGGGAGGATAGTAATGGGGGGAGGTTAGTAATGGGGGGAGTATTGTTAGTAATGGGGGGTAATGTTAGCAATGGGGGTGGTTAGTAATGGTGGGTTATTGTTAGAAATGGGGGGTATTGTTAGTAATGGGGGGAATTATTAATGGGGGAAGTTAGTAATGGGGAGGTTAGTAATGGAGGGTGGTTAGTAATGGGGGTATTGTTAGTAATGGGGGTGGTTAGTAATTGGGGTATTGTTAGTAATGGGGGGAGGTTAGTAATGGGGGGTTATTGTTAGTAATGGGGGGGTATTGTTAGTAATGAAGGGTGGGTAGTAATGGGGGGTTATTGTTAGTAATGGGGGGTATTGTTAGTAATTGGGGTATTGTTAGTAATGGGGTGTATTGTTAGTAATGGGGGGTATTGTTAGTAATGGGTGGAGGTTAGTAATGGGGGAGGTTAGTAATGGGGGGAGCATTGTTAGTAATGGGGGAATTGTTAGTAATGGGGGGAGGTTAGTAATTGGGGTTATTGTTAGTAATGGGGGATATTATTAGTAATAAGTGTATTGTTAGTAATGGGAGTATTGTTAGTAATGGGGGTATTGTTAGTAATGAGAAGGTATTGATAGTAATGGGGGTATTGTTAGTAATGGGGGAGGTTAGTAATGGGGGGAGGTTAGTAATGGGGGGAGTATTGTTAGTAATGGGGGTATTGTAAGTAATGGGGGGAGATTAGTAATGGGGGGAGGTTAGTAATGGGGGGTATTGTTAGTAATGGGGGTATTATTAGTAATGGGTGTATTGTTAGGAATTAGAAGGTATTTTTAGTAATGGGGTGTATTGTTAGTAATTGGGGGTATTGTTAGTAATGGGGGTATTGTTAGTAATGGGGGGTGGTTAGTAATGGGGGGTTATTGTTAGTAATGGGGGGTATTGTTAGTAATGGGGGGAAGTTAGTAATGGGGGGAAGTTAGTAATGGGGGAAGTTAGTAATCGAGGGTGGTTAGTAATGGGGGTATTGTTAGTAATGGGGGGTGGTTAGTAATGGGGGTATTGTTAGTAATGGGAGGAGGTTAGTAATAAGGGAGTATTGTTAGTAATGTGAGTATTGTTAGTAATGGGGGGAGGTTAGTAATGGGGGGTTATTGTTAGTAATGGGGGAGGTTAGTAATGGGGGTTATTGTTAGTAATGGGGGGTATTGTTAGTAATGTAGGGTGGTTAGTAATGGGGGGTTATTGTTAGTAATGGGGGTATTTTTAGTAATGAGAAGGTATTGTTAGTAATGGGGGTATTGTTAGTAATAGGGGGAAGTTAGTAATGGGGGGAGGTTAGTAATGGGGGAGGTTAGTAATGGGGTTATTGTTAGTAATGGGTGTATTGTTAGTAATGGGGTATATTGTTAGTAATGGGGGGTATTATTAGTAATAGGTGTATTGTTAGTAATGGGAGTATTGTTAGTAATGGGGGTATTGTTAGTAATGAGAAGGTATTGTTAGTAATGGGGGTATTGTTAGTAATGGGGGAGGATAGTAATGGGGGGAGGTTAGTAATGGGGGGAGTATTGTTAGTAATGGGGGGGGTAATGTTAGTAATGGGGGTGGTTAGTAATGGTGGGTTATTGTTAGAAATGGGGGGTATTGTTAGTAATGGGGGGAATTATTAATGGGGGAAGTTAGTAATGGGGAGGTTAGTAATGGAGGGTGGTTAGTAATGGGGGTATTGTTAGTAATGGGGGTGGTTAGTAATGGGGGTATCGTTAGTAATGGGAGGAGGTTAGTAATGGGGGAGTAATGTTAGTAATTGGGGTATTGTTAGTAATGGGGGGAGGTTAGTAATGGGGGGTTATTGTTAGTAATGAAGGGTGGGTAGTAATGGGGGGTTATTGTTAGTAATGGGGGGTATTGTTAGTAATTGGGGTATTGTTAGTAATGGGGTGTATTGTTAGTAATGGGTGGTATTGTTAGTAATGGGCGGAGGTTAGTAATGGGGGAGGTTAGTAATGGGGGGAGCATTGTTAGTAATGGGGGAATTGTTAGTAATGGGGGGAGGTTAGTAATTGGGGTTATTGTTAGTAATGGGGGATATTATTAGTAATAGGTGTATTGTTAGTAATGGGAGTATTGTTAGTAATGGGGGTATTGTTAGTAATGAGAAGGTATTGATAGTAATGGGGATATTGTTAGTAATGGGGGAGGTTAGTAATGGGGGGAGGTTAGTAATGGGGGGAGTATTGTTAGTAATGGGGGTATTGTAAGTAATGGGGGGAGATTAGTAATGGGGGAGGTTAGTAATGGGGGGTATTTTTAGTAATGGGGGTATTATTAGTAATGGGTGTATTGTTAGTAATTAGAAGGTATTTTTAGTAATGGGGTGTATTGTTATTAATGGGGGGTATTGTTAGTAATGGGGGGTATTGTTAGTAATGGGGGTATTGTTAGTAATGGGGGGTGGTTAGTAATGGGGGGTTATTGTTAGTAATGGGGGGTATTGTTAGTAATGGGGGGAAGTTAGTAATGGGGGGAAGTTAGTAATGGGGGAATTAGTAATGGAGGGTGGTTAGTAATGGGGGTATTGTTAGTAATGGGGGGTGGTTAGTAATGGGGGTATTGTTAGTAATGGGAGGAGGTTAGTAATAAGGGAGTATTGTTAGTAATGGGAGTATTGTTAGTAATGGGGGGAGGTTAGTAATGGGGGGTTATTGTTAGTAATGGGGGAGGTTAGTAATGGGGGTTATTGTTAGTAATGGGGGGTATTGTTAGTAATGTAGGGTGGTTAGTAATGGGGGGTTATTGTTAGTAATGGGGGTATTTTTAGTAATGAGAAGGTATTGTTAGTAATGGGGGTATTGTTAGTAATGGGGGGAGGTTAGTAATGGGGGGAGGTTAGTATTGGGGGGTATTGTTAGTAATGGGTGTATTGTTAGTAATGGGGTATATTGTTAGTAATGGGGGGTATTGTTAGTAATGGGGGGTATTGTTAGTAATGGGGGATATTGTTAGTAATGGGGGGTAATTGGTAGTAAAGTAGGGGGTATTGTTAGTAATGGGGGGAATTATTAATGGGGGGAAGTTAATAATGGGGGAGGTTAGTAATGGAGGGTGGTTAGTAAAAGGGGTATTGTTAGTAGTGGGGGTGGTTAGTAATGGGGGTATTGTTAGTAATGGGAGGAGGTTAGTAATAGGGGGTTATTGTTAGTAATGGGGGAGGTTAGTAATGGGGGTTATTGTTAGTAATGGGGGAGGTTAGTAATGGGGGTTCTTGTAAGTAATGGGGGAGGTTAGTAATGGGGGGTATTGTTAGTAATGGGGGGAGGTTAGTAATAGGGGGAATTATTAGTAATGGAGGGTGGTTAGTAATGGGGGGTATTGTTAGTAATAGGGGGGTTATGTTAGTAATGGGGGGTATTGTTAGTAATGGGGGGTATTGTTAGTAATAGGGGGGTATTGTTAGTAATGGGGGTATTGTAAGTAATGAGAAGGTATTGTTAGTAATGCGGTGTGTTGTTAGAAATGGGGGTATTGTTAATAATGGAGGGTGTTTAGTAATGGGGGGTTATTGTAAGTAATGGGGGGTTTGTTAGTAATGGGGGTATTGTTAGTAATGAGAAGGAATTGTTAGTAATGAGGTGTATTGTAAGTAATGGGGGGTATTGTTAGTAATGGGGGGGTATTATTAGTAATGTAGGGTGGTTAGTAATGGGGGGTTATTGTTAGTAAAGCGGGGTATTGTTAATAATGTGGGGTATTGTTAGTAATGGAGGTATTGTTATTAATGGGGTGTATTGTTAGTAATGGGGGTATTGTTAGTAATGGGGGGAGGTTAGTAATGGGGAGAGGTTAGTAATGGGGAGAGGATAGTAATCGGGGAGGTTAGTAATGGAGGGTATTGTTAGCAATGGGGGTATTGTTAGCAATGGTAGGTGGTTAGTAATGGGGGGGCGTTATTAATGGGGGGTATTGTTAGTAATGGGGGGTTTAGTAATGGGTGGAGGTTAGTAATGGAGGGTATTGTTAGTAATAGGGGGAGCTTTGTAATGGGGGTAGGTTAGTAATGGGGGAGGTTAGTAATGGGGGGGTTGTTAGTAATGAGTGGAGGTTAGTAATGGGGGGAGGTTAGTAATGAGGGGGAGGTTAGTAATGAGGGGGTATTGTTAGTAATGGGGGTATTGTTAGCAATGGGGGGTATTGTTAGTAATGGGGGGTGGTTAGTAATGGGTGGGCGTTATTAATGGGGGGGTATTGTTAGTAATGAGGGGTTTAGTAATGGGTGGAGATTAGTAATGGGGGTATTGTTAGTAATAGGGAGAGGTTTGTAATGGGGGTAGGTTAGTAATGGGGGGAGGTTAGTAATGGGGGTATTGTTAGTAATGGGGGGTTCTTAGTAATGAGTGGAGGTTAGTAATGGGGGGAGGTAAGTAATGAGGGGGTATTGTTAGTAATGGGGGTTTTGTTAGTAATGGGGGGAACTGTTAGTAATGGGGGGTATTGTTAGTAATGGGGGGGAGGTTAGTAATGGGGGAGGTTAATAATGAGGGGGTATTATTAGTAATGGGGGGGTATTGATAGTAATGGGGGAGGTTAGTAATGGGGGGTATTGTTAGTAATGGGGGGTATTATTAGTAATGGGGGGGAGGTTAGTGAAGGGGGAGTATTGTTAGTACTAGGGGTGGTTAATAATGGGGGTGGTTAGTAATAGGGGGTATTGTTAGTAATTGGGGGATGTTAGTAATAGGGGAGTATTGTTGGTAATGGGGGGAGGTTAGTAATGGGTGGTATTGTTAGTAATGGGGGATATTGTTGGTAATGGGGGGTATTGTTAGTAATGGGGGTATTGTTAGTAATGCAGGGTATTGTTAGTAATGGGGGGAGGTTAGTAATGAGGGGGTATTGTTAGTAATGGGGGGGTATTGTTGGTAATGGGGGAGGTTAGTAATGGGGGTATTGTTAGTAATGGGGGGTATTGTTAGTAATGGGGGGGGAGGTTAGTGAAGAGGGAGTATTGTTAGTACTGGGGGTTGTTAGTAATGAGGGTGGTTAGTAATAGGGGGTATTGTTAGTAATGAGGGGGCATTGCTAGTAATGGGGGGAGGTTAGTAATAGGGTGGAATTGTTAGTAATGGGAGGGTATTGTTAGTAATGGGGGCAGGTTAGTAATGGGGGGAATTGTAAGTAATGGGTGAGGGTTAGTAATGGGGGTTATTGTTAGTAATGGGGGGTATTATTAGTAATAGGTGTATTGTTAGTAACGGGAGTATTGTTAGTAATGGGGGTATTGTTAGTAATGAGAAGGTATTGATAGTAATGGGGTATTAGTAATGGGGGGAGGTTAGTAATGGGGGGAGTATTGTTAGTAATGGGGGTATTGTAAGTAATGGGGGGAGATTAGTAATGGGGGGAGGTTAGTAATGGGGGGTATTGTTAGTAATGGGGGTATTATTAGTAATGGGTGTATTGTTAGTAATTAGAAGGTATTTTTAGTAATGGGGTGTATTGTTAGTAATGGGGGGTATTGTTAGTAATGGGGGGTATTGTTAGTAATGGGGGTATTGTTAGTAATGGGGGGTGGTTAGTAATGGGGGGTTATTGTTAGTAATGGGGGGAAGTTAGTAATGGGGGTATTGTTAGTAATGGGGGGTGGTTAGTAATGGGTGGGTGTTATTAATGGGGGGGTATTGTTAGTAATGGGGGGTTTAGTAATGGGTGGAGATTAGTAATGGGGGTATTGTTAGTAATAGGGAGTGGTTTGTAATGGGGGTAGGTTAGTAATGGGGGGAGGTTAGTAATGGGGGTATTGTTAGTAATGGGGGGGTTCTTAGTAATGAGTGGAGGTTAGTAATGAGTGGAGGTAAGTAATGAAGGGGTATTGTTAGTAATGGGGGTATTATTAATAATGGGGGGAACTGTTAGTAATGGGGGGTATTGTTAGTAATGGGGGGAGGTTAGTAATGGGGGACGTTAGTAATGGGGGAGGTTAATAATGAGGGGGTATTGTTAGTAATGGGGGGTATTGTTAGTAATGGGGGAGATTAATAATGGGGGGTATTGTTAGTAATGGGGGGGTATTGTTAGTAATGGGGGAGGTTAATAATGGGGGTTGTTAGTAATTGGGGGAGGTTAGTAATAGGGGGGTATTGTTGGTAATGGGGGGAGGTTAGTAATGGGTGGTATTGTTAGTAATGGGGGATATTGTTGGTAATGGGGGGTATTGTTAGTAACGGGGGTATTGTTAGTAATGCAGGGTATTGTTAGTAATGGGGGGAGGTTAGTAATGAGGGGGTATTGTTAGTAATGGGGGGGTATTGTTGGTAATGGGGGAGGTTAGTAATGGGGGTATTGTTAGTAATGGGGGGTATTGTTAGTAATGGGGGGGGAGATTAGTGAAGAGGGAGTATTGTTAGTACTTGTTAGTAATGGGGGTGGTTAGTAATAGGGGGTATTGTTAGTAATGAGGGGGCATTGCTAGTAATGGGGGGAGGTTAGTAATAGGGTGGTATTGTTAGTAATGGGAGGGTATTGTTAGTAATGGGGGCAGCTTAGTAATGGGGGGATTTGTTAGTAATGGGTGAGGGTTTGTAATAGGGGGGTATTGTTAGTAATGGGGGTATTGTTAGTAATGCGGGGGTATTGTTAGTAATGGGGGAGGTTAGTAATGGGCGAGGTTAGTAATGGGGGGAGGTTAGTAATGGGGTTATTGTTAGTAGTGGGGGGGAGGCTAGTAATGGGGGAGGTTAGTAATGGGGGGAGTATTGTCAGTAATGGGGGGTATTGTTAGTAATGGGGGGTATTGTTAGTAATTGGGGGTGGTTAGTAATTGGGGGGTATTGTTAGTCATTGGGGGTATTGTTAGTAAAGGGGGGTATTGTTAGTAATAGGGGGGTTTGTTAGTAATAGTGGGAAGGTTAGTAATGCGGGGAGGTTAGTAATGGGGGTGAGGATATTAATGGGGGGTATTGTTAGTAATGGGGGGTGGTTAGTAATGGGGGGAGGTTAGTAATGGGGGGTATTGTTAGTAATGTGGGTAGTGTTAGTAATGGGGGGTGTTTTGTTAATAATGGGGGGTATTGTTGATAATGGGGGAGGTTAATAATGGGGGGTATTGTTAGTAATGGGGGGGAATTGTTAGAAATGGGAGGGTCTTATTAGTAATGGGGGGAGGTTAGTAAAGGGGGGGTATTGTTAGTAATAGGGGGTGGTTACTAATGGAAAGGTATTGTTAGTAATGGGGGGTATTGCTAGTAATGGGGGTGGGTATTGTTATATAGCATTAATAGCATTGCTATTGAAAAAGAGGTAGATGAGTACCTCGAAACGCGTCTAGACTCGATCACCTGTACCCCAGTATTGGCAAACCCGACGATCTTTACCATCATTCACCGGATCGCAAGAAATTTACCGGAGCACGCTTCCGGGGTTGTACGCATCCCACTTGCCAGCGGACGTCTCCCCGGCGAAAACCTTTTTCTGGCAACCAGGCTCCAGGGCATTGCTGGTAAGAGGCACAGTGTGCCAAATCCCCAAATCCACTCAAAACTTTCCCTGTGCCGCCGGGATAGAGTGGTCCACATTTGAGGGGCCTCCAGCACTGCAGAACGCAGGTTCATGCACCCACAGGATTACAATTAAGAGACTATATATATCCCAATCACCAATCTCTATCCCTGTGCCGCCAGGGTAGAGTGGGATACACACAAGAAAAACCCCAGCGCCGCAGAGTGCATTGATTTTAACCCCTTACCAACACGCTGCCGCATGCAGTATCCTGACCAGATATGAGCTATATAGAGACATTGCTACTCAGACTATTTGTAATCAACCATACAAGGCACGATCTCCGTGCATACATCTATAAGCGCTACAGATTATTTGCCACACTGGGATATCAGCACTTTTTTACCCTGTATATTTTATGTCTATTTTATTTTATTTCATTGTATGAATATTTTATACATTCACTGCCTTGTTTATCATGGTGAGTCCGATGTAAGGGCCCTACAAAGGACACCACAAGCACTATCATTGTAATAATAAATTGTTTTAAATTAATTCACTGGATCTACATTTTTTTACATATATTTTATATACACCCATTTATTGGTGACAATCAAGCCCAGACTTGAGGAAAGTGTACCCCCACTTTATACATTGTTGCAGGTTGTATGGGATACACAACCTTTTTCACATTAGTACTCGTCTGGCAGTAATACTATTGTTACGCCGAGCGCTCCGGGTCCCCGCTCCTCCCCGGAGCGCTCGCTACACTTCCCTCACTGCAGCGCCCCGGTCGGTTCCACGGACCCGGGGCGCTGCGTTACCACCTCCGGCCGGGATGCGATTCGCGATGCGGGTAGCGCCCGCTCGCGATGCGCACCCCGGCTCCCGTACCTTACTCGCTCCCCGTCAGTTCTGTCCCGGCGCGCGCGGCCCCGCTCCCTAGGGCGCGCGCGCGCCGGGTCTTTGCGATTTAAAGGGCCACTGCACCGCTGATTGGTGCAGTGGTTCCAATTAGTGTTTACACCTGTGCACTTCCCTATATCACCTCACTTCCCCTTCACTCCCTCGCCGGATCTTGTTGCCCTAGTGCCAGTGAAAGCGTTCCTTGTGTGTTCCTTGCCTGTGATTCCAGACCTTCTGCCGTTGCCCCTGACTACGATCCTTGCTGCCTGCCCCGACCTTCTGCTACGTCCGACCTTGCTTCTGTCTACTCCCTTGTACCGCGCCTATCTTCAGCAGCCAGAGAGGTTGAGCCGTTGCTAGGGGATACGACCTGGTCACTACCGCCGCAGCAAGACCATCCCGCTTTGCGGCGGGCTCTGGTGAAAACCAGTAGTGACTTAGAACCGATCCTCTAGCACGGTCCACGCCAATCCCTCTCTGGCACAGAGGATCCACTACCTGCCAGCCGGCATCGTGACAGTAGATCCGGCCATGGATCCCGCTGAAGTTCCTCTGCCAGTTGTCGCTGACCTCACCACGGTGGTCGCCCAGCAGTCACAACAGATTGCGCAACAAGGCCAACAGCTGTCTCAACTGACTGTTATGCTACAACAGTTACTACCACAGCTCCAGCAATCATCTCCTCCGCCAGCTCCTGTACCTCCTCCGCAGCGAGTGGCCGCTTCTGGAATACGACTATCCTTGCCGGATAAATTTGATGGGGACTCTAAGTTTTGCCGTGGCTTTCTTTCCCAATGTTCATTACACTTGGAGATGATGTCGGACCAGTTCCCCACTGAAAGGTCTAAGGTGGCTTTCGTAGTCAGCCTGCTGTCTGGAAAAGCCCTGGCTTGGGCCACACCGCTCTGGGACCGCAATGACCCCGTCACTGCCTCTGTACACTCCTTCTTCTCGGAAATTCGAAGTGTCTTTGAGGAACCTGCCCGAGCCTCTTCTGCTGAGACTGCCCTGTTGAACCTGGTCCAGGGTAATTCTTCCGTTGGCGAG
Organism: Hyla sarda; assembly: GCF_029499605.1. NCBI lineage: Eukaryota > Metazoa > Chordata > Amphibia > Anura > Hylidae > Hyla > Hyla sarda. Next base: position 399,127,883 of record NC_079191.1, read on the forward strand.
TATGCCGTACAGTTCCGTACCCTTGCTTCAGAATTATCCTGGAATAATGAGGCACTCTGCGCGACCTTTAAAAAAGGCCTATCCAGCAACATTAAAGATGTTCTGGCCGCACGAGAAATCCCTGCTAACCTACATGAACTCATCCATCTTGCCACTCGCATTGACATGCGTTTTTCCGAACGGCGTCAGGAGCTCCGCCAGGATATGGACTCTGTTCGCACGAGGCGTTTCTTCTCCCCGGCTCCTCTCTCCTCTGGTCCCCTGCAATCTGTTCCTGTGCCTCCCGCCGTGGAGGCTATGCAGGTCGACCGGTCTCGCCTGACACCCCAAGAGAGGACACGACGCCGCATGGAGAATCTCTGCCTGTACTGTGCTAGTACCGAACACTTCCTGAAGGATTGTCCTATCCGTCCTCCCCGCCTGGAAAGACGTCCGCTGACTCCGCACAAAGGTGAGACAGTCCTTGATGTCTACTCTGCTTCTCCACGTCTTACTGTGCCTGTGCGGATGTCTGCCTCTGCCTTCTCCTTCTCTGCTGTGGCCTTCCTGGACTCTGGATCTGCAGGAAATTTCATCTTAGCCTCTCTCGTCAACAGGTTCAACATCCCGGTGACCAGTCTCGCCAGACCCCTCTACATCAATTGTGTAAACAATGAAAGATTGGACTGTACTATACGTTTCCGCACGGAGCCCCTTCTAATGTGCATCGGATCTCATCACGAGAGGATTGAACTGTTGGTCCTCCCCAATTGCACTTCTGAAATCCTTCTTGGACTTCCCTGGCTTCAACTCCATTCCCCAATCCTGGATTGGTCCACTGGGGAGATCAAGAGTTGGGGGCCCTCTTGTTCCAAGGACTGCTTAAAACCGGTTCCCAGTAAACCTTGCCGTGTCCCTGTGCTTCCTCATGTAACCGGTCTCCCTAAGGCCTATATGGACTTTGCGGACGTTTTTTGCAAAAAACAAGCTGAGACTCTACCTCCTCACAGGCCTTATGATTGTCCCATTGACCTCCTCCCGGGCACTACTCCACCCCGGGGCAGAATCTATCCTCTGTCCGTCCCAGAGACTCTTGCCATGTCTGAATACGTCCAAGAAAATTTAAAAAAGGGCTTTATCCGTAAATCCTCCTCTCCTGCCGGAGCCGGATTTTTCTTTGTGTCCAAAAAAGATGGCTCTCTACGTCCTTGCATTGACTACCGCGGTCTTAATAAAATCACGGTTAAGAACCGCTACCCCCTACCCCTCATCTCTGAACTCTTTGATCGTCTCCAAGGTGCCCATATTTTTACCAAACTGGACTTAAGAGGTGCTTATAATCTCATCCGCATCAGAGAGGGGGATGAATGGAAAACGGCATTTAACACCAGAGATGGACACTTTGAGTATCTGGTCATGCCCTTTGGTCTATGCAACGCCCCTGCCGTCTTCCAAGACTTTGTTAATGAAATTTTTCGTGATCTACTATACTCCTGTGTTGTTGTATATCTGGACGATATCCTGATTTTTTCTGCCAATCTTGAAGAACACCGCCAGCATGTCCGTATGGTTCTTCAGAGACTTCGTGATAATCAACTCTATGCCAAAATAGAGAAATGTCTGTTTGAATGCCAATCTCTTCCTTTTCTAGGATACTTGGTCTCTGGCCAGGGACTACAAATGGACCCAGATAAACTCTCTGCCGTCTTAGATTGGCCACGCCCCTCCGGACTCCGTGCCATCCAACGTTTTTTGGGGTTCGCCAATTATTACAGGCAATTTATTCCACATTTTTCTACCATTGTGGCTCCTATTGTGGCTTTAACAAAAAAAAATGCCGATCCCAAGTCTTGGCCTCCTCAAGCGGAAGACGCCTTTAAACGACTCAAGTCTGCCTTTTCTTCGGCTCCCGTGCTCTCCAGACCTGACCCATCTAAACCCTTCCTATTGGAGGTTGATGCCTCCTCAGTGGGAGCTGGAGCTGTCCTTCTACAAAAAAACTCTTCCGGGCATGCTGTTACTTGTGGTTTTTTTTCCAGGACCTTCTCTCCGGCGGAGAGGAACTACTCCATCGGGGATCGAGAGCTTCTAGCCATTAAATTAGCACTTGAGGAATGGAGGCATCTGCTGGAGGGATCAAGATTTCCAGTTATTATTTACACCGATCACAAGAACCTCTCCTACCTCCAGTCTGCCCAACGGCTGAATCCTCGTCAGGCCAGGTGGTCTCTGTTCTTTGCCCGATTTAATTTTGAAATTCACTTTCGGCCTGCTGATAAAAACATTAGGGCCGATGCTCTCTCTCGTTCCTCAGATGCCTCTGAAATTGAACTCTCTCCTCAACACATCATTCCTCCTGACTGCCTGATTTCCACTTCTCCAGCCTCCATCAGGCAAACTCCTCCAGGAAAGACCTTTGTTTCTCCACGCCAACGCCTTGGGATCCTCAAATGGGGTCACTCCTCCCATCTCGCAGGTCATGCGGGCATCAAGAAATCTGTGCAACTCATCTCTCGCTTCTATTGGTGGCCGACTCTAGAGACTGATGTGGTGGACTTTGTGCGAGCCTGCACTATCTGTGCCCGGGATAAGACTCCTCGCCAGAAGCCCGCTGGTTTTCTTCATCCTCTACCTGTCCCCGAACAACCTTGGTCTCTGATTGGTATGGATTTTATTACTGACTTACCCCCATCCCATGGCAACACTGTTATTTGGGTGGTCGTTGATCGATTCTCCAAAATGGCACATTTCATCCCTCTTCCTGGTCTTCCTTCAGCGCCTCAGTTGGCTAAACAATTTTTTGTACACATTTTTCGTCTTCACGGGTTGCCTACACAGATCGTCTCGGATAGAGGCGTCCAATTTGTGTCTAAATTCTGGAGGGCTCTCTGTAAACAACTCAAGATTAAATTAAATTTTTCTTCTGCATACCATCCTCAATCCAATGGACAAGTAGAGAGAATTAACCAGATCTTGGGTGACTATTTACGACATTTTGTTTCCTCCCGCCAGGATGACTGGGCAGATCTTCTACCTTGGGCCGAATTCTCGTATAATTTCAGAATCTCTGAATCTTCCTCCAAATCTCCGTTTTTCGTGGTGTACGGCCGTCACCCTCTTCCCCCCCTCCCTACCCCCTTGCCCTCTGGTCTGCCCGCTGTGGATGAAATTTCTCGTGATCTTTCCACCATATGGAAAGAGACCCAAAATTCTCTCTTACAGGCTTCTTCTCGCATGAAGAGATTCGCAGATAAGAAAAGAAGAGCTCCTCCCATTTTTTCCCCTGGAGACAAGGTATGGCTCTCCGCTAAATATGTCCGTTTCCGTGTCCCGAGCTATAAGTTGGGACCACGCTATCTTGGTCCTTTTAAAGTTTTGTGTCAAATTAATCCTGTCTCTTACAAACTTCTTCTTCCTCCTTCTCTTCGTATCCCTAATGCCTTTCACGTCTCTCTTCTTAAACCTCTCATCCTCAACCGTTTTTCTCCTAAATCTGTTCCTCCCACTCCTGTTTCCGGCTCCTCGGACATCTTCTCTGTCAAAGAGATTTTGGCCTCTAAAAAGGTCAGGGGAAGAACTTTTTTTTTAGTGGATTGGGAGGGTTGTGGTCCAGAAGAGAGGTCCTGGGAACCTGAGGACAATATCCTGGACAAAAGTCTGATCCTCAGGTTCTCAGGCCCCAAGAAGAGGGGGAGACCCAAGGGGGGGGGTACTGTTACGCCGAGCGCTCCGGGTCCCCGCTCCTCCCCGGAGCGCTCGCTACACTTCCCTCACTGCAGCGCCCCGGTCGGTTCCACGGACCCGGGGCGCTGCGTTACCACCTCCGGCCGGGATGCGATTCGCGATGCGGGTAGCGCCCGCTCGCGATGCGCACCCCGGCTCCCGTACCTTACTCGCTCCCCGTCAGTTCTGTCCCGGCGCGCGCGGCCCCGCTCCCTAGGGCGCGCGCGCGCCGGGTCTTTGCGATTTAAAGGGCCACTGCACCGCTGATTGGTGCAGTGGTTCCAATTAGTGTTTACACCTGTGCACTTCCCTATATCACCTCACTTCCCCTTCACTCCCTCGCCGGATCTTGTTGCCCTAGTGCCAGTGAAAGCGTTCCTTGTGTGTTCCTTGCCTGTGATTCCAGACCTTCTGCCGTTGCCCCTGACTACGATCCTTGCTGCCTGCCCCGACCTTCTGCTACGTCCGACCTTGCTTCTGTCTACTCCCTTGTACCGCGCCTATCTTCAGCAGCCAGAGAGGTTGAGCCGTTGCTAGGGGATACGACCTGGTCACTACCGCCGCAGCAAGACCATCCCGCTTTGCGGCGGGCTCTGGTGAAAACCAGTAGTGACTTAGAACCGATCCTCTAGCACGGTCCACGCCAATCCCTCTCTGGCACAGAGGATCCACTACCTGCCAGCCGGCATCGTGACAACTATTGTCCCTATTGTTGGGATGCAGCCACCTATACACATTTTTCTAAATGTTAATGATACTGCATGGTGAACGGCATGAACGTAAAAAAAAAGGCCAAAATAGCTGCTTTTTTATAACATCTTATTCCCAAAAAATGTATTAAAAAAGTATAAAAAGTTTTATATAAGCAAATATGGTATCAATAAAAAGTCCAGATCATGGCGCAAAAAATTAGCCCTCATACCGCCGCTTATACAGAAAAATGAAAAAGTTATAGGTCTTCAAAATAGGGGGATTTCAAACGTACTAATTTGGTTAAACAGTTTGCGATTTTTTGCAAGCGCAACAGTAATAGAAAAGAATGTTATCATGGGTATCATTTTAATCATATTGACCGAAAGAATAAAGAACACATGTCATTTTTACCGTAAATTGTACAGCGTGAAATTGCGGTTTTCTTTTTAATTTCCCCACACAAATAGTATTTTTTTGGTTGCGCCATACATTTTATGGTAAAGTGAGTGATGGCATTACAATGGGCAACTGGTTGCGCAAAAAACAAGCCCTCATACTAGTCTGTGGATGAAAATATAAAAGAGTTATGATTTTTTGAAGGCGAGGAGGAAAAAACAAAAACGTAAAAATAAAATGATCTGAGTCCTTAAAGGGGTACTCCGGTGAAAACCTTTTTTCTGTTAAATCAACTGGTGGCAGAAAGTTAAACATATTTGTAAATTACTTCTATTAAAAAATCTTAATCCTTCCAGTACTTATTATCTGCTGAATGCTAAAGAGGAAATTCCTTTCTTTTTGGAACACTGATGACATCACGAACACAGTGCTCTCTGCTGACATCTCTGTCCATTTTAGCAACCATGCATAGCAAATGTATGCTAAGGGCAGCATGGTGGCTCATTGGTTAGCACTGCTGCCTTGCAGTGCTGGGAACTTGGGTTCAAATCCCACTAAGGACACCAATAAATAAAGCATTATTATTATTATAATAATGTCAGCAGAGAGAACTGTGGTCGTGATGTCATCAGAGAGCATTCCAAAAAGAAAAAAAATTCCTATTTCCTATTCAGCAGCTAATAAGTACAGGAAGGATTAAGATTTTTTTAATAGAAGTAATTTACAAATATGTTTAACTTTCTGCGACCAGTTGATTTAAAAAGAAAAAGGTTTTCACTGGAGTACCCCTTTAAGTCCTTAAAGGGTTAAAGTTGGTCTCATTTTCTGCAATCCTAATTTGACAAATCAAAAGAGTTGAAAATTGAGAAAATAAGAAAATAAGTCACGCTTGCAAAGTGGTCAGCAGTCCATAAATTTATGCATAGTGTGAAATAATAGTGGGCATTTGGTCAAGATGTCCTGAATAAAAGAAATGCATCTGTGTTTTTTTAGGACCCGGGCTGATTTTTCAGATCCACACACCCTGTGCTGGTTTCGGACAGGGCTGCGCCTATGCTGTCAGTATGCTGGTCTTCGGTGATAACAGCCTTATTTCCAGTACATGACGGGAGATAAGTGATTCTATTCTATTGGTACGATGCTATAATTAGATTGGAATTACAGCTGGCACTATGTATAGTCATACATTTTATGGGCATTAGTGAGGGTAATATCCCAGTAAAGTCAAAATTCAGACTAATGATGTGATCCTGTTAGGTCACAGTCAGGATATTTTGTTCTGTAGAGGAACGTCAAGGGCAATGCAGATTAGAAAGGTGTGAAAAAACACACAAAGTGGATAAAAATGTAATGCAGTTTTATGTATTTATGCAATATTTTTACAGTAGTTTTCAGAACTTTTCAGTGTGCGTTTCCCCCCCATTTTCCTCTGTATATCACTACCTCTTCCTCCACTATTTTGAAAAGACGTATATTTATCACATGGAAGCCGCATTAACAAACTGGTGGTTCAGCTGATCAGCTGTTTGAAAAAGCAGCAGTGCTGGTGTGAGGGCTATGGCTTCTTCATTGTGCTTGTTACTGCATAATGCCATCATATTCATAGTGGCTGTACAATGCATGGTTATCTAGCCTTATTAGGTTGCCCAGGGTCCAAATCAAACTGATAAGCTAACTGATCAGCTGCCTGAAAGGGCCTTGTGCACTTGCCACAGGATCTCCATTGTTTACCAACACCAATACCTGCATCACCATACTATTTGTAGTGGTGGTGCAAGGTACTGCATTGTTGTCTTGTTCACTTGAATGGGGCAAAGCTGTAGTACCTTTCACTACCACTATCAAAAGTACAGTAATGCAAGGGTAAACACTTATTTACATTGAAGAGACTGCAGCGCTCCCATGATCATTATGGCTACTTCAAGCAGCTGATCTGTGTGTTCTGGAATTGGACCCCTGCCGAGCTAATATTGATGGGCTATCTTGAGGATAGGCCATCAGTTTTATAAGGCTTAAAGGGGTACTCTGCCCCTAGACATCTTATCCCCTAAGGATAGGGGATAAGATGTCTGATCGCGAGGGTCCCGCCGCTGGGGACCCCCCGCGATCTCGGCTGCAGCACCCCAGACATCCGTTCTAGGGATCGACCGATTATCGGTTTGGCCGATATTATCGGCCGATAATCACAATTTTGGGCATTATCGTATCGGCAATTACCTTGCCGATAAGCCGATAATGCCCCGCCTCCCGTACCGCCCCGCGACCGAACCTGCCGCACCGCGAACGCTCCCCCCCCCCCGACCTGCTGCACCGTGTCGCACCCCCCACCGCACCAGCCCCATTGCCTCCCCCATCCCCGGTTTTATAATTACCTGTTCCCGGAGCCCACGGTACTTCTGGCTCCTGCTGCGTCCAGCGTTACGCTGTGCGCAATGACGAGTGACGTGACGTGCGCGACGTGATGTCACCATCAGTGCGCACAGTGACAGCTCAGGAGGACGCCACCGGAGCCAGATATAGAGTGGACCCCAGGCCCCGGTAATTATAAAACCGGGGATGGGGGAGGCAATGGGATCGGGGCGGTGCGGTGGGGGGGGTTTAGGGGGCGCGGAGCGGTGCGGCGGTGGGGGGGCAGTGTCAGTGATAGGACTCAGGACCCCCGGACAGGCAGGGGGAGAGAAGTGGGTGGCGGCGGCAGTCTATGGAACCGCAAAAGCCACTGCAGTGAATTGATTTAAAGCGCCCGCTTTAAATCAATGATCTGCAGCGGTGTCGCGGGGGGGGGGGGGAATAAATAGCCGATAACTTATACCGGAATATCGGTATAAGTTATCGGCTATCGGCCCTAACCTCTACCGATTATCGGTATCGGCCCTAAAAAAAACTATATCGGTCGATCCCTAATCCGTTCCATGGAGTGAACTGGCGACTGGCGATGCGGGGCAGAGGCTTGTGTCACGCCCCCACCCATAGACTTGCATTGAGGGGGCATGGCGTTGACATCATGAGCGGGGCGTGGCCGTGATGTAACGAGCCTCCAGCGCTGCACCCGATGTTCTAAAGGAACGTTGGGTGCAGCAGGGAGATCGCAGGGGTCTCCAGCGTCGGGACCTCCACAATCAGACATCTTATCCCCTATCCAAATAGGATGTTTAGATGACAATGCCTGTATCATGACCCATTGATGTATTTGTTATAATTCAGGCTGGTAGGCAGCTACCAGAAGTAGAACTATTTACCAAATACTCTGCTAGTAAAGTACACAAGGCAGGCTCAACCCTATTCCTAGATGCACAAATTAAAGATAGTAGGCTCCAATGCAAAAGGTGAAAGAAGTGGAGGTTTCCTTTAAAGTCCACAGGAGATTTTGCCACCATTGAGTTCCATGGGTCAGTAGAAAATCTGCAATAGTGGCAGATTTGTGGATTTTCTGGGGAACCATTGATGTCAATTGTAGCAAAATCCGCACAAAATCCGTCTCTGGGACCCTAAGGCGATTTCACTTGTGGAATTCTGGATGAATTTCACATGAATCTTCCGCACGGACATTCTGCAGAAGCAGAGTCCCATTGATTTCAATGGGATTCTACTGCTCTGTTCACACGGCAGAATTTCCACGGCAGCAACATCTGCTGCGTAAATCCTGATTCCAACATCCACAAAACCCTTAAACATGCATTGGCATCAATGAGGTGGCGCATTTCCGAGTGGTCCTAGCGCTGTCTGTGGAATGTCCGCATGGATATTTTCCATGCAGACATTCCGCTATATGAACATAGCTTAAGGGTATGATCAATGTGCATAATCCACTGTTAGACGGTTTATACTTATTCCCCCAATTCCCCCCGACGATTTTTTGGGGGGGTTTTGTGGTTATATTTCAGGAAACTGGCTATATGGTATGCCAACATGCATTAATTTTTGCAGGACTTAAAAATTAAGTCTTCCACACTTTTAAGTATACATTGAGGATAAAGGCCGGATATAGCCACTAGTGGATTACATTTGGACCCATAATGCATACCGTGGGCATGTCATAGTATATGTCTGTGTATTTTGTTGTCAGTATTCCAGCATATACCAGTGATGTAGCCCAAACACGTGACATGATGTGAATGAGGCCTGCTGCTCTATGAATGGTTGATACAGGAGACAGAACTTCCCGGTAAAGCGATCCATGGCTGCCTGCTTCTATGTAGCACCGCCTGTCTCTGTAATAATCTGTCATCAAATTTCTAATTTCCGCTGATGTATAATCTACTAATATTATCTTTACAAGTTATATTGTTTCCCCCCAATGACATAAAAGTATTATTTTATAGGTCCTTGCAGACATTTGCTGAAGGTCGGCTTGTCTGCCCTCCTGCTTCCCATAGAATTCTTGATAGGTGACTTTGGATGCCTTCACCATTGAGCTCGGGCTGTGTTTCTGTATCTGGGTTGCCTAGGTGATTTTGGTTTTGCACAATAACCACTGCCTTAAAAATAATAAAAATGCCTATCAATATGTTAGCACCTGCTTTTTCGGAATCACATTATTAAATGATAAAAACAAATATATTGCAATGTCTACATGTCACTGTGTTCCCATACTGCAGCAGAATGTTTCATGACATGTTAAGGGGAATTAATCCTTCAAGTCGGCAGCTACTAAATTGTTCTATTTTTCCTTCATTCCTCACACCGTGATTGCTTTCTGTGCAGCATTCATTTTTATGTATGACTTCAGCTATTGCATATCGGTCAACCATTATCCTCTTAGCTTTTCCCATAGCACTATATCTGCCCCTGTTCTAGACCTGTCATTGTCCCTTTCTAAAAATCTGTATCATTACCCTTTATTTATGCTGTAATGCTTCCTCGACTCTATTAGTATCAGAACATGGACCATTGTGATCAAACACGGGGAAGGGCAGCCTGACTTCTCAGTGAAGAAACTCATATAAAACTGTCTAGAATTCATCTGGTCCTGCTAGGATATGCCATTACTTTATGATCAGTGGGGGGTACAACCTCTGGGACCCCCATGAATCCTGAGAATGAAGGGGCCACAGCTCTACTTTAGTGCTAAATCCCCTTTGCTGCTTTTCCCTTTATAGCAGCGTTCACAGTGTGCAGGGAGCTGTGACCCCTTCATTCCTTGGTATTGGTGGGATTAGCCTTTAAGGTACTTGAATAGAGAAAAACATTGATGAGCCTGACTTGAGATTTAGTAAAAGGGCCATCCGATTTAATCCCCACTGTGTCCAGTGCTGCTAGTCTGGTCCTCCTTGACAGCTGTTTTTACTTGGCTGCAGACATGATGTGCTCCTATATACCACATGACCACTGCAGCCAATCCCTGGCCTTTGCAGTAAATGGCAGCCATTACTCGACCCACTTAGTTAGGGTGCGTTCACACGGCTGTCTGTCCCCGTTTTTTTATCCCCGTTTCAGTTCCGTTTTGGCAGACTGTAAACGGATTAAAAATATCAATCGGATTTTTTTACAATCCGTTTACATCCGTGTGCACCCGTCTGCACTCATTTCCGTTTTTTTCACGGAAGCAAAAAACTGCACATGCAGTATTTTTTCTTCTGAGAAAAAATGGAAGAAAACACGGTCATCATAATTTTAACATTGAAGTCTATGGCAAACGGATGAACCTTTAATGTCATCCATTTGCACCCGGGTTTAAAATATCCGTAATTACATCTGAGCATGCTCAGAAGAGGTGACATCAGCAGACTCCTACAGTGTTGAGGGACTACTACTACTCTCATCATGGAAACAAGTCTGTTCCATGATGGGAGTAGTAATTCCCTGGCTGCGGGAGTCTGCCGGTGGCTGGGGGGACATTAGTGTTTGTACTACTATCCCCATCATGGATCAGACTCTGTTCCATTATGGGGGTTGTAGTACAGGGGCTGAGGGATTGATCGCATTGGGTCTCACTTCTGAGACCCGATCCAATCAGAAGTTATTAGGCAGGGGAGCGGGCGGCATGGTCCGCAACCCTGCAATCACCACCAATGTATTTTACTTTCATTTTTAAATTCCTCGCAGGGAGCCCTCAATGGCCCGTACTGAGGAGCCAATCAGGGATCCCAGTTTTTTTTTTAGAATGGACAATGTATGTTAAAAGCGATATGGGGGGCAAGATATATAGCGTTATATATCTAGCCCCCCAGCGCATTTATAAAGATATAACCCCCACCAGCGCAAAAATATATACTCCCGCAGTATATATATGTGACACCCCCCATCCCCCCCCCGCCGGCGCATTTATAATGTAACCCCCGCAGGAGCATTTATAATTATATACCCCCCGCCGGCGCAATTATCAATATATACCCCTCGCCTACGCATTTATGTGACCCCCCGCTGGCACATTTGTGATTAATGCAGCGCTATCTGTGAATAGTATTTTACGCGCAGAGCCTCGCACCAGCCGCTGCAGGGGCATATTATATAGAAGTGCTGTGGGGGCCGGCGGGGGGTATATAATTATAAATGCGCCTGCGGGGTTACATTATAAATGCGCCGGTGGGGGGTCACATATATATACTGCGGGGATATATATTTTTGCGCTGGCGGGAGTTATATCTTTATAAATGCACTGGGGGGCTAGATATATAGCGCTGTATATCTTGCCCCCCCCACAGCGCTTTTAATATACATTGTCCATTTTAAAAATCCCCGCAGGGAGCCCTTATTGGCTCCTCAGTATGGGCCATTCAGAGCTCCCCGCGAGGAATTTAAAAATGAAAGTAAAATACATCGGTGATCGCAGGGTTGCGGACCATGCCGCTCGCTCCCCAGCTTAATAACTTCTGATCGGATCGGGTTTCAGAAGTGAGGCCCGGTGCGATCAATCCCTCAGCCCCTGTACTACTACCCCCATCATGGAACAGAGTATGTTCCATGATGGGGGTAGTAGTACACACACTAATGTAGCCTCCCCAGCCGCTGGCAGACTCCTGAAGCCAGGAACTACTACTCCCACTATGGAAACAAGTCTGTTCCATGATGGGAGTAGTAGTAGTCCTGGCTGCGGGAGTCTGTAAGTGGCTGATTTTTCATACTTAAAAGAAAGAAAAAAAAAACGTTCAAAACGGATACCCGTTTGATCAGCCGTTTTTTTTTATGTTTACATTATTTTATTTTTTTTACGGAACGGGGGCAAATGGCCGTGTGAACGCACCCTTACCTGTGTTTTCCACCATCGTCGTTTCCCCCTCTAGCATCCACAAAGAGAGCTAGCAGAGGTGAGGCAGCGGTGTTCTCAACGGGGAGAGCAGATTCCACATGAGGCCTCCATATGTATTAAATGGTTGTCCAATTCCACCAAAAACAGTGGGTTTGCACACCTTTTGAGCACATATTTTTCTGCATTCTATGCGCCTAATATCTAAAGGGCCTTACACTTCTCCAAAGGTAGAGTTAATTTAAAATTTCTAATATACTGTACATACCATTTTGCTACCCTACAATGATTATGGGAGTATTCCATGACAGTTGAGATATAGTAGAACTGTCTTATTTGCTGAAGTGCCTGTTAATACGTTGGAAACATTGAAGACACCTTACTCTTCAAGTGGTTGTCTCACCATTATAGCTTAGCCCATATCCAGAAAATAGGGGATAAGTGTCTGATCATGGGGGTCTGAAAGCTGGGACCCCCCACAGCTTCATAAAGGGGACCTTTATGTTTTCTAAGTTTTCCGTCAGAAAAGAGTGAAGGTCACATGTGCACAATGCTAGTCCAAAGATAACCAAACTCTGTATTTGGCAGCCCTCATAGAGAATAAATAGAGTTGTAATACCTACGTGTGACGGACAATCTGTTTTGACAGGATACTTGGGTGCCTCTTCCTGAGATCGCAGGAAGTCACAGCAGTCTGACATCCCATGATCTGACACCCCCCCCCCCCAAATTCATGTGGATAGGGAATAAGTTCTAATGTTGGAAAAATCCATTTAAGTCCCCCATACACATTAGACAAAAGTCAGCTGAAATGATGAGGACAAACCGACATCTAATGTGCTTGTAGGCCTCGTGACTTTCCCCTGACAGATGAGGACTGATTAATGAAGGATTGGGCATGTCAAATAGGGATTTGGGTACATTGCATATGTATGGGGTAATCAGGTTAAAGCTATAGTAGGTATATGTGCACCTTACGAACAGGATTATAGCTTTTAGCTACCACTGCATGTTGTATCCCATCAGAGCAACATACAATTAAAAGGACCCATGGCTTTTACATCCACTTGCCAGATGGTTTGACTACCAAAGTAAACTGAAAGTCTCAATATAGCTAAGTTGGCACCTTGGCACTCAGGCGGATGTGAGCCCTCAAATGCACAGAGGAGTAACAATTGCTGGCTGCATGCCTGGATTCCAGTAACGCTTCTGTTTTGCAATCCTTACAAGCTATGCTAACTACCTTGACTCCAGTTGCTAATTGTCAAGCGCAGGTAAATGTGGACACACCCTTATGACTGCTATGTGAGATCATGCCACCTTGTGTGGCCACAACAACGAAGGTATCATCATCTGCTGTACACCGTGTTGCTCATTCTCAGGCAATACTAAGTGATTCTATGGGCAGCTAATAGAATTTACAACCTGTTTCCAGATAATAAAGCGTTTATGGGCACCGATTACAGCGTAACTCCATTATAACTGCTTCAATTATAGCAGAAGTAATCCAGTCCAGTCACCCTACATTTATATTTATATCTATTATATTTTTTATTTCGCAGCACTGTACACTCAAATTAGGCTCTGTCCCCATTGGGGCTCATTGTCGAAATTCACCTATCAATATGTTTTGTAATGTAGGAGGAAACTGGAGTACATGGAGGAAACCAATGCAAACACTGGAGAACATACAAACTTGTTGCAGATGTTGCCCTTTGTGGGATTTGAATCTAGGACCCCAGAGCTGAAAGGCAACAGTGTTAACCACTGAGCCACCATGCTGTCCTATAACTAAATCCTTAAACCAAATTCTGTGGACAATGGGCCTAAGGGCATTCAATCGATAATTCATCCATAATTATGGCATAGCTGCCACTAGCACAAAGAGAAAGAAATACATCTGACCGGTTGCTATGAGGCAGATTGTCCATACAAGAACACTGACCTCCCAAGAGCCGAGGGGCTGTCTTAGAGACAGAGGCACGGACAAGCTTTTAACAGGAGATCAGTAACAACATTGCACAACTTGCAGAGAAATTAAATGGGCTATCGCCTCAAGTCAACCTCTTTGTATATGCTCTACTAGGGTATATTAACCCCTTAAGGACTCAGCCCATTTTGGCCTTAAGGACTCAGACAATTTGATTTTTACGTTTTCATTTTTTCCTCCTCGCCTTCTAAAAATCAGAACTCTTTTATATTTTCATCCACAGACTAGTATGAGGGCTTTTTTTTTTGCGCGACCAGTTGTCCTTTGTAATGACATAACTCATTATATCATAAAATGTATGGCGCAACCAAAAAACACTATTTTTGTGGGGAAATTAAAAAGAAAAACGCAATTTTGCTAATTTTGGAAGGTTTCGTTTTCACGCCATACAATTTACGGTAAAAATGACGTGTGTTCTTTATTCTGAGGGTCAATACGATTAAAATGATACCCATTATTACATACTTTTATATTATTGTTATGTTTAAAAAAAATCACAAATTTTTAACCAAATTAGTATGTTTATAATCCCTTTATTTTGATGATCTATAAGTTTTTTATTTTTCCGTATAAGCGGCGGTATGAGGGCTCATTTTTTGCGCCATGATCTGTACTTTTTTTATACCACATTTGCATATAAAAAAACTTTTAATACATTTTTTATAATTTTTTTTAATAAAATGTATTAAAAAAGTAGCAATTTTGGAATTTTTTTTCTTTTTTACGTTCACGCCGTTCACCGTACGGGATCATTAACATATTATTTTAATAGTTCGGACATTTACGCACGCGGCGATACCAAATATGTCTATTAAATTTATTTTTTACGCTTTTTGGGGGTAAAATATGAAAAAACGGACGTTTTACTTTTTTATTGGGGGAGGGGATTTTTCACTTTTTTTTTTACTTTTACTTTTACATTTTTTTTTACACTTGAATAGTCCCCATAGGGACTATTCATAGCAATACCATGATTGCTAATACTGATCTGTTCTATGTATAGGACATAGAACAGATCAGTGTTATCGGTCATCATCTGCTCTGGTCTGCTCGATCTCAGACCAGAGCAGGAGATGCCGGGAGCCGGACAGAGGCAGGTGAGGGGACCTCCGTGCGGCGTTCTGAATGATCGGATCCCCGCAGCAGCGCTGCGGGCGATCCGATCATTCATTGAAATCGCGTACTGCCGCAGATGCCGTGATCTGTATTGATCCCGGCATATGAGGGGTTAATGGCGCTGTACCGTTCTCCTGTCCACATAATGGAGTCTTATGGAGGAGCATGTGACACAGACGTCACTCCAACTCCTCCCCTGCGCCCCTGAAACGCTACGGAGGGAGCAGAGTGATGTATTTTTTTTCCAGTCACTTATATGTCTGCTGATTTTTACCTTATATTTATCACCCCCAGGGCTGGTTTTAGGTTTAGCGTAGCCCTAGGCAAAATCAAAAGTTGGACCCCAAAAGTCGTAATAGTGCACTAACCAGATTTGCAAATTTTTGGTCACTTCAAATACCATAAAAAATATCTAAAAAGCAATTGAAAAGCCCCATTAAAACAAAAATGGTACCGATAAAAACTACAAATCACAGCGCAAAAAATGACCCTCATATATCCCCATAAACAGAAAAATAAAAAAGTTGTAGGGATCAGAATAGTACAATTTTATATTTTTGTATAGTTCCCCCACATTAGGTTGGCAGTATAGTCCCCGTCCCCCCCCCACAGTAGGTGTGCAGTACAGTTCCCCCACATTAGGTGCAGAATAGTTCCCCCACATTATGTGCAGTATAGTTCCCCCACATTGGGTGCAGTATAGTTCCCACACATTAGGTTGGCAGTACAGTTCCTCCACATTAGGTGTGCAGTACAGTTCCCCCCACATTAGGTTTGCAGTATAGTCCCCCCACATTAGGTTGGCAGTATAGTTCCCCCACATTAGGTGTGCAGTTCAGTTCCCCCACATTAGGTGTGCAGTACAGTTCCCCCCACATTAGGTTGGCAGTATAGTTCCCCCACATTAGGTAAGCAGTACAGTTCCCCCACATTAGGTTGGTAGTTTAGTTCCCCCACATTAGGTTGGCAGTATAGTTCCCCCACATTAGGTTGGCAGTATAGTCCCCCACATTAGGTTGGCAGTACAGTTCCCCCACATTAGGTGCAGTATAGTTCCCCCACATTAGGTGCAGTACAGTTCCCCCACATTAGGTTGGCAGTACAGTTCCCCCACATTAGGTGCAGTACAGTTCCCCCACATTAGGTGCAGTACCGTTCCCCCACATTAGGTGTGCAGTACAGTTCCCCCACATTAGGTGGGCAGTACAGTTCCCCCCACATTAGGTTGGCAATATAGTTCCCCCACATTAGGTTGGCAGTATAGTTCCCCCACATTAGGTGCAGTATAGTTCCCACACATTAGGCTGGCAGTAGAGTTCCCACACATTAGGTGCAGTATAGTTCCCACACATTAGGTTGGCAGCATAGTTCCCCCACATTAGGTGTGCAGTACAGTTCCCCCACATTAGGTGTGCAGTACAGTTCCCCCCACATTAGGTTGGCAGTATAGTTCCCCCACATTAGGTAGGCAGTATAGTTCCCCCACATTAGGTGTGCAGTACAGTTCCCCCACATTAGGTTGGCAGTTTAGTTCTCCCACATTAGGTTGGCAGTATAGTTCCCCCACATTAGGTTGGCATTATAGTTCCCCCACATTAGGTTGGCAGTACAGTTCCCCCACATTAGGTGCAGTACAGTTCCCCCACATTAGGTGCAGTACCATTCCCCCACATTAGGTGTGCAGTACAGTTCCCCCACATTAGGTTGGCAGAATAGTTCCCCCACATTAGGTTGGCAGTATAGTTCCCCCACATTAGGTGCAGTATAGTTCCCACACATTAGGCTGGCAGTAGAGTTCCCACACATTAGGTGCAGTATAGTTCCCACACATTAGGTTGGCAGTACAGTTCCCCCACATTAGGTTGGCAGTACAGTTCCCCCACATTAGGTGCAGTACAGTTCCCCCACATTTGGTGCAGTACAGTTCCCCCACATTAGGTGCAGTACAGCCCCCCCCCCCCACATTAGGTGCAGTACAGATCCCCCACATTAGGTGCAGTACAGTTCCCCCATTAGGTGCAGTACAGTTCCCCCCACATTAGGTGCAGTACAGTTCCCCCCACATTAGGTGCAGTAAAGTCCCCCCACATTAGGTGCAGTACAGTTCCCCCACATTAGGTGCAGTAGAGTTCCCACACATTAGGTGCAGTATAGTTCCCCCACATTAGGTGCAGTACAGTTGCCCCACATTAGGTGCAGTATAGTTCCCACCATTAGGTGCAGTATAGTTCCCCACATTAGGTGCAGTATAGTTCCCCACATTAGGTGCAGTATAGTTCCCCCACATTGGGTGCAGTATAGTTCCCCCACATTAGGTGCAGTATAGTTCCCCACATTAGGTGCAGTATGGTTCCCCACATTAGGTGAAGTATAGTTCCCCACATTAGGTGCAGTATAATTCCCCCACATTAGTTTGGCAGTATAGTTCCCCCACATTTAGGTGCAGTATAGTTCTCCACATTTAAGTGCAGTATAGTTCCCCCACATTAGGTTGGCAGTATAGTTCCCCCACATTAGGTGCAGTATAGTTCCCCAACATTAGGTGCAGTATAGTTCCCCACATTAGGTGCATGTATAGTTCCCCACATTATGTGCAGTATAGCTCCCCACATTAGGTGTTAGTATAGTTCCCCCACAGACAAACAGCCTTCAGACATATATAAACATTGTATGGCTGGAGGCTGTATGCCTGTGTACTGCCCCACTTCAGTGTTCCTACCACCGCTCCTCCGGTCCGGGGTTACGATCTACTACTATGGCCTATAGAGGATGTGCTGACAGCTGGTGCTGGTGACTTACCATTCCGGCCGCAGCGCCTCCTCCTCACAGCTCCGCTCCTCCTCCACATTCGGTGCAGTACAGTTCCCCCACATTTGGTGCAGTACAGTTCCCCCACATTAGGTGCAGTACAGTTCCCCCCACATTAGGTGCAGTACAGATCCCCCCACATTAGGTGCAATACAGTTCCCCCCACATTAGGTGCAGTTAAGTTTCCCCACATTAGGTGCAGTACAGTTCCCCCACATTAGGTGCAGTACAGTTCCCCCACATTAGGTGCAGTATAGTTCCCCCACATTAGGTGCAGTATAGTTCCCCACATTAGGTGCAGTATAGTTCCCCACATTAGGTGCAGTAGTTCCTCCACATTAGGTGCAGTATAGTTCCCCCACATTAGGTGCAGTATAGTTCCCCCACATTAGGTGCAGTATAGTTCCCCACATTAGGTGCAGTATAGTTCCCCACATTAGGTGCAGTATAGTTCCCCACATTAGGTGCAGCATAGTTCCCCACATTAGGTGCAGTATAGTTCCCCACATTAGGTGCAGTATAGTTCCCCACATTAGGTGCAGCATAGTTCCCCACATTAGGTGCAGTATAGTTCCCCACATTAGGTGCAGTATAGTTCCCCACATTAGGTGCAGTATAGTTCCCCACATTAGGTGCAGTATAGTTCCCCACATTAGGTGCAGTATAGTTCCCCACATTATGTGCAGTATAGCTCCCCACATTAGGTGTTAGTATAGTTCCCCCACAGACATACAGCCTTCAGACATATATATACATTGTATGGCTGGAGGCTGTATGCCTGTGTACTGCCCCACTTCAGTGTTCCGACCACCGCTCCTCCGGTCCGGGGTCACGATCTTCTGCTATGGCCTATAGGCCTAATCAAGCCCGGGGGGCCTATAGGTCATAGCAGTAGGTCCCGGGACTGGAGGAGCGATGGTCGGAACACGAAGGGGATGTGCTGACAGCTGGTGTAGGTGACTTACCATTCCGGCCTCAGCGCCTCCTCCTCACAGCTCCGCTCCGCTCCTCCGTTGCTATGGGCGCACGCAAGGGACGTCAGTGACGTGACGTCCCTGCGTGCGCCAACTCCCGACAGCCCCTGCGTGCGCTAACTCCCGACAGCCCCTGCGTTTTTAAAGTTAACGCAGGGGCAGCCGCAGAAAGGCAACAGGGACATCCTTGTGTCCCGAAAAGATTTTTCGGGACACAGGGATGTCCAGAATGTGACGGGGGCCCCTGCGGGCTGCTCAGTGGCGGCCGCGGATCCCCCCCGTGCTTGATTAGGCCCATGCTGAGCAGCCGGCAGGGGGCCCCCTGGGGGATGGGGGCCCTAGGCAACCGCCTGGCCTGCCCCTCCCCAACGCCGGCCCTGATCACCCCATACGCAGAAGATAAAAGTTGGCTGAACCTGCTACTATGAAAAGAATCAGCTGATGGTCTTGTGTGTATGGGAATCTCCCGACCCTCCCCTGATAGAAACAAGCTGGGATCAGGCATATTGGATTACACCCTTCTCTTCGCTAAAATAACCATACATGCTTGACCAAACTGTGTCACTTGCCAGCTGTCTCATGTATACCTCTAGCTTTATTTTACATTTAGGAAGCTGGATTAAAAATGTAGCAAGCGTTGCACGTACATTATTTAAGTGCATGTTATGTCATTTTTTTTTTTTTTTTTTTTTGCTTTCTGACAAAACTTTTTATTGTTTCTAACAATTAAATGTAGAATTTTCTAAAAGCAGCTTAATTTTTCCACTTTGGATAAATTTGGCATTGCAGGTCCCTCATATTGCAGTGTGCCTTTTTTGACAAAATAGCAATCACCTTGGCTAGTCAGTGGGATCCATTGGGCTCCATTGCTGTCAGTGACGGACTGGGCACTGCGCCTTTGTTTCAGTTATAAACAAACACGACACAGATGTGATAGAATTCTACATTTAAAATTTTTTTTTTTTTTGCTGAAAAACCTCGGGTTGAGATCTATAAAGCTTGTTAAAAGTTTTTTTGGCTTATATTTGGTGTCGCATGTGCACCTAAGCACTTTTCTGTGCGACTTTTCTGTTCTTTACAAGTGTAAGCCAAATTATGTAAACTATCTTTCTTAAGGTACTTTTATTTTTTAACTTGCAGTGGTAACAACTGAGAATATCCCACAAAATGTCGCAAACCCCTCCAAAAAGTCACCAATTTAAGCAAAGTCAGACCTGACTTATAAAACTGCCTTTGGAGAGCACTTTTAACCCCTTAAGGACACAGGGTTTTTCCATTTTTGCATTTTCATTTTTTCTTCATCACCTTCTAAAAATCATAGGCTTTCAATTTTGCACATAAAATCCCATATGATGGCTTATTTCTTGCGCCACCAATTCTACTTTGCAGTGACATTAGTCATTTTACCAAAAAATCCCCAGGGAAACGGAAAAAAAATTCATTGTGCGACAAAATTGAAGGAAAAAATGTCATTTTGTAACTTTTGGTAAAAATGACACCTTATCTTTATTCTGTAGGTCCATACGGTTAAAATGATACCATACTTATTTAGATTGGATATTGTCGAACTTCGGAAAAAAATCATAACTACATGTAGGAAAATGTATACGTTAAAAATCCTCATCTTCTAAACCCTATAACTTTTTTTTTCGCGTACGGGCCGGTATGAGGACTAATTTTTTGCACCGTGTTCTGAAGTTTTTATCAGTACCATATTTGTATTGATCGGACTTTTTGATCACTTTTTATTCATTTTTTCATGATATAAAAAGTGACCAAAAATACGCTATTTTGGACTTTGGAATTTTTTTGCGCGTACGCCATTGACCGTGCAGTTTAATTAATGATATATTTTTATAGTTCGGACATTTCCGCATGCGGCGATACCACATATGTTTATTTTTATTTACACCGGTTTTTTTTATGGAAAAAGGGGGTAATTCAAACTTTTATTAGGGGAGGGGTTAAATGACCTTTGTTAACTGTTTTTTTTCTCTTTTTTTTGCAGTGTTATAGCTCCCATAGGGACCTATAACACTGCACACACTGATCTTTTACCCTGATCCCTGCAAAGCCATAGCTTTGCATGAATCAGCGAGATAGGGGTATCGATTGCTCAAGCCTGTAGCTGAGGCTTAGAGCAATCAAACGCCGATCGGACGTGACAGACCAAGGTAAGAGGGTCTCCGCTCGAGTCCTAGCTGATCGAGACATCGCGATTTTATCGCGATGTCCCGATCAGCCCGACTGAGCTGCCAGGAAGCGTTTACTTTCATTTTTCGACGCGGCGGTCAACTTTGATCGCCGCGTCTAAAGGGTTAATAGCGCGCGGCACAACGATCGGTGCCGCACACTATTAGCCCAGGGTCCTGGCTATCGTTAGCATGTCGGCAATCGCCGGTGAATTCACACCAACGATTTGCACGATTTCGGGTCATACGGGTCTCCGGTGACCAGGAAAATAAGGGCGATCGGAGTTATCCAAGACACCCCCGATCCCCCTGAAGGGATAGGAGTAAGGTGGCAGGGGTGCTACCTCTCCTATCCCTGCTATTGGTCTTCAAGAAGCGACGACCAATAGCAGATCGGGGCGGGAGGGTTAACTTTCGGCTTCCCCGTTCTGCCCACCCACAATAGGCGGGGCAGAATGGGGAAACTGAAGGGGACCGGCGCCGAAGACCACTTACCCATCAGCGGCAGCAGCGATCGGCAGCAGAAGAGGACGGCGATGCGGCTCCCTGGATCCTACGGAAGCCGGTGAGTTGTTGCCTAGCAACATCTGGAGGGCTACAGTTTGAGACCACTATACAGTGGTCTCTAAAAGATATCCCTCCAGATGTTGCAAAGCTACAACTCACAGCATGCCCAGACAGCTGTTGGCTGTTTGGGCATGCTGGGATTTGTAGTTTTGCAACAGCTGGAGGGCTACAGTTTGGAGATCACTGTGCAGCGATCTCTAAACTATGGCCCTCTAGATGTTGCAAAACTTGAAATACCAGCATGCCCAAATAACAAACAGCTGTCTCAGCATGCTGGGAGTTGTAGTTGGGTACCCCCAGCTGTTGCATAACTACATCTCCCAGCATGTCCTTCGGCGATCAGTACATACTGGAAGTTGTAGGTTTGCAACAGCTGGAGGCACACTGGTTGTAAAATACTGAGTTCGGTAACAGGACCTAACTAAAGGTTTTCCAACAAGTGTGCCTCCAGCTGTTGCAAAAGTCCAACTCCCAGCATGCATGGTCTGTCAGTACATGCTGGGAGTTGTAGTTTTTAAACAGCGGGAGGTTCCCCCCCCCATGTGAATGTAGAGGGTACATTCAGACTGGCTGGTTTACAGTAAGTTTCCTGCTTGAAGTTTGAGCTGCAGCAAATTTTTTGCAGTGCGAATGTACCCTAAAAATACTACACTACACTAACACACAATAAGGGATAAAACACTACATATACACCCCCTTACACTGCCCCCCCCCCCCAATAAAAATTAAAACGTATTGTACGGCAGTGTTTCCAAAATGGAGCCTCCAGCTGTTGCAAAACAACAACTCCCAGCATTTCCAGATAGCCACTGACTGTCCAGGCATGCTGGGAGTTTAGCAACAGCTGGAGGCACCCTGTTTGGGAATCACTGGCTTAGAATACCCATTTGTCCACCCCTATGCAATCCCAAATTTAGTCCTCAAATGCGCATGGCGCTCTCTCATTTCGGGGCCCTGTCGTATTTCAAGGAAACAGTTTAGGGCCACATATGGGGTATTTCCGTATTTGGGAGAAATTGCACTACAAATTTTGGGGGGCTTTTTCTCCTTTTACCCCTTATGAAAAGGAAAAGTTGGGAGCTACACCAGCCTGTTAGTGTAAAAAAATTAAACATTTTACACTAACATGCTGGTGTTGCCCCATACTTTTTATTTTCACAAGCGGTAAAAGGAATAAAAGACCCCCAAAATTTGTAACGCAATTTCTCCTGAGTACAGAAATACCCCATATGTGGGCGTAAAATGCTCTGTGGGCGCACAACAAGGCTCAGGAGTGAGAGCGTACTATGTACATTTGAGGCCTAAATTGGTGATTTGCACAGGGGTGGCTGATTTTACAGCGGTTCTGACATAAACGCAAAAAAAAAATACCCACATGTGACCCCATTTTGGAAACTACACGCCTCACGGAATGTAACAAGGGGTATAGTGAGCCATAACACCACAAAGGTGTTTGAAAAGTTTTAATTAAAGTTGGATGGGAAAATAAAAAAATTCCAGGTTAAACCCCCCCAAAGGACGAGGGGGCACTCCCTCCGTCTGGAAAAGAAAAAGTTTAGTCTCAAGGGGCGACACGCCTTCTTTACCGTGAGGACTGTGAATTTATGGAACGGTCTACCTCAGGAACTGGTCACAGCAGGAACAATTAACAGCTTTAAAACAGGATTAGATAAATTCATGGAACAAAATAACATTAATGCTTATGAAGAAATATAAAATCCCATCCCTTCCCCAATATCGCTCCACACCCCTACCCCTTAATTCCCTGGTTGAACTTGATGGACATATGTCTTTTTTCGACCGTACTAACTATGTAACTAAAATGCTGGTGTTACCCTAAATTTTTCATTTTCACAAGGGAAAATAGGGGGGGGAAAAAAACTAAAATTTGTAACCCCATTTCTTCTGAGTAAAAACATACCCCATATGTGGATGTTAAGTGCTCTGTTGGTGCACTACAGTGCTCAGAAGAGAAGGAGCGCCATTGGGCTTTTGGAGAGAAAATTTGTCCGGAATTGAAGGCCACGTGTGTTTACAAAGCCACCATAGTGCCAGAACAATGGACCCCCCCACATGTGACCTCATTTTGGAAACTACACCCCTCATATAATGTAATAAGGGGTACAGTGAGCATTTACACTCCACAGATGTCTGACAGATTTTTGGAACAGTGGTACGTGAAAAATGAAAGATGTAATTTTTCATTTGCACAGCCCACTGTTCCAAAGATCTGTCAAACACCAGTGGGGTGTAAATACTCACTGCACCCCTTATTAAATTCCAAAATGTAGTTTCCAAAATGGGGTCACATGTGGGGGGGAGTCCACTGTTCTGGCACCACGGGGGGCTTTGTAAACGCACATGGCCCCGACTTCCAATCCAAACAAATTCTCTTTCCAAAAGCTCAATGGCGCTCCTTCTCTTCTGAGCATTGTAGTGCGCCAACAGAGCACTTGACGTCCACACATGGGGTATTTCAATACTCAGAAGAAATGGGGTTACAAATTTTGGGGGTAATTTTCTCCTATTACCCCGTGTAAAAATGTAAAATTTGGGGAAAAAACTGCGTTTTAGTTTAAAAAATTTTTTTTTCATTTACACATCCAACTTTAACAAAAAGTTGTCAAACACCTCTGAGGTGTTAAGGCTCCCTGTATCCCTTGTTGCGTTCCTTGAGGGTTGTAGTTTGCAAAATAGTATGCCATGTGTTTTTTTTTTTTTTTTTGCTGTTCTGTCACCATAGGGGCTTCCTAAATGTGACATGCCCCCCAAAAACTATTTCAGCTAAATTTGCTTTCCAAAAGCCAAATGTGACTCCTTCTATTCTAAGCATTGTAGTTCGCCCACAGAGCATTTTACGTCCTAACATGGGGCATTTTCATACTCAGAAGAGATGGGTTTACAAATTTTGGGGGGGCATTTTCTCCCATTACCGTTTGTAAAAATGGAAAATTTGGGGAAAAACTGCACTTTAGTGGAAAATAGTTTTTTTTCATTTACACATCTGAATTGAACAAAAAGTCGTCAAACACCTGTTAAGGCTCACTGGACCCCTTGTTACGTGCCCTGAGGGGTGTATTTTCCATAATAGTATGCCATGTGGGGGGGGGGGGTTCTGCTGTTCTGGCACCATAGGGGCTTCCCAAATGTGACATACCCCCAAAAACAATTTCAGAAAAACTCACTCTCCAAAATCCCATTGTCGCTCCTTCCCTTCTGAGCCCTCTACTGCGCCCGCAGAGCACTTTACATCCACATATGAGGTATTTCCTTACTCGAGAGAAATTGAGTTACAAATTTTGAGAGGATTTTTCTTCTTTCACCCCTTGTAAAAATTCAAAAACTGGATCTACAAGAACATGCGAGTGTAAAAAATGAAGATTTAGAATTTTCTCCTTCACTTTGCTGCTATTCCTGTGAAACACCTAAAGGGTTAACACACTTACTGAATGTTGTTTTGAATACTTTGAAGGGTGCAGTTTTTATAATGGGGTCATTTATGGGGTATTTCTAATATGAAAGCCCTTCAAATCCACTTCAAACCTAAACTGGTCCATGAAAAATTCCAATTTTGAAAATTTTGTGAAAAATTGGAAAATTGCTACTGAACTTTGAAGCCCTCTGATGTCTTCCAAAAGTAAAAACATGTCAACTTTATGATGCAAACATAAAGTAGACATATTGTATATGTGAATCAATATATAATTTATTTGGAAAGTCTATTTTCCTTACAAGTAGAGAGCTTCAAAGTTAGAAAAATGCTACATTTTAAATTTTTTCATAACATTTTGGATTTTTTCACCAAGAAATGATGCAAGTATCGACAAAATTTTACCACTAACATAAAGTAGAATATGTCACGAATAAGCAATCTTGGAATCAGAATGAAAGGTAATAGCATCCCAGAGTTATTAATGCTTAAAGTGACAGTGGTCAGATGTGCAAAAAACGCTCTGGTCATACAGTGAAAATTGGCCTGGTCATTAACCCCTTCCCGACCTATGACATACCTGTACGTCATGAGTGGCAAGGTGTTCCCGACCCATGACATACAGGTACGTCATGAACATTTTTGCCGCTACTCGCGGCATCCCGCAGCGCCTGGTAAGATGGTGGTCACTGATAGCCAGCCATCTTACCATGCGACCACGGGGGGGTTTCATCCCCTACCCCCCCGCCTACCCCCTCCAGCAATCGCTGCTATCAGCTAGTCAAATCTGACTAGCTGATAGCAGCGTTTCGCTATGAGAATACTTAGCAGCGCGGTGTGTGAGTCCCGATCATGGGGATCGGGACACACACCGCTCTGCTAAGTGTCCCTTACCCGTCCCCCGGTGTCACTTACCCGGCCATGCGGTGTCCCCAGTGGTCCCGGCGTCCCCAGCGTCGTCCTCCAGGTGGCCCCGGAGGTGGTGCGTCCCGGCGAAGAGTTTCCAGGGCGGCATCTTCATTGGCAGCAGTGAGATCGCCGTAAAGCAATCTCACCGCTGCCTCTGGGAGTTTCAAAACTGCAACTCCGAGCATGCCCAGACAGCCTTTGGCTTTCTGTGCATGCTGGGAGTTGTAGTTTTGCAACATCTGGAGGTCCACAGTTTGGAGACCACTGTATAATGGTCTCCAATCTGTGCTCTTCCAGATGTTGCAAAACTACAAATCTCAGCATGCTCAGTCTGTCCAGGCATGCTGGGAGTTGTAGTTCTGTAACATCTGGAAGAGCACAGATTGGAGACCATTATACAGTGGTCTCCAAACTGTGGACCTCCAGATGTTGCAAAACTACAACTCCCAGCATACCAGACTGCCGAAGCATGCTGGAAGTTGTAGTTTGGCAACATCTGATCCTTCAGATATTGCCGAACTACAACTTCCAGCATGTCTGGGCATGCTGGGAGTTGTAGTTTTGCAACAACTGGAGGCACACTAGTTGGGAAACATTGTCCATTTCCTACCTCAGTGCCTCCAGCTGTTGCAATTGTTGCAAAACTATAACTCCCAGCATGCACTGACAGACCATGCATGCTGGGAGTTGTAGTTTTGCAACAGCTGGAGGCACACTGGTTTGGAAACACTAAGTTAAGTAATAAACTTTCAAGTGTTTTGTAACCAGTGTGCCTTCAGCTGTTAGATAACTACAACCCCCAGCATTCACGGACAGCCAAAGGGCATGCTGGGAGTTGTAGCAGTATGCCTCTAGCTGTTGCATAACTACAAGTCCCAGCATGCCCTTCTGCTGTAACTGCATGCTGAGATTTGTAGTTTTTGCAACAGCTGAAGGCACACTGGTTGCGAAACATCAGTTTGTTATCTAACTCCGTGTTTCGCAACCAGTGTGCCTCCAGCTGTTGCAAAACTACAACTCCCAGCATGCACGGACAACCAAAGGGCATGCTCGGAGTTGTAGTTTTGCAACAGCTGGATGTTTGCCCCCCCTCCCCCCAATGTGAATGTACAGGGTACACTCACATGGGCGGAGGTTTACAAATTACAAATTTTGCGCTGCAGCTCAAACTCCCAGTGGCAAACTTGCTGTGAACCTCTGCCCGTGTGACTGTACCCTAAAAACACTACACTACACTTACACTAACCTAAAATAAAAAGTAAAAAACACTACATATACACATACCCCTACACAGCCCCCCTCCCCAATAAAAATGAAAAACGTCTGGTACGCTACTGTTTCCAAAACGGAGCCTCCAGCTGTTGCAAAACAACAACTACCAGTATTGCCGGACAGCCATTGACTGTCCAGGCATGCTGGGAGTTTTGCAACAGCTGGAGGCACCCTGTTTGGGAATCACTGGAATACAATACCCCTATGTCCACCCCTATGCAAATCCCTAATTTAGGCCTCAAATGCGCATGGCGCTCTCTCACTTCGGAGCCCTGTCGTAGGCAACAGTTTCGGACACATATGGGGTATCTCCGTACTCGGGAGAAATTGCCTTACAAATTTTGGGGGGGCTTTTTCTTCTTTAACCCCTTATGAAAAGGTGAAGTTGGGGTCTACACCAGCATGTTAGTGTATAAAAATTAAATTTTTTTACACTGACATGCTGATGTTGCCGCATACTTTTCATTTTCACAAGAGGTAAAAGGGAAAAAAGACCCTCAAAATTTGTAATGCAATTTCTCCCGAGTACGGAGATACCCCATATGTGGGCGCAAAGTGCTCTGGGGGCGCACAACAAGGCCCAGAAGGGAGAGTGCACCATGTACATTTGAGGTGATTTGCACAGGGGTGGCTGATTGTTACAGCAGTTCTGACATAAACGCAAAACAATAAATATCCATATGTGACCCCATTTTGGAAACTACACCCCTCATGGAATTTAATAAGGGGTGCAGTGAGCATTTATACCCCACTGGTGTATGACAGATTTTTGGAACAGTGGTCTGTGAAAATGAAAAATAAAATTTTTCATTTGCTCAGTCCACTGTTTCAAATATCTGTCAAACGTCAGTGGGGTATAAATGCTCACTGCACCCCTTATTAAATTCCATGAGGGCTGTAGTTTCCAAAATGGGGTCACATGTGGGGGGTCCACTGTTCTGGCACCATAGGGGCTTCCTAAATGGGACATGCCCCCCAAAAAACCTTTCAGAAAAACTCACTCTCCAAAATCCTATTGTCGCTCCTTCCCTTCTGAGCCCTCTACTGCACCCGCCGAACACTTTACATACACATATGAGGTGTTTACTTACTTGAGAGAAATTGGGTTACAAATTTTAGGGTGATTTCTCTCCTTTTACTCCTTGTAAAAATTCAAAAATTGGGTCTACAAGAACATGCGAGTGTAAAAAATGAAGATTTTGAATTTTCTCCTTCACTTTGCTGCTATTCCTGTGAAACACCAAAAGGGTTAAAACACTTACAGAATGTCATTTTGAATACTTTGGGGGGTGCAGTTTTTATAATGAGGTAATTTATGGGGTATTTCTAATATGAAGACGCTTAAAATCCACTTCAAACCTGAACTGGTCACTGAAAAAGTATGATTTTGAAAATCTTGAGAAAAATTGGAAAATTGCTGCAGAACTTTGAAACCCTCTGGTGTCTTCCAAAAGTAAAAACACGTCAATTTTTTGATGCAAACATTAAGTAGACATATTATATATGTGAATCAATATGTAATTTATTTGGAATATCCATTTTCCTTACAAGCAGAGAGTTTCAAAGTTAGAAAAATGCAAAATTTTCATGACATTTTTTGATTTTTTACCAAGAAAGGATGCAAATATCAGTGAAATTTTACCAATAACATAAAGTAGAACATGTCATGAAAAAACAATCTCGAAATCAGAATGATAAGTAAAAGCATTCCAGAGTTATTAATGTTTAAAGTAACAGAGGTCAGATGTTCAAAAAATGCCCAGGTCCTGAAGGTGAAAATGGGCTGGGTCATGAAGGGGTTAAGGAGTTAAGGGCATGTAACTTTTTAATTAATTTGATGTATGTAAGGAAAAAGCAATGCAACAAAAGTATAACTTACCAAAGACAACATTTAATAATCTTCCCTGTTTTCTGTATACAAGGAAGATGTTTCTGGGGATTTTCAGGTTTGACATGCAGTTGAAAAAAAAGACAAAACAAAAATAGCTTCCTAAAGCGAACCCGTTAGTCTCCTTTGCTTGTATTTGCCAGTAGTAATACGCAGAGCTTGAGTAAATAAACCTTTTCTTTTACCTATTTTCCCCACTAAACATTGTATAGGAAATGGACTGTTCAATATTGACCAAATTCCCGGTCTACCACAACATAGTGTTTTTACATCAGATAATCCACCTGTATTTGCTGTATTTGGTTTGTTTAGCAATCATGATGTTTATTTGGTCTCAATGAGGTTAAAGGGGTACTCCGGGGGAAAAGTTTTTTGTCTGGAGCAGGAGAAGTTTGCTATGGGGATTTGCTCATTCTCTGGGTAGTTCCTGACATGGACAGAGGTGTCAGCAGAGAGCACTGTGGTCAGACTGGAAAGAACTACACAACTTCACTGGAGCATACAGCAGCTTATAAGTACTGGAAGGATTAAGATTTGTATATATTGTCCTATCTATTCTTACTCCCACAATTTTTATATATTGTCCTATCTATTCTTACCACAATTAACAACATTAAGTACCATTTGTCACCTTGCCCTAACACAGTGTTTCCCAACCAGGGTGCCTCCAACTGTTGCTAAACTACAACTCCTAGCATGCCAAGAGCTGCAGTTTTGCATGAGCTGGAGGTACCCTGGTCGGGAAACACTGCCCTAACAACAAATAATGTCAGCAGTGGGGAAT
Organism: Hyla sarda; assembly: GCF_029499605.1. NCBI lineage: Eukaryota > Metazoa > Chordata > Amphibia > Anura > Hylidae > Hyla > Hyla sarda. The sequence continues at coordinate 399,157,790 of NC_079191.1, forward strand.
GTAAATTTCAGCGGACAGATTCCCTTTAAGACATGAGTTGGCGGCATCAAACATGATATAGTCAGTAATGTAGGTAATATGTTAGCGTAATTAAATTTTATATTATTAATTATTCCTATACTCCCACTGCGGACCTTTAGAACCAAAAAAATATTTGTGATGTAATGTTTGTATTCAAAAGATGTTACTTTATGTAGAGGGCTACAACCTGATAGAAATAAAGAGATTTTTTTATAGAAGTCTATGCAGAGAAAAAGTTAGATCTGCAGGCTGGTTGGAGGGTGGAGAGCAATGTCACCTGCTTACTTGGGTTATATCTTGTGATCGCTGCGGGTCTCAACTTTTGACATGTGAAAAGTTGTTTTTAAAAGGGTAATCCAGGAATAGAAAAACTGAGCTAATTTGTTTAAAAAACAGCTCCACGTCTGTCTCCAGGTTGGGTGTGGTTTTACAACTTGGCTCAATTCTCTTCAATGGAACTGAGCTGCAGAACCACAACCAACCTGGAGAAAGACTGGAAGCAGTTTTTGTATTCCTGGGTAACCCTTATAATGACACTTTAAGCACCATTAATTCCAAGGAGCTGTACATACTAAAAAGGGTTTACAAAGTAAAATAGTCATAAACTAAATGAGTGACAGCCTTTTGTAGAAGAATAGAGAGGTCCCTACCCACAAGGGATTTCAATTGACAAGGAAAGAGGGTAGGAGACAGTAGGTGACTAGAGAGGCTGCTCACATGGTAGTGCAGTGGCAGCAGGACTATACTCGGTTGTAAACTTTTCTGAAGAGGTAGGTTTTCAGGTTGTTGTTGAGGGTTTGGAAGGGAGGGCCAAGTCTGATCTGTTGGATGAAGAGTTCAACAAGTCAGTTGTAAGGACTCACGGCAATAGGCGGGTCACTCACGGAGGTAGTGGATCCGCTGGAACTGTGTGGCAGATAACGCGGGCCATGCCAGAGAGCAGAGTCTAAGGTGCCATTGGTTTTCACCAGAGCCCGCCGCAAAGCCGGATGGTCTTGCTTTAGCAGTTGGCACCCAGGTCGCTACCCCTGGCACGACTCAACCACACAGGTGGCAGAGGTGATGCGAGGCACAGGAGGAATAGGTAATACATGGTCTGGATAGCAGGAAGTGGAGCAAGGTCAGGAACGTAGCAGAAGGTCAATTGGCAGTTGGCACTGGAGCAGGGTCAGGACACGGAGCAGAGGATAAGGACATGGCAGGGCAAACACAGAATACGCTTTCACTAGGGCACTAAGGCAACAAAGACCCGGCAGGGAATGATGGGAGGTGCAGATGGAAACACCCCTTAAGGGCCCAGCCAATTTTCAGTGTAGGACCCGACAATTTTTTTCACATCTGACCACTGTCACTTTAAGCATTAATAACTCTGGGATGCTTTTATCTTTCATTCTGATTCCGAGACTGTTTTTTCGTGACATAGTCTACTTTGTGTTAGTGGTAAATTTTCATCAATACAGGCATCATTTCTTGGTGAAAAATTCCAAAATTTGATGAAACTTTGTAGCTCTCTGCTTGTAAGGAAAATAGACATTACAAATAAATGATATATTGATTCACATATACAATATGTCTACTTTATGTTTGCATCATAAAGTTGACATATTTTTACTTTTGGAAAACATCAGAGGGCTTCAAAGTTCAGCAGAAATTTTCCAATTTTTCACAAAATTTTCAAAATCAGAATTTTTCAGGGACCAGTTCAGTTTTAAAGTGGATTTGAAGGGCCTTCATATTAGAAATGCCCCACAAATTACCCCATTATAAAAACTGCACTCCTCAAAGTATTCAAAATGACATTCAGTAAGTGTGTTAACCCTTTAGGTGTTTCACAGGAATAGCAGCAAATTGAAGGAGAAAATTCTAAATCTTCATTTTTTTACAATTGCATGTTCTTGTAGACCGAGTTTTTTTTATTTTTGCAAGTGGTAATAGGAGAAGAAGTCCCCCAAAATTTGTAACCCAATTTCTCTTGAGTAAGGAAATACCTCATATGTGTATGTCAAGTGTTCGGTGGGCGCAGTAGAGGGCGCAGTAGAGTGAGCCTTAAAACCCCACAGGTGTTTGATGACTTTTCGTTAAAGTCAGATGTGTAAATGAAAAAAAAAAGTGCAGTTTTTTCCCCAAATTTACAATTTTTACAAAGGGTAATTGGAGAAAATGACCCACGAAATTTGTAACCCCATCTCTTCTGAGTATGGAAATACCCCATGTTAGGACGTAAAATGCTCTGCGGGCAAACTACAATGCTCAGAAGTGAAGGAGTCACATTTGGCTTTTGGAAAGCAAATTTTGCTGAAATGATTTTTGGTGGGCATGTCGCATTTAGGAAGCCCCTATGGTGCCAGCACAGCACAAAAAAAAAAAAAACACATGGCATTCTATTTTGGAAACTACACCCCTCAAGGAACGTAACAAGGGGTACAGTGAGCCTTAAAACCTCAAAGGTGTTTTACAACTTTTTGTGAAAGTTGGATGTGTAAATGAAAAGAATTTCACTAAAATGCAGTTTTTCCCCCAAATTTTACATTTTTACAAGGGGTAAAAGGAGAAAATAACCCCCCAAATTTGTAACACCATTTCTTCTGAGTATGGAAATACCCCATGTGTGGACGTCAAGTGCTCTGCTGGCGCACTACAATGCTCAGAAGAGAAGGAGCGCCATTGAGCTTTTGGACAGTGAATTTGTTTGGAATGGAAGTCAGGGGCCATGTGCATTTACAAAGCCCCCCGTGGTGCCAGAACAGTGGAGCTCCCACATGTGACCCCATTTTGGAAACTACACCCCTCACAGAATTTAATAAGGTGTGCAGTGAGTATTTACACCCCACTGGTATTTGACAGATCTTTGGAACAGTGGGCTGTGCAAATGAAAAATTACATCTTTAATTTTTCACGGACCACTGTTCCAAAAATCTGTCAGACACCTGTGGGGCGCAAATGCTCACTGTACCCCTTATTACATTACATGAGGGGTGTAGTTTCCAAAATGGGGTCACATGTGGGGTCAACATGTCCATTGTTCTGGCACTATGGGGGCTTTGCAAACACACGTGGCCTTCAAGTCCGGACAAATTTTCTCTTCAAAAGCCCATTTTCCCATCTAACTTTAATGAAAATTCGTCAAACACCTGTGGGGTGCTAAGGCTCACTATACCACTTGTTATGTTCCGTGAGGGGTGTAGTTTCCAAAATGGGGTCTCATGTGGGTATTTTTTATTTTTTTGCGTTTATGTCAGAACCGCTGTAAAATCAGCCACCCCTGTGCAAATCATCAATTTAGGCCTCAAATGTACATAGTGCGCTCTCAATCCTGAGCCTTGTTGTGCATCCGCAGAGCATTTTACACCCACATATGGGGTATTTCCATACTCAGGAGAAATTGCATTACAAATTTTGGGGGTCTTTTTTTCCTTTCACCATTTGTGAAAATAAAAAGTATGGGGCAACACCAGCATGTTAGTGTAAAATGTTTTATTTTTTTACACTAACAGGCTGGTGTAGCCCCAACTTTTCCTTTTCATAACGGGTAAAGGGAGAAAAAGCCCCCCAAAATTTCTAGTGCGATTTCTCCTGAGTACGGAAATACCCCATATGTGGCCCTGAACTGTTTCCTTGAAATACGACAGGGCTCCGAAGTAAGAGAGCGCCATGCGCATTTGAGGACTAAATTAGGGATTGTATAGGGGTGGACATAGGGGTATTCTACGCCAGTGATTCCCAAACAGGGTGCCTCCAGCTGTTGCTAAACTTCCAGCATGCCTGGACAGTCAGTGGCTGTCTGGAAATGCTGAGAGTTGTTTTTTTTGCAACAGCTGGAGGCTCCGTTTTGGAAACACTGCCGTACAATACGTTTTTCTTTTTTATTGGAGGGGACAGTGTAAGGGGGTGAATATGTAGTGTTTTACCCTTTATTATGTGTTAGTGTAGTGTAGTGTTTTTAGGGTACATTCGCACTGGCGGCAAAAAATTTGCCGCAGCTCAAACTTGAACCAGGAAACTTACTGTAAATGCCCGTGTGAATGTACCCTATACATTCACATGAGGGGCAAACCACCAGCTGTTTCAAAACTACAACTCCCAGCTTGTACTGACAGACCATGCATGCTGGGAGTTGTACTCTTGCAACAGCTGGAGGCACACTGGTTGGAAAACCTTCAGTTAGATTGTATTACCTAACTCAGTATTTTCCAACCGGTGTGCCTCCAGTTGTTGCAAAACTACAACTCCCAGCATGTATTGATCGCCGAAGGGCATGCTGGGAGATGGAGTTATGCATCAGCTGGAGGTACCCAACTACAACTCCCAGCATGGCGAGATAGCTGTTTGCTGTTTGGGCATGCTGGGATTTGCAGTTTTGCAACATCTGGAGAGCTACAGTTTAGAGAACACTGCACAGTCATCTCCAAACTGCGGGCCTCCAGATGTTGCAAAACTACAAATCCCAGCATGCCTAGACAGCAAACAGCTGTGTGGGCATGCTAGGAGTTGTAGTTTTGCAACATCTGGAGGGCTACAGTTTAGAGACCACTGTATAGTGGTCTCAAACTGTAGCCCTCCAGATGTTGCTTGGCAACTCACCGAATTCCGTAGGATTCAGGGAGCCGCATTATCGTCCTCTGCTGCTGCCGATCTCCACCATCAATCGTCAGTGGACTTTGGCGCCGGTCCCCGTCAGTTTCCCCGTCCTGCCCCGCCTATTGTGGGTGGGCAGATAGGGGAAACCGAAAGTTAACCCCCCGCCCCCAATCTGCTATTGGTTGTCGCTTCTATACGACCAATAGCAGGGATAGGAGGGGTGGCACCCCTGCCACCTCACTCCTATCCATTCAGGGGGATCGTGGGTGTCTTGGAAACCCCGATCCCCCTTATTTTCCGGTTCACCATAGACCAGTGTGACCCGGAATTGCGCAAATCACAGGAGTGAATTCACCCGCGATTTGTGGCCATCGCCGACATGGGGGGGTCTGATGACCCCCCTGGGCATTTGGGCGGGGTGCCTGCTGATCGATATCAGCAGTCATCCCGGTCCGGTCCCCGCCCGACGTGCGGCAGGGATCGAAATTCCCACGGCCGTACATGTACGTCATGGGTCCTTAATTATCAGGGTCCCATGACGTTCCGGTACGACATGGGTCCTGAACAGGTTAAATCTTAGAGCTCCGCGCTGCGAGAGCAGAGAGGGAGCAGCAGAGAGCGGAGGTGAGTGATGGGCCGGGATTCGTATGCAGGCGCGTCCTGGGATGCAAATCTTGGCCCCGCCGGCTGGGACGGGCAGAATAGGAAAGCGCTCACAGCCAGCCTGTCTGGCTGGAGCACCCCCCTTTGGTCTGCTCCTCTTTTTGGGACTCAAAAAGTTCCGGAGTAATTCACAGTCCAGGATATTTTCCTCCAGCTCCCAAGATCTTTCCTCTGGACCAAATCCCTTCCAGTGGACCAAAATGAATCGCCTTCCTGGCACGGTTTTAGTGGCTAAAATTTATTTGACCTCGTAAACATTCGAAGAACCAGAGATGGGCGTGGGAGCAATATTCTTTTGTGAGTAATGGTTCAACACAAGAGGTTTGAGGAGAGACACATAGAACGAATTTGGGATATGTAAAGAAGAAGCTAGAAGTAGTTTATGGGACACAGTATTAATTTTTCGCAACACCCAGGTAGCGAGGACCAAACTTGTAGCTGGGAATCTTGAAATGGATGTATTTGGAGGAAAGCCAAACCTTGTCACCGGGAGAGAAGGACGGAGGAGGTCTCCTTTTCTTATCTGCCTGGGCTTTTCTAAGTTTGTTGCCAAATGGAAGAGAAGTCTCGGACAAGTTCATCAGTCCTCATGGACTCAGAATCCTTATGATTGTAGGAAAATTCTGCCAAGGTAGAAGGTCGACCCAATCATCCTGACAAGCAGAAACAAAATGAGGAAGATAAGTCTCCAGGATTTGATTACCCTCTCTACCAGTCCATTGGACTGAGGGTGGTAGGCAGAGGAAAAGTCCAGATTGATGTCAAGATGGGAACAGCGAGTACACCAGAATTTGGAAACAAACTGCACTCCACGATCCGAGACGATAAGATTCGGAAGGCCATGAAGATTAAAAATATGTTGAAGGAAGTGCTTCGCCAGCTGTGGAGCAGATGGAAGACCTGTAGTGGAATGAAATGAGCCATCTTGGAAAATCGATGAACCACCACCCAGATGACCATGTTATTACGGGAAGGAGGTAGACTGGTAATAAAGTCCATAGCAATGTGAGACCAGGGAGTTTCCGGAATGGGTAAAGGCTGTAAGAGTCCCGCAGGTTTTTGCCGAGGAGTTTTGTCATGGGCACAGGTTACACAGGAACAGACAAAATCGGTGACATTGCATTCAAGGTGCGTCCACCAGTAATGCTGGGAGATTAGTTGAATGGTCTTTCGTATTCCAGGGTGACCAACCAGCAAAGAAGAATGTCCCCAGTTCAGGACTTTACGTCTCAGTTTAACAGGCACAAAGGATTTCCCATGGGGAACTTGCTGTAAATCAGCAAGAGCTTCTGAGACCAATCGCTCTGGAGGAATAATATGCCTTGAAGTAGAGTCCAATCCTAGACATTGGAGGATCTGGTAAGAGCATTGGCTCTGATGTTTTTGTTAGCGGGACAAAAATGAATGAAGAAATTAAATCTGGAAAAGAATAGAGACCATCTAGCCTGGCGAGGGTTCAATCGCTGAGCAGACTGGAGATATAGGAGATTCTTCTGTTTCAATGTTTTTATTATTATTAAGGTGATCAAAAATGAATAAGCATACAAAACGTATAACATCAGCAGTACACATTATGCCAACTGTAAAGCATTGTAAACTTCAACAAGTAATTAGCAATATATTAGGCATAAGTCCAAAAGGTTCGGATCGCAAAGTCACAATCAGTTGTGGCTTCCCATTAAGGGATTCCTATGAAGGCTCCTCCGCTTGAACAAGAGACACAAGATGAGCTTTTGGAAGGAGCCAAAGCTACCTGAATCAACCAGTATATGATCAGACAAATTAGCCCGGAGACACCGGGTTTTAAACAATACAAAGACAGACACACAAGGGGAAACAGCACAAGGAACGAAACAGGGGAGGGAGAATAGTTCCTGTAGGAGAAAAAAAAAGGAAGGTAAGAGGAGAAAAGAACAGAGACAGAAACTTCAAGAAGGATTACCCAGATAGTCCACCCAAGGTTGCCAGGTAGCCTCAAACGACTGTTGGGAATCATTTAAAAGGCTCTTCAATTTGTCATTAGCCATTATCCAATTTAACTTGGGGCGTATCAGCTGAAATTGAATAGAACTTGATTTCCAATTAGTCGCTATGGCTATCTTAGCGGCTAGAAAGATGTAGGAAATAAGTTTGCATAGTCCCTTTGAGATATTCGGGATTGGGGCATTTAGTAGAGGTTGCTCCGGGGATTTCACGAGGTTCACACCTGTTACCTACAAAATAAAATAATAGACCCGTATCCAAAAGCGTTTTACACGTGGGCAAGCCCACCAAATATGAAACATAGTTCCCATCTGCTTTCAATTACGGAAGCATAATGGAGAAGCTGTGGGGTACATTTTAGCTATTCTAGTAGGGACCAAGTACCATCGAAGGAGCACTGTCCAGCCCGCTTCCTGCAAGGATGTGTTAATGGAGAGTTTGGAGTTGACAGAATCCAATCTTTCAAATCAATTTCCTTCCCCAGGTCCTTCTCCCAGGCAATCATGTACGACAATTTGGTGGGGGTAGACAATAAGCTATCACAGATAGTGGAAATAATGCCCCGGCTATCGGAAGCTCTCAGGCACAATGATTTATAAGAGGTACGGGAAGTTATATCCGTCCCCGTCTTCTTAAGACCCGACAAGAAATGAGTAATTTGATTGTAGCGGAATAATTCTGAGTCGGGTAGCTTATAGAAGATGCGGAAGTAGGCAATTGGTTTGATACCCAATCTATCAATAAAGTCACCTATGCGAAACAATCCCTTATTCGTCCACCAAGAGAAAGCCAGCGAGACCATGCCAGGAGGAAATTTTGGATTACGCAATAGTGGCGCCACCGGGGTATGGATTGATTGTAGAGGGAATCCATTGCGAAGGCTATCCAATAATTGTAGCGATTGCGATAAAATAGGAGAGAGGATTGAGGGCCTTTCCTTAGCTGGGAGCCAATGCAAAAGTGATATAGGGACGGTGGGTGCAGCTAACTGTTCAATAGAAACCCATTGGGGGCTAGAGTGGTGTATGTGAAACTGGGTAAGCTGACCCAGCCTCGCTGCTTGATAATATTTCTTAAGGTTTGGGACCCCTAAGCCCCCTTGAGAACGGGAAGTAAATAGTGTCCCACGTTCCACTCTGCTACCTCTAGAGCCCCAAATAAACTTGAGCAAATCAGATTGCAAGAGGTCTATGGCTTGAGAGGGAACAGAGATTGGTAGGGCACGGAAAGCATAAAGTACTCTAGGTAAGAGGTTCATTTTGACTGAGGCAATTCTACCCAACCACGATATGGGGAAGCTAGTCCAAGTTCGTAAGTCACTCGGAATGTCACAAAACAACTGGGGAAAGTTGGCTGAGTATAAGGAGGAGATCGAGGGGGTCAAATTCATACCAAAGTAAGGGAGACTATGTGTAGTCCATTGGAAGTCAAAGTTAAGTTTCAGTAGTTTAACCGTCCTGTCTGGCAGATTTATGTTCAGAGCTATCGACTTGGAAGAGTTTAATTCCAAACCGGATATCTCCGCAAATTTGGATAAAACATGGAACAAGTTAGGGAGAGAGGTCAAAGGGGAGGACAAAGTCAGTAGGAGGTCGTCTGCAAAGAGAGCCACTTTATGTTCCCCAGTTCCCGCCCTGATGCCTATTATACAGGGGGAATTGCGAATAACCGCTGCCAGCGGCTCCATAGCTAAGGCGAACAGGGCAGGGGAGAGGGGACAACCCTGACTCGTGCCCCTCCTGACCCGGAAGGCCTCCGAGGCATAACCTCGAACATTAACCGTAGCCCAAGGATCTGCATATAGTGTGCGTAGGAGTCTGATAAATTCTGGGCCAAAGCCCCTATGTTTCAGAGCTAAAAACATATATTCCCAATGTAAAGAGTCGAAGGCCTTTCGAAGGTCCAGAGAGAGCAGAAACCCCGTTTGGCGACTAGTATTGCCATCCCAAGGGGAGTGTAAGAGAGAGAGATCAAATCTATTATTCTTCGAGTCTGGTCTGGGGCCTGTCTACTTGGAATGAAGCCCACCTGGTCCGGATAGACATAGGCCTCTATAAAAGTATTCAGGCGCAAGGCCATAATTTTGGTCAATAATTTCATGTCATTATTAATCAAAGAAATTGGGCGGCAATTGTCACATACAGAGTGTTCTTTGTTCGGTTTCGGGATGGCTTTTATAACAGCCATGGAATATTCCAGGCCCAAGGGAGCCCCCTGCCGTATAGCATTAAATAAATCGGTAAGATGAGGTCGGAGGATCGGGGCAAACTTTTTATAATAAAAGGTTCCAAAACCGTCCGAACCAGGTGTACTAGATGTTTTAGAGGACCTGATGGCCAAAGAGACCTCCTCTGGAGTGATGGGTTTCTCCATGGTCTCTCTATGTTCAGGATTAAGGGTGGGTAAATTTGCCATTGAGAGAAAATCAGTTGCCCTATCCTTATTCGGGGGGGGGGGGGAAGGAGTCATATAGTGATTGAAAGTACTTTGCAAATGTCACGATGCCGGCTGGCAGGTAGTGGATCCTCTGTGCCAGAGAGGGATTGGCGTGGACCGTGCTAGTGGATCGGTTCTAAGTCACTACTGGTTTTCACCAGAGCCCGCCGCAAAGCGGGATGGTCTTGCTGCGGCGGTAGTGACCAGGTCGTATCCACTAGCAACGGCTCACCTCTCTGGCTGCTGAAGATAGGCGCGGTACAAGGGAGTAGACAGAAGCAAGGTCGGACGTAGCAGAAGGTCGGGGCAGGCAGCAAGGATCGTAGTCAGGGGCAACGGCAGGAGGTCTGGAACACAGGCTAGGAACACACAAGGAAACGCTTTCACTGGCACGATGGCAACAAGATCCGGCAAGGGAGTGCAGGGGAAGTGAGGTGATATAGGGAAGTGCACAGGTGAACACACTAATTGGAATCACTGCGCCAATCAGCGGCGCAGTGGCCCTTTAAATCGCAAAGACCCGGCGCGCGCGCGCCCTAGGGAGCGGGGCCGCGCGCGCCGGGACAGGACCGAGGGAGAGCGAGTCAGGTACGGGAGCCGGGGTGCGCATCGCGAGCGGGCGCTACCCGCATCGCGAATCGCATCCCGGCTGGAAGCGGAATCGCAGCGCCCCGGGTCAGTGGATCTGACCGGAGCGCTGCAGTGGGGAGAGTGTAGCGAGCGCTCCGGGGAGGAGCGGGGACCCGGAGCGCTCGGCGTAACAGTACCCCCCCCCTTGGGTCTCCCCCTCTTCTTAGAGCCTGAGAACCTGAGGAGCAGACTTTTGTCTAGGATGTTGTCCTCAGGTTCCCAGGATCTCTCTTCTGGACCACAACCCTCCCAATCCACTAAAAAAAAGGTTTTCCCTCTGACCTTTTTAGAAGCTAGGATCTCTTTGACGGAGAAGATGTCCGAGGAGCCGGAAACAGGAGTGGGAGGAACAGATTTGGGAGAGAAACGGTTGATGATGAGTGGTTTAAGAAGAGAAACGTGAAAGGCATTAGGGATACGAAGAGAAGGAGGAAGAAGAAGTTTGTAAGAGACAGGATTAATCTGACACAAAATTTTGAAAGGACCAAGATAGCGTGGTCCCAACTTGTAGCTAGGGACACGGAAGCGGACATATTTAGCGGAGAGCCATACCTTGTCTCCAGGGGAAAAAATGGGAGGAGCTCTTCTTTTCTTTCCGCGAACTTCTTCATGCGTGATGAAGCCTGTAAGAGAGAATTTTGGGTCTCTCTCCATATGATGGAAAGGTCACGAGAAATTTCATCCACAGCGGGCAGACCAGAGGGCAAGGGGGTAGGGAGGGGGGGAAGAGGGTGACGGCCGTACACCACGAAAAATGGGGATTTGGAGGAAGATTCAGAGACTCTGAAGTTATACGAGAATTCGGCCCATGGAAGGAGATCTGCCCAGTCATCCTGGCGGGAGGAAACAAAATGTCGTAAATAATCACCCAAGACCTGGTTAATTCTTTCTACTTGTCCATTGGATTGGGGATGATATGCAGAAGAAAAATTTAATTTAATCTTGAGTTGTTTACAGAGAGCCCTCCAGAATTTAGACACGAATTGGACGCCTCTATCCGAGACGATCTGCGTAGGCAACCCGTGAAGACGAAAAATGTGTACAAAAAATTGTTTAGCCAACTGAGGCGCTGAAGGAAGACCAGGAAGAGGGATGAAATGTGCCATTTTGGAGAATCGATCAACGACCACCCAAATAACAGTGTTGCCACGGGAAGGGGGTAAATCAGTAATAAAATCCATACCAATCAGAGACCAAGGCTGTTCGGGGACAGGCAGGGGATGAAGAAAACCAGCGGGCTTCTGGCGAGGAGTCTTATCCCGGGCACAGATAGTGCAGGCTCGCACAAAGTCCACAACATCCATCTCCAGAGTCGGCCACCAATAGAAGCGGGAGATGAGTTGCACAGATTTCTTGATGCCCACATGACCTGCGAGATGGGAGGAGTGACCCCATTTGAGGATTCCGAGGCGTTGGCGTGGAGAAACAAAGGTCTTTCCTGGAGGAGTTTGCCTGATGGAGGCTGGAGAAGTGGAGATCAGGCAGTCAGGTGGAATGATGTGTTGCGGAGAGAGTTCAACTTCTGAGGCATCCGAGGAACGAGAGAGAGCATCGGCCCTAATGTTCTTATCGGCAGGCCGAAAGTGAATTTCAAAATTAAATCGGGCAAAGAACAGAGACCACCGGGCCTGGCGAGGATTCAGCCGTTGGGCAGACTGGAGGTAGGAGAGGTTCTTGTGATCGGTGTAAATAATAACTGGAAATCTTGATCCCTCCAGCAGATGCCTCCATTCCTCAAGTGCTAATTTGATGGCTAGAAGCTCTCGATCCCCGATGGAGTAGTTCCTCTCCGCCGGAGAGAAGGTCCTAGAAAAAAAACCACAAGTGACAGCATGCCCGGAAGAATTTTTTTGTAGAAGAACAGCTCCAGCTCCCACTGAGGAGGCATCAACCTCCAATAGGAAGGGTTTGGAAGGGTCAGGTCTGGAGAGCACGGGAGCCGAAGAAAAGGCAGACTTGAGTCGTTTAAAGGCGTCTTCCGCTTGAGGAGGCCAAGACTTGGGATCGGCATTTTTTTTGGTTAAAGCCACGATAGGAGCCACAACGGTAGAAAAATGTGGAATAAATTGCCTGTAATAATTGGCGAACCCCAAAAAGCGTTGGATAGCACGGAGTCCGGAGGGGCGTGGCCAATCTAAGACGGCAGAGAGTTTGTCTGGATCCATTTGTAGTCCCTGGCCAGAGACCAAGTATCCTAGAAAAGGAAGAGATTGGCATTCAAACAGACATTTCTCAATTTTGGCATAGAGTTGATTGTCACGAAGTCTCTGAAGAACCATACGGACATGCTGGCGGTGTTCTTCTAGATTGGCAGAAAAAATTAGGATATCGTCCAGATATACAACAACACAGGAGTATAAAAGATCACGAAAAATTTCATTAACAAAGTCTTGGAAGACAGCAGGGGCGTTGCACAGGCCAAAGGGCATGACCAGATACTCAAAGTGTCCATCTCTGGTGTTAAATGCCGTTTTCCACTCATCCCCCTCTCTGATGCGGATGAGGTTATAAGCACCTCTTAAGTCCAGTTTAGTAAAGATGTGGGCACCTTGGAGGCGATCAAAGAGTTCAGAGATGAGGGGTAGGGGGTAGCGGTTCTTAACCGTGATTTTATTAAGACCGCGGTAGTCAATGCAAGGACGTAGGGAGCCATCTTTTTTGGACACAAAGAAAAATCCGGCTCCGGCAGGAGAGGAGGATTTACGGATAAAGCCCTTTTTTAAATTTTCCTGGACGTATTCAGACATGGCAAGAGTCTCTGGGGCAGAGAGAGGATAAATTCTGCCCCGGGGTGGAGTAGTGCCCGGGAGGAGGTCGATAGGACAATCATAAGGCCTGTGAGGAGGTAGAGTCTCAGCTTGTTTTTTGCAGAAAACATCCGCGAAGTCCATATAGGCCTTAGGGAGACCGGTTACTGGAGGAACCACAGAGTCACGGCAAGGGTTACTGGGAACCGGTTTTAGACAGTCCTTGGAACAAGAGGGCCCCCAACTCTTGATCTCCCCAGTGGACCAATCCAGGGTTGGGGAATGAAGTTGAAGCCAGGGAAGTCCAAGGAGAATTTCCGAAGTGCAATTGGGGAGGACCAAAAGTTCAATTCTCTCGTGATGAGATCCGATGCTCATTAGAAGGGGCTCCGTGCGGAAACGTATGGTACAGTCCAATCTTTCATTGTTTACACAATTGATGTAAAGGGGTCTGGCGAGACTGGTCACTGGGATGTTGAACCTGTTGACGAGAGAGGCCAAAATAAAATTTCCTGCAGATCCAGAGTCCAAGAAGGCCACAGTAGAGAAGGAGAAGGCAGAGGCAGACATCCGCACAGGCACAGTAAGACGTGGAGAAGCAGAGTAGACATCAAGGACTGTCTCACCCTTGTGCGGAGTCAGCGTACGTCTTTCCAGGCGGGGAGGACGGATAGGACAATCCCTCAGGAAGTGTTCGGTACTAGCACAGTACAGGCAGAGGTTCTCCATGCGGCGTCGTGTCCTCTCTTGAGGTGTCAGGCGAGACCGGTCGACCTGCATAGCCTCCACGGCGGGAGGCACAGGAACGGATTGCAGGGGACCAGAGGAGAGAGGAGCCGAGGAGAAGAAACGCCTCGTGCGAACAGAGTCCATATCTTGGCGGAGCTCCTGACGCCTTTCGGAAAATCGCATGTCAATGCGAGTGGCTAGGTGAATGAGTTCATGTAGATTAGCAGGAATTTCTCGTGCGGCCAGAACATCTTTAATGTTGCTGGATAGGCCTTTTTTAAAGGTCGCGCAGAGGGCCTCATTATTCCAGGATAATTCTGAAGCAAGAGTACGGAATTGTACGGCATACTCGCCAACGGAAGAATTACCCTGGACCAGGTTCAACAGGGCAGTCTCAGCAGAAGAGGCTCGGGCAGGTTCCTCAAAGACACTTCGGATTTCCGAGAAGAAGGAGTGTACAGAGGCAGTGACGGGGTCATTGCGGTCCCAGAGCGGTGTGGCCCAAGACAGGGCTTTTCCAGACAGAAGGCTGACTACGAAAGCCACCTTAGACCTTTCAGTGGGAAACTGGTCCGACATCATCTCCAGATGCAGGGAACATTGGGAAAGAAAGCCACGGCAAAACTTAGAGTCCCCATCAAATTTATCCGGCAAGGATAGGCGTAGACCAGGAGCGGCCACTCGCTGCGGAGGAGGTGCAGGAGCTGGCGGAGGAGATGACTGCTGAAGCTGTGGTAGTAACTGCTGTAGCATAACGGTCAGTTGAGACAGCTGTTGGCCTTGTTGCGCTATCTGTTGTGACTGCTGGGCGACCACCGTGGTGAGGTCAGCGACAACTGGCAGAGGAACTTCAGCGGGATCCATGGCCGGATCTACTGTCACGATGCCGGCTGGCAGGTAGTGGATCCTCTGTGCCAGAGAGGGATTGGCGTGGACCGTGCTAGTGGATCGGTTCTAAGTCACTACTGGTTTTCACCAGAGCCCGCCGCAAAGCGGGATGGTCTTGCTGCGGCGGTAGTGACCAGGTCGTATCCACTAGCAACGGCTCACCTCTCTGGCTGCTGAAGATAGGCGCGGTACAAGGGAGTAGACAGAAGCAAGGTCGGACGTAGCAGAAGGTCGGGGCAGGCAGCAAGGATCGTAGTCAGGGGCAACGGCAGGAGGTCTGGAACACAGGCTAGGAACACACAAGGAAACGCTTTCACTGGCACGATGGCAACAAGATCCGGCAAGGGAGTGCAGGGGAAGTGAGGTGATATAGGGAAGTGCACAGGTGAACACACTAATTGGAATCACTGCGCCAATCAGCGGCGCAGTGGCCCTTTAAATCGCAAAGACCCGGCGCGCGCGCGCCCTAGGGAGCGGGGCCGCGCGCGCCGGGACAGGACCGAGGGAGAGCGAGTCAGGTACGGGAGCCGGGGTGCGCATCGCGAGCGGGCGCTACCCGCATCGCGAATCGCATCCCGGCTGGAAGCGGAATCGCAGCGCCCCGGGTCAGTGGATCTGACCGGAGCGCTGCAGTGGGGAGAGTGTAGCGAGCGCTCCGGGGAGGAGCGGGGACCCGGAGCGCTCGGCGTAACAGCAAACTCCCCCAAAACCAAATTTGGACTCTGAGAGAGAGTGCCATCTCGTAAGCGAAGCCTGGGAACCGCCCCCAAGGATCGCCTAGGAGCTAGTTTCCTAGCCAGAAGGGCACCTGGTTTGTCACCCCGAGAGAAAAAGCGGTACTTGGACCAACGTATACTCTTTTCCGCTCGAGCCGTCAAAGCTATATTAAGGGCCGCTCTAGCGTCTTCCACCCTAGCTCTAAGGTCCCTCTCCGAGAAAGTTTTATGCTCTTTCAACAGATCAACATAAGCCTTTTCCTTTTCCCTCAAGTCAGACATATAGGCTTTTTTGGTACGTGAACCCATTTGGATTTGGAATTGGGACCTCACCAGTGGATTTGTTGTAAAATAGTGTTTGATTTCCTCCATTATTTCCTCGACTCTGGCAGGGTCAGACAGCAATGATTCATTCAGAGACCATCGGAAGGACGTAGGTTTAACCCACCAATCACTCAGTCCGATGCAAACTATGTCATGGTCAGACCAAGAGCATGGGAGAATCTTCGCATAGGTGACCAATGGCAACAGTCCCGCAGGCATGAAAATATGATCAATACGGGAATAAGTGGAATGGGGGGGAAGAATAATATGTGTAGTCTATTGCAGTGGGATTGAAATTCCTCCATGCATCAGTGAGATCATGTGAAAATAGTAATTTGGCAAAGAGGAGGCCCTGGGGAGAAGGAGCTCTGAGGGTGGGAGATCCTGGAGATGATTTATCCATGATATGATCCAGCGCTAAGTTAGAATCTCCCCCCAGGATCAGGGATCCTTCGATGTGCGGAGTCAGAGCTGTGAACATATCATGAAAAAACTGTACTTGATTATCATTAGGGGCATAGTAGGAAACGAACGTCACCACTGAATCAAGAATTTCCCCAGATACCAATAAGTAACGTTCCTCTGGGTCACCGATCATATTATGAAGAGTGAAGGAGACTTTGTTAGAAAAACAAATTGCCACTCCCTTCTTCTTTTCAGGCGAGGAAGCCAAGTAAAAAGTAGGAAACCAGGTGTGGAAATAAGAGGGGGCTGAGTCAGTGGAGAAGTGCGTCTCCTGTAGTAAAATAACCTACCCTCCTAATGAGTGATAATGTCTAAAGGCCTTGTGGCTTTTTTTGTCGGGGAATTAAAACCGTGTACATTATGGGATAGTACCTTGCAGAGAGCGGAGCCAGAATTAGTGACTACCTGAGACGCCATGAGAACCAACAGGTGAATGCCAGTGAATCAGGACGAGGACTTGTGGTGGGTGGAGCTAGGGTAAAAAAGGACCAATTAGTTATGGTGAACAACATGAATGCCAGAAGAGAAGTTAGAAAAAAAAGAGAGAGGACATTAGACAGTGGGGTACACAAGTGGGTAGGGACACACAAACATTTAAAGAACAACCAGGAATTAGCAACAAAAAATTTCACAAAATGCAATAGCAAGAATAGGAGAAAGTGGGTACCTCCCACCCCTAAAAGCAGGGGGGACAGATCCAGTCTCTCAGAGAGGGAGGCATAAGGCCCCATCCCAGCACTAACATTATCAAAAGACTGTGACTGGAGTAATAGCAAACTGACATCAATGAGTCCACTCAGAGTAGGAAACTGGCAGGGTCATATCAAAGGCCCGGGATCACACCAACCATATGAACCTGTAGAAAAGGAGAACTAAGAGACAAAATTTAGGCTCATTAAAATGGAAACTCAAACAATAGTAGGTTGGCGGGCTCAACAGTGCAAGGCACAGGGAGGAGATGCACACGACTCAAAGTCAGAGTAAGAGTCAGGTGGAAAAGCGGGTGTCCCGACGCCGCTCCTTCTGCTTAAGCCATAGGGGAGACAATGGGGCATCAGAATTAGAACGTTGAGAGCTCTGAGGGCCCTCCTTTGAGATTAGTCACAAGCGTTCCAGCAACTGTTCACCGTCTTGAATTGAAGTGAAGGAGTATGAGCCGTTTTGATAGGAGAAAAACAGGTGGAATGGGAAGCCCCATCTGTACTTGATGTCATTACGGTTGAGAACCTGAAGAAGGGGCTTTAAGGCGCGCTGTGTTTGAATTGTCAGCGGGGCGATGTCCGCGAAGATCTGGACTTCATGGTCAGCTATCTTGATGGATTCCCTCTCCCTCGCCGCTCTCATCACACTCTCTTTTGTTTTATAGAATATGGGCTTGACAACCACATCTCTTGGTAGGCCGTCTGCTCTGGGGCCTGTGAGGGCCCTGTGGACCTGGTCAGTCTCATAATAAATGATATAGGAGATTCTTATGGTGACAATAGATGCTGACCAGATGAGAAGAACCTTCTAAGGCTGGGTTCACACCACGTTTTGTTAACTACGGTTCCCGTATAAGGCTGGGAGGAGGGGGGCGGGGCTTAATCGTGGCGCCCGCACTCAGCCGTATTCGGGAACCGTATTTAATGCATGTCTATGAGCCGACTGGAGTGAACCGCAGCCTCCGGTCGGCTTCGTTTTCGGCCGTATGCGGTTTCCCGACTGCAGGCAAAAACGTGGTCGGCTCATAAACATGCATTAAATACGGTTCCCGAATACGGCTGAGTGCGGGTGCCGCGATTAAGCCCTGCCCCCCTCCTCCCAGCCGTATACGGGAAGCGTAGTTAACAAAATGTGGTGTGAACCCAGCCTAACAAGGCAAGCTTAATTGTAACGAGTTCTCGATCTGCAATAGAGTAGTTCCTCTCTGCAGGCGAGAAAGTCTTGGAAAAGAATCCACAGGTTACAACCTTGCCCTTGGAGTTTTTCTGGGTTTGCACGGCACCGGCTTCTACGGAAGAAGCATCTACCTCCAAGGCAAAGGGTCTCTCTGAATCAGGTCTTGTAAGCACGGAAGGAGAGGCAAAAGCTGTTTTTAAGTGAGTGAAGGCCTCTTCGGCCTCCAAAGGCCAAGTCTTGGGGTTAGAGCCCTCCTTAGTGAGGGCCATAATCGGAGCAACCAAGGAAGAGAAATGTGGGATGAACTGGCGATAATAATTGAATTGAATGAAAAATGTTATATAATTTACTGTATTGGTAAATACAATAATCAGCCAAGGACCCGGAAGGGCCACAATGTCATTGTATGCTACATTATATTGCATGAATTAATTTTGTATGTTTATACCATTACTAACACTTGAATACACTTGAATACAATGAAAACTCAACATATTCTTTAATCCTGGTCACTTTCTGAAAACTGAAAAGATTTTACTATGAAAAAAAAAATTCTGTTAATGGATTTACTGTAAAATGGAAAGCGAGTTGTCAAGATAATAAGAAGCTGGAAGCTTTACTTGCATTAACCTGAGTGAAAAGTTTTGGGAAATATGAAATAGCAGTCTTAAGTGCTGCCCCTGTTAGAACAGTTTCTGTAGGGAGGTGAGTGAAATGGTTTCATCTGAGGAACTGTTCCTTATTCATAATAGCCAGGTTTGGTGTAGACCTGGAGGGGATCCATGTTGTGCTGGGTCACATGACATCTGAAACGCATACCTCCCAGCAGTTCAAACAGGGACACTCAGTTTTTTGTAGAGCTTTTACTTAGACACACTTATGCGTGTTATTGTAACTTAGGCCTCATATGTGTCTAAATGTTTGGCTCTGATGCCATATTATTCTGTAACACTCACATTTCAGAAGACAGGAACCCCAGTGGATGTGGATCCGCTGGACCTGTGTGGCAGATGGCTCAGACCATACCAAGGAGCGAAGTCTAAGGTCCCGCTGGTTTTCACCAGAGCCCGCCGCAAAGCAGGATGGATTTGATGCGGCAGGCGGCACCCAGGTCATTACCTCTGGCATGGCTCAACCACACAGGCGGCTGAAGACAGCGAGGCACAGGAGGGATAAGGCAGCTTGTAGTCAGGATAGCAGAAGGTCAAGGCAGGCGGCAAAGTAGCGAAGTCAGCAATGTAGCAAATGGTCAGTAGGCAGGTGGCAAGGAGCAAGGTCAGGTCACGGAGCAAAGGATCAGATACACACCAAGGCAATAACAGGAATGCTTTCTTTCAGGCTCAAGGCAACAAAGATCCGGCAGGGAAGTGAGGAGGGTGGAGGAAATTATCAATGAGCCACAGGTGAATTACACTGATGAGCACACTGGCCCTTTAAATCTCAAAGCTCCGGTGCGCGTGTGCCCTAGGGCATGGGAACATCCACGCTGGAGCAGAGAGGCAGAGGTGCGTGCAGGAGAAGCACCAGGTGAGTGACAGACTGGGGCTCGCATGCGGGCGCGTCCCACGATGCGAGTCCCAGCCTCGCCGGCAAAAGGTAACGGGACCATGCGCTCATGGCCAGCGTGTGCGGCTGGAGTGCATAACGTAACAGTACCCCCCACCTTTGGTCTCCCCCTCCTTTTACTAGTCAGAAAACTCCTGAGAAGGTCACGGTCCAAGATATTCTCCTCAGGCGCCCAAGATCTCTCCTCAGACGTACCACAACGGAGGGAAGATCCGCGACTTCAGGCAGGGGTACCTCAATGGGATCCATGTAACACTCTCATTTCAAAAGACAGGAACCCCGGTTTATGTGGATCCGCTGGACCTGTGTGGCAGATGACTCGGACCGTACCAGGGAGCAAAGTCTAAGGGGCCGCTGGTTTTCACCAGAGCTTGCCGCAAAGTGGGATGGACTTGCTGTGGCAGACTGCTCCCAGGTCGCTACAGCTGGCACGGCTTGATCACACAGGCAGCTGAGGAGATGTGAGGCACAGGAGGGATAAGACAGCTCGTAGTCAAGATAGCAGAAGGTCAGGGCAGGCGACACAGTACCCTAGTCAGCATTGTAGCAAATGGCGGCAAGGAGCAAGGTTAGGTCACGGAGCAAAGGATCAGAAAACAGCAAGGCAATAACAGGAATGCTTTCTCTCAGGCTCAAGGCAACAAAGATCCAACAGGGGAGTGAGGAGGGTGGAGGAATTTATCAATGAGCTACAGGTGAATTACACTAATGAGCGCACTGGCCCTTTAAATCTTAAAGCTCCGGCGCACGTGCGCCCTAGGGGACAGGCACATGCTCACTGGAGCAGAGAGGCAGAGGCGGGGGCAGGAAAAACACCAGGTGAGTGACAGATTGGGGCTCGCATGCGGGTGCGTCCCGCAATGCAAGTCCCATCCCCGCCGACAGCAGCAGGTAACGGGACCATGCGCTCACGGCCAGCATGTGCGGCCGGAGCCCATAACGTAACATATTCTTTGCTAATTATATCACAATTCTTTTATGGAAATTTGATTTATCACTCACATATGTATTTGTCAACTGATAATTGGATTTGATTGACTACTGAATTATGAACGTGGTCAAGGTGATGCGGGAACCGCACAGAATTATTAAAATTATTACACAGATTAGCCATAACATTAAAACCACATATTGTGCCACATTTTGTGTAGACCCCCTTGTGCTACCAAAACAGCTCTGATCCCCGGAGGACTGGACTTCTCAAGACCTCTGATGGAGTCCCATGATATTTGGCACCAAGACGTTAACAAATTATTTATATTCTCTAAATTCTGAGGAAGGGGATCTTCCATGGATCATACAAGCAATAATGAAACAATGAACATTACACACCCAAAGCAGTGGGTATAATACATATCAACTTTACTGGTGTGTTACAACAACTGCTTTGGGTGTTTTATGTTCAATGGCTCCTTCTGCCTTTAAAGGAATAGTGCGGTAAAACATAACTTATCCCCTATCCAAAGAATAGGCGATAAGTTATAGATTGCGGGGGGTCTGACTGCTGGGACCCCCCGTGTTCTCCTGAACGGGGCCCCGGCAATCTGCCGGAAGTGGCCGCTCCGACCCCCCACAGGAAGCTGTGGCCGATACACCCCCCCCCCCGAAGACTGCCAGGGCCCCTTTCAGGTGATCGCAGGGGGTCCCAGCAGTAAACCCCCCCCCCCCTGCAATCTATAACTTACTTCCTATCCTTTGGATGAATGATGTATGTATGAATGATGTATGCATGAATTATGTGTATGTATGATAGATGTGTGTATGATGGATAGATGATGTGTGTATGTGTGATAGATATATATATATATGTATGTATGTATGAATGATGTGTGTATGATGTATGTACGTATTTATGTATGATAGATACTGCTGCTACTACTGCCTAAAGGGGGCTGCAACTACTACTGACTTATGAGGGCTGTTACTACTAATACTACCTAAGAGGGGCTGCTACTATTGCTATGAAAAGGGGGCTGTTGTTACTACTACCACTACCTAAAAGGGGCTGGTACTACCTTAAGGGGAGGAGAAAAGGAAGTTCCGGCTCCCAAGGCTGGGTAAAAAATCCAAGTTTATTTCTTCATATTAAAATCCAGTGCATGAGCAAAAATAAAAACATAGAAAAGAGAACAACACCAAACGCACCGACGCGTTTCGACTTAATTCTAAGTCTGATTAAGACTTAGCATTAAGTCGAAACGCGTCGGAGCGTTTGGTGTTGTTCTCTTTTCTATGTTTTTATTTTTGCTCATGCACTGGATTTTAATATGAAGAAATAAACTTGGATTTTTTACCCAGCCTTGGGAGCCGGAACTTCCTTTTCTCCTTCCTGATTGCTTCACCTGAGGACTTGGCCTCAGAGATTATCCAAAGCTCCCGCTGGTGCAGGTGTATTGTGCTTCATTCCATATACCTTGGATACTACCGGGTGAGCTCATATATACGTTTTCCTTCTATTGTTACTACCTTAAGGGGGTCTGCTGCTGCTGCTACTACTACTACCTAAAAGGCGCTACTGCTACTACTACTACCTACCTACCTAATGAGTGCTGCTACTACTATATGTGGGGGGGGGGGCTTCTACTACTATATATGGGGGGCTGCAACTGTTTACTGGGGACTACAACTTTTTTAAGGAGGACTACATTGACATTGGGACCTACCTACAGGGAGTAACCCCTACTTATAGGAGGCTGCTACAGCCTAGAGGGAGAAAATACCTACATCTATCTACACAAGGACCTACATTCAGGTGGTGCCTACCTACATGGGGCAACTCCGTAATGTGAAGGGATCTACTTAATGGGGGGATCTACCTACTCAACCCCAACCAACATATCTATTCACTCTACTGTGTGAGACACCAAGGGGGCGGATTATTATTGCTGTAAAGATGGCTATAGGTGCTTAAAATGTGCAGACCCTAAAATGTTTGTCTGGCAGGTTCTGTGGTGAAGAGTTGTGGCTGGAAGAAATCATCATGACAGTCTGGGCAGGATGGAGAAGAAAAAGCAAAGTGATTGACTCCAATTAGTGAAGACGACCTGATGTAACTGTATGTAATCACTAATATGGTGTGCAGAACCTGTGTAAAGCCAGGGTCACCACTGTATGGTTACTGTATGGGAGGATATTACTCTGTGTATAGTGGTTTTATTCACTATCAGTATGGCAATTTTAGCCTATCATTATATGTTGATAATGGTAGTGGTCATGGTGTAGTGGAATTATTTGTCTGTTGTATAGTGGTTTTATTGGTGATACTGGTCTGTATATAGTGGTTTTATTCAGTATCAGTATGGCAGCATTATCCCTTCACTATATGGTGGTAATAGTAGTGGTCATGGTGTGGTGCAATTATTTGTCCCTTATATAGTGTGATATTGGTCTCTGTATAGGGTTTTTTATTTAATAACAGTATGATGTATTAATCACTGCAGTAGTAATGTGTCGTCCTGGTGTGGAGGTATTATTTTATGTGAAACTCCTGCATGCGCCCCTGGTGAGCGGCGATGCATATACTATATGCATCGCCATTCACAGGCTGCAAAGGGGGGGGGTGGGCACACAATATTCTGCCCTCCGCTGGGGGCTTCCAACCCACACTATGTCAGTCAAGGAGGGGGGGGGGGGGATGTTCACCAAATTGTACCTTCGCCTGTGTAGGCAAAAATCCTTGCAGCAGCCCTGCCAGTTGGTGGTGTGCTTCTACACTGCCCATCACTGGCAGTTGTGATTGGATAGTCTCAGATAGTGTAAGGACACTTCTCCAACTGGTACCTACAGGTTGGCTATAGCGAATATTCTGTAGGTACTCCTTATGCTTTCAAAACAGCTTTGACCCATCGTGATATGGACTTTACTTTTTCTCTCTCCCAAACATCAGCCACCCAACCCATTAAAACACATCAGTACTCCCTTCTATGCTATAAACCAGTGTTTTCTAACCAGAGTGCCTCCAGCTGTTGCAAAGCTACAATTCTTGCAGAATGATCTCTAAGGGAGTCGGCATCTCACGGCAACCTTCCATGAAGACGGCAAGACCCAGCCATATCATCTTCACATCGCTGTATTCATCTGACTCGCAGGTAATATCCTTCTATTAGGCTGGGCAAATACCTGTGTCATACCTGCAAGTCTCACAACTTGATTCACACTGTGTATTCCAACTTATCTGTGTATGTATCATATTATAATTTTATGCAACTATATTTTACCATATTTGATTTTACCACATTTTATTTTACAGTGTATGTACATATTTTATCTAAATAAAGCATAATAAATTTTGTACAACCAGCTACATCTCCAGCCTTAGGCTGCTTTCACACTATAAAATTAATCCGTTTTAAAGATCCGTTTGATGTTCCGTTATGAAAACCCTGAAAATCGGCCATTAAACGTCCGTTAGAAAATCCTATTATAGTCTATGGGATTTTTACATTATCCGTTTTAATTCGTTATAGTCCGTTATGAATAACGGACGTTATTTTGTGACGGAAGATAGTAACGGGAGAAATAGTGCATGCACTATTTCTTCCGTTCATTCTCCTGTCACAAAATAAAGTCCGTTATTAATAACGGACTATAACGGATTAAACGGAAAATGTAAAAAATCCCGGAATACCCCTTTAAGTAACAGTTTGCTATTTTGAGCTATTTTTTGTATTGACCTTTTCTAAAGATGGACAACCCTTTTAAGTCTTGTAAGTTGTGAAGTGAAGTGTGAAAACTATAGATTGGATATGCATCAATAAGCCTGGGGCACCCATGACCCGCTTTTTAGAGGGGTCAATTTCTATTCCCCTGTTGTCTGGTAAAGTAAAATTGCCACTGGTAGTTTCCTCCTCACAGGGCTTACTGGGAATTGAGGTGCATATGCTCAGTTTTCTACCTCCTAAGGCCCCTTTCCCACAACAGTTATGTTCCTGCATTCTGATATCCATTATTCAGCAATAACGGGTCATGAAAATATTGATAAAATAACTGAATATAACGGATGATAACTGATGACCAATTTTAACGGACATTCTGTCAAAATAGCAGACATGTGCCATACGTTATCACCCGTCATAATCCGTTATTTTATGTCCGTTATTTTATGTCCGTTATTTTATTTCCATGTGACTTCCTAATTGTAATGCTGTACTGAGCATGCTCAGTACAAAAAAAGATCATAAAAAAAAAACGACAATAACGGATAATAACGGATGTTTTTTGTGAACATCCCTTTCCCATAGACTTCAATGTAAAATTTTAATGGACATTATTTCACCTTTATTTTCGCAGGAACAAAAATTAGTGCATACATCGTCTTTTGTGCAGGCAAAAATAATGGAGATTAGTAAAAACTGACATACCCGATGCAATAGGATGGTCAAGAAATCCCATTGACATGAATGGGATTTTTTTGACGGACGCTTTCAGGACTATTTGACGGGAGTAATGATGTTATTACAGGATGAGTACAGGATCTGTAGTGTGAAAGGGGCCTAACACAGTGTTCTCCAAACAGTGAGCCTACAGCTGTTGCAAAACTGCAATTCCCAGCATGCCCAGACAGCCGAAGGCTGGGAGTTGTAGTTTTGCAACAGCTGGAGGCACATTGTTTGGAAAATACTGCCCTAACATTAGCTACAATACTAATGCTAATAATTAATGTTTGTGGATCTACACTTTTAACTATATATTTTTCTCTATTATATATACATATATGTGAGCCAATATGATATCTTAAAAAAAAAAACTGTTTCAATTACAGTTTAATTCGTAATAGCTTTTCTTTTGGGAGAAATATTGAAGAAAGACAATTTTGTCATTCAAAGTATTTCATTTTTAAGAGCTGCTCTGTAAATAACATGTTTAAAAGGGGCGTAATTGTAGGGGGCCATAGGGCCGTACTTTAAAAATCACTGGTGCATCATATCCTCATGACTGTGTTTATTACCCCTGTACTGTGACTTTATTGTATTCATTACACAAGTTGTGCTCTTCTCTTATACTGCTGTTTATTGTCCCTGTTTTGTCATGATCATGCTTGTGACTCCTATGTGGTGACATCACAGAGAATGGTATATCTAGGGCTTTACAATGTTTATTATCCATGTACTTTGGCATTACTGTTTGTTATTCCTGTTTTGTCACTTTATCACTGCATGGTAATACACAGTGACAATGATTACTATGTGCATTGCTTTTGCACTGTGACATCACTGTGATCATTATTCCTGTCCAGTTACTTCATATTACCCATGTACTGTGACATCAATATTTTCATTATCTTTGTGCTCATTGTGTTCAATGTACACTATATTATTCCTGTGCAGTGACACCAATCTATTTATTATTCCTGTGCAATTACACCAATCTATTTATTATTCATTTGCAGTGACACCAATCTATTTATTTTTCCTGTGCAGTGACACCAATCTATTTATGATTCCTGTGCAGTGACACCAATCTATTTATTATTTCTGTGCAGTGACATCACAGTGTGCATTTTCAGTGGTGTAAGTGTATGATTTGCAGATTGCGGTTTCACCTAGAAAGTAATGCTAATTTATCTACCACATAAGAGGAGGCCAGTATTAGAAACTGCATGTAAATTTGGTGTTTTAACTACTGTTAAATATACTTTATGGGTATGGTCATATGTGCCGCATTTTGCTGCATATTTTCCTATCCACTAAGGTCAATAGGTAGCAAAATACGCAGCTCATTTTGCTGCCCATTGACTTTAATGTGTAGGATAGTACAAAGCAGCAAATATGCATCAAAGTACAGCATGTGACCCTGCCCTTAATAAATATTGGCTTAAATAAATTACATTGTACAAAAAAAAAAATCACAAAATTTATAAAAGTTAAAGGGGTATTCCAAGATTTTTTATTTGACTATGCAACAGGAGCTGTAAAGTTAGTGTAGTTCATAATACAGTGATCTCCCGACATACGATCATTTCAACATACGATGGCCTCTCAGACTGAAACATGCACAGAGCCTGAGGTCTTCTATTCATCACAGCGCTGCAACCATGTGAGGGCGGAAGTGGTACCCCAGCAGGCTTCAGTGAAGATGCAAAGATTTTTCAAGCTCTGAATTTTTTTTTTAAGGGTGGGAGGTGTGTTAGGTGTAGTTAAAGAACATAGCCTGAGGTAGTTGAGAACAGTTTATCTGTATTCCCCTGTAAATAGAAAGTATTAAAAACATATGTTCTGTTTAGAGACCCTGTGTATGTATACATTATCCCCGTGGATTTCGAGATGTGTTTAGGAGCATTATCCATTTGTAGAAGCCATCCTCTCTTTAACTTCAGCTTTTTCACAGATGGCATCAAGTTAGCATCCAAAATTTGCTGAAATTTTATTGAATCCATTTTCCTTCTACTTGTGAGATGTTCCCTGTGCCACTGGCTGCAATACAACCCCAAAGCATGATTGATCCACCCCCATGCTTAACAGTTGTACAGAGGTTCTTTTCATTTAATTCTGTTCCCCTTCTTCTCCAAACGTAACTTTGCTCATTCTGGCCAAAAAGTAAAATTTTAACCTCATCGGTCCACAGAACTTGTTTTCAAAATGCATCAGGCTTGTCTATATGTTAATTTGCAAAGTTCAAACGCAGATTTTTGTGGTGAGGACGTAGAAGAGGTTTTCTTCTAATTACTCTTCCATGAAGACCATATTTGTACAAGTATCTCTTTATAGTGGAATAGTGTACCACAACTCCAGTGTCTGCCAGATCTTTCTGGAGGGATTGTACAGTCAAATGTGGGTTTTGAATTGTTTTTCTCACAATCCTGCGAGCTGTTTTGTCTGATATTTTTCTTGGTCTTCCAGATCTTGCTTTAACATCCACTGTCCACAATCTTCTTATAGCCTTATCCAGCTTTGTGAGCATTAACTATTATCAGTTTCAGATTTCTAGACAACTGCTTAGAAGAACACATGGTGCTGATTGTTGGGGAAAGGTCAGATGAGTCTGGGCATTTAAAACCTTTGAGATTGACATCACCTGGTCTTCCCAGATGATGATTGAGAACAATCCATGACACTGGCAGGTCTCAGCTTTGCAAAGGGGGCAGTGCATGCTATAAATGCCATTTTTTTGTTTTCTGTTATTTTGAAAGTGTAAATGATGGAAATAAAATCTAACTTTTGTTGACATATTATAGGAATGTCTAATCTGTAATTTGATGCCTTTTGGAGATTTTTCCCATCTTTCCTTGGCTTCTTTATGCACATTAATAAAAGATTTTACCTGGAGTGCCCAAACTTTTGATCGCCACTGTATATTATGGTGCATACTTTAATTCCCTTGCAATGGAATTGCCTTCCCTTCATTCCATTCACATTATTTAATTGCATGACTTAAAACTCTGTTGGCATGGCTATCATTTTGATGCAAT
This sequence comes from Hyla sarda, assembly GCF_029499605.1. Classification (NCBI taxonomy): domain Eukaryota; kingdom Metazoa; phylum Chordata; class Amphibia; order Anura; family Hylidae; genus Hyla; species Hyla sarda. The sequence continues at coordinate 399,185,821 of NC_079191.1, forward strand.
GCTGGATCTGTCATACAGTAATCAATGAACCCTACTGACTTGTAATATAGTCTGTCAACATACTGACAAGAACACTACATGCTGCTACACTTCTGTCACGATGCCGGCTGGCAGGTAGTGGATCCTCTGTGCCAGAGAGGGATTGGCGAGGACCGCGCTAGTGGACCGGTTCTAAGTCACTACTGGTTTTCACCAGAGCCCGCCGCAAAGCGGGATGGTCTTGCTGCGGCGGTAGTGACCAGGTCGTATCCACTAGCAACGGCTCACCTCTCTGACTGCTGATGATAGGCGAGGTACAAGGGAGTAGACAGAAGCAAGGTCGGACGTAGCAGAAGGTCGGGGGCAGGCGGCAAGGTTCGTAGTCAGGGTGGATAGCAGAAGTACTGGTACACAGGCTTTAGACACACAAAACGCTTTCACTAGGCACAAGGGCAACAAGATCCGGCAAGGGAGTGCATGGGAGGAGGTCAGATATAGTCAGGGACCAGGTGGAAACCAATTAAGCTAATTGGGCCAGGCACCAATCATTGGTGCACTGGCCCTTTAAGTCTCAGGGAGCTGGCGCGCGCGCGCCCTAGAGAGCGGAGCCGCGCGCGCCAGCACATGACAGCAGGGGACGGGAACGGGTAAGTGACCTGGGATGCGATTCGCGAGCGGGCGCGTCCCGCTGTGCGAATCGCATCCCCAACGGCCATGACAGTGCAGCGCTCCCGGTCAGCGGGACTGACCGGGGAGCTGCAGGGAGAAAGACGCCGTGAGCGCTCCGGGGAGGAGCGGGGACCCGGAGCGCTAGGCGTAACAACTTCTATACCTATACTCCCCCTCCCCCCCTATCAACACTAATCAAACCCTCTTATTGAGGCTCGGGGTTCCCCAGTGGAAACAATTTTTTTAAAATCAACTGGCACCAGAAAGTCTGTCAGGAACTGTCCAGAGCAGGAGGCTCCTGCTCTGGACAGTTCCTGACATGGACAGAGGTGTCAGCAGAGAGCACTGTGGTAAGGCAGAAAAGAAATTCAAAAAGAAAAAAACTTCCTCTGTACTATACAGCAGCTGATAAGTACTGGAAGGATTAAGATTTTTAAATAGAAGTAATTTCCAAATCTAACGCAAAATGGAGAATATGTCCGGCACTCCAACTGCTGACCAACTGGATATGGTGGACCAGGATATGCGGTAAAGGAAAAACAGTCTGTTGAGAAGGTAGGGGTGTTCTGACTGATATGCAGAAGTACAGTAATCCAATGTAGAGAGAATATGGAAATACAATCGGCACTCACCGGTCTTCTTCAGCAATAAGTTCTTTAATGCAAAATTCTCACATACAACAAATAGGGAGAGTGATCAACAGGGGGGTATGGCCATGGTATGGCAATGGCCAGATGAAGCTCGTCTAACGAGTGAAACAGATTCTGTTGCCTGAGGTTAATACCCCCCTGTTGACCACTCTCCCTATTTGTTGTGTGAGTATTTTGCATTAAAGAACTTATTGCTGAAGAAGACCGGTGAGTGCCGATTGCATTTCCATACTCTCTCTACATTGGATTAATTTCCAAATCTGTTTAATTTTCTGGCACCAGATGATCAAAAAAAAAAAATGTTTTACACCGTAGTACGGCTTTAAAGGGGTTATTCAACCTTTAAAATAGATTGCCTATCAGCTTTTTATAAGAGCAGAAACGCTCGTTTGAGTCCTGGAACCCCTTAAATGTTTACAAATGCACACCCTTGCAATAATTATACTCCTAGTAGAGGTGGTGCATGGTCCTGAGGGTAGGCCAAAAATTTATAGAGCCCAGGTAACCCCTTTAATGCTATTACAACCTGCTAATCTATGTAGCAGCCTTGTCCTTATATCCATTGCCTGTTGTAACTGAAGTTGTCCTTTTTGGTATTGGTCTTTTCTCTGGATTCTTAAAAATTTACAAAGCATTTACAAAGCAGTGCGATCCCTGTGTAACTATTAACTAAACTGTGCGCAAAAGCCATACAGCTCAGTTGTTTAAATCAAGGCCGTGTTCACACACTCAGGTTTTAAATTGCAATTATTTTACCGCAATTTTGCGGTACGCAGCTGAAACAGCCAAATTGCAGTTAAAATGTGTGAAAAATGCTATAACAATTCAATGTGTGAACACGGCCTAAAGACTTCAAATCTTCATAAAACACCTCAAGTGTGATGATAGGTCAAATCACTTTTGCCTCATGGCAATATTTCTTTATAAAATGGACTTTGAATAAGAAAACACTGCCCATATTGTGAACTGACCTCAACCTGCTTATCTAATGGGTTCACCTGGGTGATCTCCAGCACCAGCAGCCTAATGAAATGGCCAGATGCTGTGATAAAAGTCCACACGTATCCAGAGGATTCATGGGAGATGGAGGGAGCATTACAGAACCACTTCAGTGATTAATTTACATTCAAAATGGAGCCTATCCCATGCCAACCATATCAGCTACAACAGATAAGCACAAGGCATACACAAGAACTTATATATTATTCTCTAATAATACCTAGGCTATACTATATAAGCAAAAATAAAAATAATAATAATAAAAAATATATAATCCCTGAGTGCTTCTTTAAACATGGAAACTCTTTTAATGTAAAGCCATGATCACTTAAAGTTCCCATACACAAAAAATGTCATCAAGATTGTTAAACTATCTATATATGGGCATCCTGGTAGATTTCAGAGAGACTGGCTAACTTTTAGGGGGGGTGCTTACTGACACTCCTCGACTTTAAATGGGTAATATGGGATTTTTTTTATTTGAAAGGCTGTAAAGTTAGTGTGGTTCATAATATAGTGTCTGTACCTGTGTTTGATGGCTGATCTTTGCCCCAATGTTCATTTTAGCAGCATATGAAAGGAGTGTTGTCTCTGCCCCTTCCCAGGTTACAGTATGGCAGTGACATTACATCACTTGTCAGGTGTTACATAGTTACTGTACATAGTTCTTAAGGTTGAAAAAACACCAGAGTCCATCAAGTTCAATCTATAACCTTATGTCGTTCCTCCTGTGTTGAACAAGAGGAAGGCAAAAAACCCTTATGAGGCTGATGCCAATTGCCCCATACTAGGGGAAAATAAAATCCTCCCCGACTCCAAATATGGCAATCAGAATAAATCTCTGAATCAACATTCTGTCCCTATAAATGTATTATCCATAACCTGTAATATTACTACTCTCCAGACTGTTGAAAGGGAGAAGTGTTGAAAGGTAGCATGTCTGTGCTTCAATGAGTAGAGCTACTGCTGGGTGGGAGGAAGATCATTCTCCACAGGGCTGCAGGGAATTGTAGTTTCAAGCACAGCACACATGAAAGGGAGCCTAGTTGTGCTGCAATGGGTGGCGTGGTTGATGTGTGGGAGGGAGATAAGTCACCTCCCACCTAGAAAAAGGGATCCTGGGGATTGTAGTTGGAGGGAGGAAACACAAAGAAGCCAGTAGCAGTATAGGGGACTCACAACACAACCAAATACCACCAAAAAATGCATGAATCCATGCTAAGCATGTCCATAATTGTCTGGCAGGTAAGTAATAAAGTCACCTTATGTTGGATTATCACCTTTAATTTACCGATCTTTTTCTTCTAGGAGAAATAAGCCACTGCTAGAGAAGACTTATCTCTCGCCTCTTAATTCACAAATCATGAATACAGTAAAGCAGATCTACAGTTAAATTATCCAAACCTGAATCTAATGAATTAGCTATTGATTAATCTATTCTGCTTTTCAAGTGTTCCAATTCTCTGGGGAATCAGAACAACTTTTACAAAATTAAACTAAATGACAGCAAATTCATTAGATTTGCCAAATCTTACTGTTGCCATAATCTCATAAAGGAAACAGGTTTCTGACTATAGCTAAAGACAATTATCTGTCCCAAATGGTGCAGGGCCCACCAAAGGGGGCACCCTACTGGACTTAATATTAACCAACACACCTGACAGAGTAACTAATGTGCAAGTAGAAGGACACCTAGTAAATAGTGATCATAATATACATTATAACTTGTTCTGCAATAAGGGAATCTTGCGAGGGGCCACAAAATCAATGAACTGGAAGGCAAAGTTTGATCAGTTCAGAGAAGATAAATTGTCATAATGTCCTCAAAAACAAGAATACTGACACTAAATGGGAGACTTAAAATAACTTAAATTCTCACTGTAAGACGTATATACCTTATGGGAATAAAAGGGTCAGAAAAAAAAGAAAACCAATGTGGATGAAAAAAAATGTTAAAGGGGTTATCCACCATAAAGTGATTTTAGTACGTAGCTGGCAGGCAGTAATGGACATGCTTAGGAAGGATCTGTGCTTGTCTTGGGGCTAAATGGCTATGTCATGAGATTACCATAACACTGTGGCTAGCTTTTCGTGAACTAGTATTTCCTGTTTGACTTTTCATTTTTTTTTTTTTTTTTTACTACAAATCCCACAATTCCATTTTCCTCCCTCCCACACATCAGCCACCCCACCCATTGAAACATAAATGAGCTGCATCCATCAAAAGACCTGTGGTTTTCAATCAGGGTGCCTACAGCTGTTGCATTAGTTGCAGATTGATCTCTCTCCCACCAAGCAATCGCTCCACCCATTGAAGCAGACAGGCTCCCTGTCATCAGCTGACTGATGTTTTTTAACTATATAAATAGCAAAAAAAATTTAAATGAAAGTGTAGGCCCTTTAACCCCTTAAGGACCAAGCCCATTTTGGCCTTAAGGACCAGAGCGTTTTTTGAACATCTGACCACTGTAACTTTAAACATTAATAACTCTGGAATGCTTTTATCTATCATTCTGATTCCGAGATTCCTTTCTTGGTGAAAAATCCCCAAATTTCATGAAAAAATAGAAAATTTTGCATTTTTCAAACTTTGAAGCTCTCTGCTTGTAATGAAAATGGATATTCCAAATTTTTTTTTTTATTATTCACATATACAGTATGTCCACTTTTGGTTTGCATCATAAAATTGATGAGTTTTTACTTTTGGAAGACATCAGAGGGCTTCAAAGTTCAGCAGCAATTTTCCAATTTTTCACAAAATTTTCAAACTCGCTATTTTTCAGGGACCAGTTCAGTTTTTAAGTGGATTTGAAGGGTCTTCATATTAGAAATACCCCACAAATGACCCCATTATAAAAAATGCACCCCCCAAAGTATTCAAAATGACATTCAGTAAGTGTTTTAACCCTTTAGGTGTTTCACAGGAATAGCAGCAAAATGAAGGAGAAAATTCAAAATCTTCATTTTTTACACTCGCATGTTCTTGTAGACCCAATTTTTTAATTTTTGCAAGTGGTAAAAGGAGAATTTTTTTACTTGTATTTGTAGCCCAATTTCTCTCGAGTAAGCACATACCTCATATGTCTATGTAAAGTGTTCGGCGGGCGCAGTAGAGGGCTCAGAAGGGAAGGAGTGACAAGGGGATTTTGGAGAGAACATTTTTCTGAAATGGTTTTTGGGGGGCATGTCACCTTTAGGAAGCCCCTAGGGTGTCAAAACAGCAAAAAAAAAAAAAAAAAAAACCACATGGCATACCATTTTGGAAACTAGAATTTAACATGGGATAAAGTGAGCCTTAATACCCCACAGGTGTTTCATGACTTTCGAAAATGTAAAAAAATAAAAAAATTTGACCTAAAATGCCCAACATTGACGCCGGGGATCGGGGTCCCCAGCTGCCGGGGTCCACGTCCCGCACCCACTCACGTCCTCCGGAAGAGGGGTGGAGCGGGTTGCGGGAGTGACACCCGCAACAGGTGCCCTGATTGGTCGGCCGGTAAACCGGCCGACGAATCAGGGCGATCGTGAGGTGGCACCAGTGCCACCTCACCCCTGCTGGCTATGGCTGTTCGGGGCCGTCAGAAACGGCCCCGAACAGTCTGTAATTCTGGGTCACTGGAGACCCGATTGACCCGGAATCCGCCGCAGATCGCTGGGCTGAATTGTCCAGCAATCTGCGGCCATCGCCGACATGGGGGGACATAATGACCCCCCTGGGCGATATGCCGCGATGCCTGCTGAACGATTTCAGCAGGTATCGGGCACCGGTCCCCAACCGGCTAGCGGTGGGGACCGGATTTCCCACGGGCGTATGGATACGCCCTGCGTCCTTAAGGACTCAGAATGCAGGGCGTATCCATACGCCCTGTGTCCTGAAGAGGTTAAAAAAATATGAGGAAGAAATTATAAATAGGCATCAGGAAATAGCAAATATATTAAACAAATTCTTCTCCACTGTATTTACCGAGGAAAATGAAATGCCAGGTGAAATACAGCAAGATAAGGTAAACTCCACAGTACAGGTCACCTGTCTAACCCAGGAAGAAGTACAGTGCTGCCTACAAAAAAATCAAAATAGACAAATCACCAGGTCCAGATGGCATTCACCCCCGTGTTCTAAAGGAATTAAGTAATGTAATAGACAGACCCCTATTTTTAATATTCAGGGACTCTATAGTAACAGGGACTGTTCCCCAGGACTGGCGCATTGTATTTGTGGTGCCAATATTTAAAAAGGGTTCAAAAGGTGACCCCGGAAATTATAGACCTATTAATTTAACCTCTGTTGTATGACAATTATTAGAGGGTTTTCTAAGGGATGCTGTTTTGGAGTATCTTCATAAAAATAAATGTATGACTCCATATCAGCATGGCTTTATGAGGGATCAGTCCTGTCAAACTAACCTGATCAGCTTTTATGAGGAGGTGAGCTCCAGACTGGACCAGGGGCAATCGCTGGATGTCGTATATCTGGATTTTTCCAAAGCATTTGATATGGTGCCACATAAAAGGTTGCTACATAAAATGAGAGGGATGGGGCTGGGGGAGAATGTGTGTAAGTGGGTAAGTAACTGGCTCAGTGATCAGAAACAGAGGGTGGTTATTAATGGTACTTATTCTGATTGGGTGACTCTAACTAGTGGGGTACCACAGGGGTCAGTCTTGGGTCCTGTTCTATTTAATATATGTATTAATGACCTTGTAGAGGGGTTGAATAGTAAAGTAGCAATCCTTGCAGATGATACTAAACTCAAACATAATAGAGGACAGTGCACTGTTACATATGGATCTGGATAAGTTGGAGGTTTGGGCTGAGAAGTGGCAGATGAGGTTCAACACTGATAAATGTAAGGTAATGCACATGGGGAGGAAAAATCTGGGCTGGAATTATGTATTAACCCCTTATCGACGTAGGACGTAAATGTATGTCCTGGTGAGCTGGTACTCAACGCACCAGGACGTACATTTATGTCCTAAGCATAACCACGAGCATCGGAGCGATACTCTGGTCATGAGCGGCAGGTCCCGGCTGCTGATCCCAGCCAGGGACCTGCAGGTAATGGCGGACATCTGCGATGCCGCGGATGTCCACCATTAACCCCTCAGATGCCGTGATCAATACAGATCACGGCATCTGCAGCATTGCGGTCACTAAAATGGATGATCGGATCGCCCACATCGCTGCCGCGATGATCCGATCATCCAGCACGGCCAACCGAGGTCCCCTCACCTGCCTCCGCTGCCTTCCCGCAGACCAGAGCAGAAGATGACCGATAACACTGATCAGTGCTATGTCCTATACATAGCACTGAACAGTATTAGTAATCAAATGATTGCTATAAATAGTCCCCTATGGGGACTATTAACCTCTTAAGGACCCATGACGTATTGAGTCATGAGTCCCGGTCCTGCGATATAACGCGGGGTCACACGGTGACCCCGCATCATATCGCGGCGGGCCCAGCGTCATAGTGAAGCCGGGACCCGCCTCTAATAGCGCGCGGCACTGATCGCTGTGCCGCGCGCTATTAACCCTTTAGCCGCGCACTCAAAGCTGAGCCGCGCGGCTAAAAACGAAAGTAAAAGTGCCGGTTAGCTCAGGGAGCTGTTCGGGATCGCCGCGGTATAATCGCGGCATCCCGAACAGCTGTAGCACAGGAGGAGGTCTTCTTACCTTCTCCTGTGCTGTCCGATCGCCGAATGAATGCTTCAAGCCTGAGATCCAGGCTTGAGCATTCAATCGCCGAAAACCCTGATTGATCCATTCCTATGGAGATGGATCAATCAGAGTAAAAGATCAGTTAATGCAATGTTATAGCCCCCTATAGGAGCTATAATATTGCATTAAAAAAGTGTAAAAAAAATCATTAACCCTTTCAATTATCCCTTCCCCTAATAAAAGTTTGAATCAACCGGCATTTCCAAAAATAAAAAAAACATTATGTAAATAATAATAAAAATAAACATATGTGGTATCGCCGCGTGCGGAAATGTCCGAATTATAAAAATATACCGCTTTTTAAACCGCTCGTTCAATGGCGTACGCGCAAAAAAATTCCAAAGTCCAAAATAGCGCATTTTTGATCACTTTTTATACCACAAAAAAGTGAATAAAAAGTGATCAAAAAGTCTGATCAGAACAAAAATCGTACCGCTAAAAACTTCAGATGACGGCGCAAAAAATGAGTCCTCAAAGTGCCCTGAACACAGAAAAATAAAAAAGTTATAGGGGTCAAAAGATTACCATTTTAAACGTATAAATTTTCCTGCATGTATTCATGATTTTTTTCGGAAGTGATACAAATTCAAACCTATACAAATAGGGTATCATTTTAACCGTATGGACCTACAGAATAAAGATAAGGTATCATTTTTGACAAAAAATGTACTGCGTAAAAACAGAAGCCCCCAAAACTTACAAAATAGTGTTTTTTCATCAATTTTGTCGCACATTGATTTTTTCCCCGTTTCACCGTAGATTTTTGGGTAAAATGACTACTGTCATTACAAAGAAGAATTAGTGACGCAAAAATTAAGCCATTATATATAATTTTAGGTGAACATTTTTAAGAGTTATGATTTTTTAAAGTTAAGGAGGAAAAATTGAAAATGAAAAAACGGAAAAAGCCCGGGTCCTTAAGGGGTTAAAGTGTAAAAATTGAAGTAAAAAAAGTAAAAAAAAAATTGAAAAACCCCCTCCCCCAATAAAAACATAAATTGTCCCATTTTCCCTATTTCACCCCCAAAAACTGTTAAAAAATATTTTATATACATATTTGGTATCGCTGCGTGCGTAAATATCTGAAGTGTTAAAAAAAATTTTTAATGATATCATACGGTGAACGGCGTGAACGTAAAAAAAAAAAAAAAATCAAAAATAGCTGCTTTTTTTTTATAACATTTTATCCCCACAATTTTTTTTTTAAATGGATTAACCCCTTAAGGATCATGAGTTTTTCCGTTTTTGCACTTTCGTTTTTTCCTCCTCACCTTTTAAAAATCATAACCCTTTCAATTTTGCACCTAAAAATCCATATGATGGCTTATTTTTTGCACCACCAATTCTACTTTGCAGTGACATCAGTCATTTTACCCAAACATCTACGGTGAAACGGAAAAATAAATCATTGTGCGACGAAATTTAAGAAAAAACGCCATTTTGTAACTTTTGGGGGCTTCCGTTTCTACGCAGTACATTTTTCAATAAAAATGATACCTTATCTTTATTCTGTAGGTCCATACGATTAAAATTATACCCTACTTATATAAGTTTGATTTTGTTGTACTTCTAAAAAAAATAATAACTACATGCAGAAAAATGTATACGTTTAAAATTATCATCTTCTGACCCCTATAACTTTTTTATTTTTCTGTATATGGGGCGGTATGAGGGCTAATTGTTTTGCGCCGTGATATGAAGTTTTTAGAGGTACCATTTTTGTATTGATCAGACTTTTTGATCGCTTTTTATTCCTTTTTTCATGATATAAAAAGCGACCGAAAATACGTTATTTTGGACTTTGGAATTTTTTTGCGCGTACGCCATTGACCATGCAGTTTATTTAATGATATATTTTTATAGTTCGGACATTTCCGCACGCGGCGATACCAAATATGTTTATATTTATTTTTATTTACATGGTGTTTTTTTTTTATGGGAAAAGGGGGGTGATTTGAACTTTTATTAAGGAAAGGGTTAAATAACATTTATTAACTTTTTTTTTGCAGTGTTATAGCTCCCATAGGGACCTATAACACTGCACACACTGATTGCCAGCACTGTTCACTGCAAAGCCATAGCTTTGCAATGATCAGCGTTATCGGCGGTCGATTGCTCAAGCCTGAATCTCAGGCTTGGAACAATCAATCGTTGAGGGGACACGACGGTAAAAGGACCTCCGCTTGTGTCCCAGCTGATCGGGACACCACATTTTCACTGCGGTGGTCCCGATCAGCCCCACTGAGCAGCCGGGCAGCTTTCACTTTCGGTTTAGACGCGGCATTCAACTTTGAACGCCGCGTCTAAAGGGTTAATAGCGCGCGGCACCGAGATCGCTGCCGCGCGCTATTAGCCCCGGGTCCCGGCATCAGATACATGCCGGGACCGACCCGATATGACGCGGGGACACCGCGTGACCCCACGTTATATCGCGGTAGCCGGCCAAGGACGTAAATATACGTCCTTGGTCGTTAAGGGGCTAAAAGTTTTATATAAGCAAATATGGTATCAATAAAAAGTAAAGATCATGGCACAAAAAATTAGCCCTCATACCGCCGCTTATATGGAAAAATGAAAAAGTTATAGGTCTTCAAAACAGTTGGATTTTAAATGTACTAATTTGGTTAAAAAGTTAGCAATTTTTTTTAAGCGCAACAGTAATAGAAAAGTATGTTATCATGGGTATCATTTTAATTGTATTGACCCAAAGAATAAAGAACACATGTCATTTTTACCGTAAATTGTACGGCGTGAAAACAAAATTTTCCAAAATTAGCAATTGCGGTTTTCTTTTTAATTTCCCCACACAAATAGTATTCTGTAAGAGCAGGGAGGCTGTGGAATTCTCTGCCTGAGGAGGTGGTCATGGTTAACTCAGTAAAAGAATTTAAAAGGGGTCTGGATGCATTTTTGGAGAGTAATAACATTACAGGTTATGGGTTCTAGATCTATAGGGACAGAAGGTTGATCCAGGGATTTATTCTGATGCCATATTTGGAGTCGGGAAGGAATTTTTACCTCTAGTATGAGGGTTTTTTGCCTTCCTCTGGATCAACTCAGTAGGGACTCATTAGGGGTATAGGTTGGTCTTTTTTTTAACCTTATGAAATATGTTACTATGTTTATGTGTATAGAGGGATCGTGAGAGCTAGATGTCTGCTAAATGAATGAACGTAAAATTAAAATCAGAATTAAATGTAAAATAAGAGTATAGTTGGTAGAGAGCGTCGCAGTACAGATACAGTAAGCAGAAGAGTAGTCACAGAACAAGCCAAGGTGTGAATACACAAGGTGAAAACAAAGCACATGTCAGGAGCTAGTGCGGAAATAGAACTCTAAGGGTACATTCACACAGGTGGTTTACCCGCAAGTTCCCAGTGGCAAATTTCTGCAGTGAAAATCCGTAGCAGACTCCACTGAGATCAACGTAACTCTATTGCTGTGGAGATTCCACTGCGAAAAAACCATAGCAGCAAACTCATGGATAACCCACCCGTGTGAGCCCTAACACTGGCATAGAGTAATAGACTAAGTAAGGTAGAATAGCACACCTGAGAAGGGCGTGGGTGTAATTAGCTCGTTGTTAGATCCCCGATTGGCGCAGGCGTTTTTCTGGCTGCCGATATCAATCAGGACCCACTGTTTCATACAACAGGAGCAGGACTAGGGAGTACATTTACGCCCCAATGTCCTGAAAAGGAGTCAATGGGGAAAGGGTGGTGATTTTTTCACAGTTGAAAAATAAACCTTTTTTCTTATTACAGACTTTCCATTTTTTTGAAGTCCGCATAGACTTAAATAACTATTAATAGCACTCGACTGCTTTCACTGTTCAGTGCTATGCATCGACATAGCACTGATCGGTACAATCGGCGATCTACTTGTGCAGCCTGCCAAAAGGCAGACCAGACCAATGGACCCAGGAAGAGCAGCACCGAGCAGGTCAGGGGAGCTATGGCCGCCATTTTAACGGATAAAATCCCCGCAATCACGATGTGGGTGGTCACAAAGCCCTGCTAATGGTTTAGATACCGTGAGCAGTATCGATTGCACCATCTAAATGGCGGACATTGGCGGGATCGATATGAAATCTACGCCCTGGTGCGCCAAGTACCAGGCTGCAAGGGTGTACATTTGTGTCCCCCCTCATGATTTGCTTCCAGCTTTGAATTTATAATCTGTAATTAAAAACCTAAAAGGTGTGAACACAGCCTAAAATCGCCTACTCCATTGTTTTCCAATTGGAATGCGTCCAGCTATTGCAAAACTACAACTCCCAGCATGCCCGGACAGCCTTCGGCTGTCCGGGCATGCTGGGAGTTGTAGTTTTGCAACAGCTGTAGCAATCCCAGTTGCGAAACACTGACCTACACTATAGCAGCGCCATATAAGAGGCATCTGCCTCCATCCCCAGTGCTGGTGATCACAGGACAGTCACGTCATAGGGCACTGCGTCACCACAAGACCTTCACCCCGCCGGCCATTACTGGTTAAAGGGGAGGACAAGCCTCTCTACAACCAACACGCCGCGGCGGCTGTCTGTACAACAGCACCGAGCCGCAGCGACCGGGAAGCGTCTATAAATACACCGTCTCCGTTCTATGTGTTCTAGCGGCTGTTCACTACAACTCCACCCCGACCACCATCTTTCCTTCAGCGGCTGTGCTGTATGTGTGTGTGTGTGTTGTGTGTGAGAAAGAGACGCGGCCGCTGATTGGCTGCCCGGGAGGGTGCGCTCTGTAAGGCTGGCTGTGATTGGCCGCAGGTTAGGCAGCGCGCTGTGTCGCGGTCTGTGATTGGTCGAGGTGGAGGCAGGCTTGTGACTGTGCGTCTCCCCCCCCCCCTCCCCTCCCCTCCTCCCTCTTCCTCCCCCTCAGCTGTGTGACTGTGTCTCTGGCGGTGTCAATGGCTCCTCCTGCCGCGGACAGACGGGGCTTACGGGAGGGGATCTTTTCGGGGCTCCTGTGAGAGCTCCACACCACACCGGCGGAGTGACGGGGAGCGAGGAGGAGCCCGAGAGGAAGACGAGAAGAAGAGGCGGCTGGACTGTGAGGCAACGGCAGGTCGCGCACTCTCACTCCGCAACCGAAACAGGGGCGAGCCCAGCTCTGAGGGAGCAGCCAGGAGCCCGGCCCTCCTCCCCCCGACAGTCAGCAAATGAACTCGGTCAGAGCAGCGAACAGAAGACCCAGGCGAGTGTCGAGGCCGCGCCCGGTGCAGCCGGAGAGAAACAACGCCGGGGAGCGGGGTAAGAGGAGCCGGGGGCGGCGGAGGGAGGAGGCGGAGGACGGGGGAGGGGGCAGGGGGAGACGGGGGGTGGATTACAGGCTCCAGGCCGCACGGTGAGCTCAGGGGCCTACTCCCTCAGCAGCCTCGGGGGGCGCTGCCAGGAAAGTGCGTGGCTTGTGCTGGGCCTCAGGCCGCGCTTTGTCTCTGCTGCACACAGCGGCCCAGCAACCGCAGCGTCTACACACAGCCCTGCGATCCCTACACAGCCACCTGGTCACCTGCTCCTCTATAGGTAACATCACAGCAGTGTCTCCTCTCACCCCGTGGACTGAAACACAACCATTTGCTGCTTATCGTTTTTTTTTTTTCTGTTGTCCTGGTGACAGACTTCGTAATATTCACCCCATCTGGCGTTAAAATCGATTGGAAATCGTATCGGCCATGTGTGATCTTATTCGCTTTTCCTTGACACAATGGGTGATGAACCCTCTGGTGTGTGGCGGTTTTTATTGTCGCCGTAACCGCCGGCTCAATATCCGCATCTTCAAGCGTTAAAATCGATAGGAAATCGTGTTGGCGACTTATGATCTGATCCACATTATCCTGACACAATGGCTAAAGCACCCACCGGCGTTTTTTGTTGTCACATGACCGCTGACGCAATGTTCCCCCTTTTCTGATAGTAAAATCGCTAGGAAATCGTATTGGCGACATTTAATCTGATTCGTGTTGTCCTGACACGATTAAAGGACCCTATGACGTGTGGCTTTTTTTTTTTTGTCACGTGATTGCTAGTATAATATTCGCCTTGTTTGACGTTTAAATAGTTTGGGAATCACATTGGCGACATATGTTCTGATACGCATTGTCCTGACACAACGGCTAAATGACCCTCAGGTGTTTGGTGGTATTTGTCACGTGTTCACCGATGTAATATTTACCTCATCTGACGGTAAAATTCATAGCAAATCGTCTCAACAACGTATGCTCTATTTTGATTAGTCCTGAAACTATGGTGATCCACTTTTTTTCTTTTTACATGCTGATCGCCGGCATATTATTAACCTTATCTGCCAATAAAGTGAATAGGAAATTGCATTAGCTACAACTTTATGTCGTACGATCTGGTTAACGCTATTGCCGGTCTTGCGTTATGAGACTTCGAATAAAGGAACCTCGTGTGTAGCATCTCCTGTTACAGTAACCGACGGCGTAATACTCCCCTCGTCTGCCGTTAAGATCAATAGGAAATTATATCGTCCGCAGCTTCGATGACGTATCATTTAGCGTTCTGCTGCCACAGGGACCACCGCCATAAAATTTGCCTAGTCTGCCATTAAAATCAATAGTTTCCCATCGGCTGCAATCTCGGTAATGATATATGATCTATTTGGTGAGGGTGCGTTGTCCTGAGCAATACAGGCAAGGGACCCGCAGAGGTTCTATTGGACACACTTTGTGGCAAATTTTCATACAGATTTTTATTGCAGTATCAGAAAGTTTTTCTATGGACTATGTTGGTGTGTATGTTGTACACACAGGTAAATGTTCCGTTGCAACCAAAACAAACAAGACCTTGTCTGTGGGAAGATTAATCCAAAATTTGTATTTGGGTCTCTTGCAAACTACTACAACTCCAAAGCATAATGGGGCTTGTAATTTTGTAACAGCTGGGAAGCCGCAAGTCAGTAAAAAATCATTTTCTAACTTCATAGGGGGAGATTTATCAAAAGTTGCCCATAGCAACCAATAAGCTTGCTTATTTCTTAATTTAGAGAGTTTCAAAAATGAAAGAAGCGATCTGGTTGCTATGGGCAACTTCGGTAATGTTTTCTCTGGACAGGTTTTGCTAAATCTCCGCCATAGATGTTGACATTAATTTACGTGCAGTGGGATAAATGTATGTCCGTTTCATGTGGAAACACTCAGAAAAGCTACATGTTCCAGCTGTTGCAAAACTACAGCTCCTATCATGCATGGCAGTTGATTCTGCAGCACCTGGAGAGAGCCACTGGTTGGCTTATTACGAGAAGAGTCATTTGACTTAGATTCCCATATGGATGCTGTGTTGAAATCAAAGTTCCATCATTGTCCGGAATTCACAACCATGCTCAGCCATGTCATTTTTGCAAAAATAATATTTTTTTCTATTGTCCCTGTTATATGTAGTATTTTTGTTTTCTATGGAGTGTGCTTTGTCCTGAGACAATGGACTGATCGAGATGGGTATACAACGCTCCGTTTTGTAATAATTCGTCCAAAGATCCATTGGCCGTCCTGGATCTGTGAATTGGATTTTATTATGGCGGATAAGAATAGTTCTGTGAGGGATATGTTGCTGTGTCTTGTATTTACCAGTGAATGCTCTGGTGAGGTCCTCTCAGGATATATTTTATTGGCAACAAGTCTTTTTGCCTGTAGAAAGCTTTAGTGGAAATTTGTATTAGGATCCCCTAGGATCAGTGTTCCACAACCTGTGGTTGGGAGGTTGTAGTTTTGCAACTGCTTGAGTCACAAGTTTGGGGAACACTGGTCTAACTTATGGGATAGAATGTATATAACTAATGCAACAGCTGTGGAATCACAAGTTGAGGGATGCTACCTTTTAGGGGTGGCTAGCACAGTAATTTAATAAAAGGCTAAAAATTAAATTTCAGATTCCATATGGTTTTTAACCCCTTAAAAATACAGGACGTAAATGTACGTCCTGGTGAGCTGGTACTTAACGCAACAGGACGTACATTTACATCCTATACATAACCGCGAGCATCGGAGCGATGCTCGGGTCATTCGCGGCAGGTCCTGGCTGCTGATAGCAGCCAGGGACCCGCCGGTAATGGCCGACATCCCCGATTGCGCGGTGTCCACCATTAACCCCTCAGATGGCGTGATCAATGCAGATCATGGCATCTGCAGCATTGCGGTCACTAAAATGGATGACCGGATCCGATCATCCAGAACGGCAGACGGAGGTCCCCTCACCTGCCTCCGCTGCCTTCCACGGATCTTTTGCCCTGGTCTGAGATCGAAAAGCAAAGCACTGAACAGTATTAGCAATGGAATGATTGCTATAAATAGCCCCCTATGGGGACTACTAAAGTGTAAAAATAAAGTGTGAAAAACCCCTCCCCTAATAAAAACGTAAATTGTCTCATTTTCCCTATTTCACCCCCAAAAAGTGTGTAAAACAAATTACATATTTATGTACGTGTGCGTACATATCTGAACTATTAAAATCTAATGTTAATGATACCGTAAAAAAAAATCCTAAATTGCTGCTTTTTTTTTTTTTTATAACATTTTATTCTCCAAAAAATTGATAAAAAATATTAAGTTTTATATAAGCAAATATAGTATCAATAAAAGTACAGATCACAGCACAAAAAATGAGGCCTCATACCGCCGCTTATACGGAAAAATGAAAGTTATAGGCCTTCAAAATAGGGGGATTTTAAATGTACTAATTGGGTTAAAAAGTTTGCGATTTTTTTTTTTTTAGCGCAACAGTAAAAGAAAAGTATGTTATGGGTATCATTTTAATCGTATTGACCCAAAGAATAAAGAACACATTATTTTTACCGTAAATTGCACGGCGTGAGAACAAAACCTTCCAAAATTAGCAAAATTGCGGTTTTCTTTTTAATTTCCCCACACACAAACAGTATTTTTTGGTTGCGACATACATTTTATGGTAAAGTGAGTGGCATTACAATGGACAACTGGTCGTGCAAAAAACAAGCCCTCATACTAGTCAGTGGATGAAAACATAAAATAATTATTTTTTGAAGGCGAGGAGAAAAAACAAAAATGTAAAAATAAAATTGTCTCTTTACCCTGCTTCCGGAGCTCCGCTCCCCAGCGTCCGTAAGTTTATTGTTCTGAACGCTGTGTGTGGGCTTCCGTATTCAGGTCCGCCCCTCGTGACGTGGCGCCCCCTTCCCATAGACTTTTTTTGTTGAGGGGGCAGGTGTGACGTCACAAGGGGCGGCCCTGAACACTGAAGCCCGCACACAGGGTTCGGAACAATAAACTTCCAGAAGCAGGGCAGCGGAGTACCCCTTTAAGGCCCAAATGGGCTGAGTCCTTAAGGGGTTAACTACACTGTAGTTTTTTTTCCCCATACATGTCCTATGTACAGATAAATGCTGCAGTGAGGTGTGAAATTGGGATGTTATCTTTTTGACACAATCGGCTGGAGATTCACAGTTTGGGGATCTATTCACACAAATTGCATTGTCTTATTTAGATATGGAGTCTGCATTGAAGGCCAAGTCCCATTAATGTGAACGAGAAATTCTTGACCATGTGTACACGTGACATATTTCATGCAGAATTTTCTGTCCCAAATTTAAATTCCACCATTCTTGATGCAGGTTCCATGTGAAAACCTCCTATTGTACTTAAAAATTACTATGTGATCTTGAGAGGGATTTCCTTGTGAAATCTGCGTGAAAGGTTCTCATCAATTTACCCATTGTGCAGAACCATTGGAATCAATGGTATAAAAATCAGCTGCGGTTTATCCACTGTGGATTATTCACATGAACATACACTTAAGATTTGTTCACCCACAACTGAAATGTTTCAGATTTTAACTTCCATTGGGTGGTCAAAATCTGCAACAAATCTTAAGCATTTCGGTCCTGTGTAAACATAACCTCGGTGTAAAAATTTATTGGTGCACCTTTTGGTGATAAGAGGTTTCTGATTACCCGTGCAATATCACAGGGTAACATCTGCTCATGTAACCTTCACAAAGTGCCACATAGCAAATCGGCATGTACTAAGGAGTACAGATCCTGTGTAGACATGGTGCTGAGTATATCACAGGTACTGTCATAGGAACAATGGCCCTGGTTATGTGACACCTTAGGGAACCCATAGTACATAGGGAGGATGGGATTTATTTGTGCTGTAGAGCAGTGTTTCCCAACCTGTGGTTCTTCAGCTGTTGCAAAGCTATAATAGTGTGGCTAAACAGCTGTAGCTATCCAGGCACACTGGGAGTTGTAGTTTCACAACAGCTGGAGAGTCCACAGGTAGAGAAGCAATGGAAAATATTTTTTTTTTTTATTCCGTAAAAATTAAAACAAAAAATGCAGAGTGAAGTAGTGTTTAATTTCAATGCTGAATGTTGGTCTCGCCATTTTACTGAGGAAATAAAAACCTAATTTACTAGTCAGCCAGCAAACATTATCTGTGATGGGGGAGAACATTAATAGGATTCAGATAGATAAATGTCAATTAAAGCTGATCTGAGGAGAGAAAACATCATCTACTGTAATACCTACAAGATGGATCCCAGCCGCAACCAATCTAAACTGAAACCTTTTCACTGCAGCACCCCTAGAGACAAGAATGCATGTTAAAAATTGCATTCTTAGTATTTGAATTGTATTCCAGGATATGCTTGTCTTTCAGTGAAACTGGAGAATTTACAAAGATTCTCAGATGTTTCATGAAGGTCTTAATGTTTTAATACATGTTACGAACAGATTTATCATGTCCCAGATCAAAACTGTCTGGTTTTGCCTATAACAACCAAACACAGGTCAGCTTTCCTATCTTAAAGAAAATCTGCAGCAAAAAACTATCCCCTATCACAGGATAGATGTTTTAACGCGGGTGGTCTGAACGCTGGGACCCCCGCGATATCCTGCAGGGGGCCACGCCTCCTGCACCCCGCGATATCCTGCAGGGGGCCACGGCTCTCCTGTGCAGTAGGCGTGACGGCCGCAGCATGATGCCGTGGCCGTCAAGCCTCCTCCATGTAGTTCTATGGGAGAGACAGGGAGGCAGCGTAGAACTGTATGGGGAGGGGCGTACTGTTGACCTCAGAGAGGTCGCATAGAGCGGCAATGCATGGCCCCGTTTGGGAGATCGCGGACGGATCCTATGGATAGGGGATAAGTTGTCTTTTTGCTGCATATGTCCTTAAACCCCTTCTCGCTACAGGATGTATGTATACGTCCCAGCACCTGACATGTTAACGCACTGGGATGTATGCATACGTCCTGCTGATTTCCTGCTCTGTTACTTGCAGCTTAGGAGATCCAGCGGCGGGACCCGGCTGTGATTGACAGCCGGGTCCCGCTGCTGATCTCCTAAGCTGCGTGCGGCAGAGCAGATCAGCAGGACGTATACATACAGGGCCGCAATTGCACCGGTGCCGGTAGCATTAACCCCATAGATGCCGTCATCAATCCTGATCATGGCATCTATGGTGTTGTCAGGGGTGGGTGCTCCCCCTGTTCACCAATGGCGGTGCCACGATACGATCGCGGATTGCCATTGGTTGCTATGGCAACAGAGGCCAGCTGATGGCCTCCTGTCTGCCAGCTACAGAAGCCTGTGAGATCCAGCCAGAGGCTGTATCGCAAAGGCTATAGTGTGTGTAGCTTATCAGGTCATACTGTGCTGCAGTACAAAATGTATTGCAGCATATTATAACCTGTAAAAAGTGAAAAATAAAAGGTTCTTCAATAAAAGTATGAAGTGTAAAAAAAAAAAATGTAATGCCCCTTTCCCAATAAAAGCCCTGTATTATCATAAAAAAACACACAAATCCTATACATACTAGGTATTGCTATGTCCATAATGACCTACTATAAAGCTATAATGTAGATTATCCTGCACTGTGAACGCCGTAAAGAAAACCCAAAAAAGCGCACAATTCGCCAATTTTGGTACAAATTAAAAGGTAGAATGTATCGCAAAAATTAAACCAATAAAAAGTGCAGATTGTCTCACAAAAAAAAAAGCCCACACTCAATGGTGTCGGACGAAAAATAGTTACTGCTGACCCATGATCATTAAGGTAAAAAATAGATCCATCCTTAAAGGGGTACTACTGTGGAAAACTTTATTTACTTTTTTTAAAATCTGTGCCAGAAAGCTTAGCAGATTTGTAAATTACTACAGAGGAAATTATTTTCTTTTTTGAACACAGAGCAAACATATGCTGCTCTGGACAGTTCCTAAAATGGACAGAGATATCAGCAGAGAGCACTGTGCTCGCGATGTCAGCAGTGAGCATTGTGTTCCAAAAAGAAAATAATTTCCTCCGTAGTATTCAGCAGCTAATAAGTACAGGAAGGATTAAGATTTTTTTTAATAGAAGTAATTTACAAATCTGTTTAACTTTATGGCACCAGTTGATAAAGATTTTATTTTTTTTTCCACCGGAGTACCCCAATGAGCTCTGGTAAAATGAATGTTAAGCTGTCATTGGTTGTTACGGGCAAAACCAGACAGTTTTGGTCTGGGACATGATAAATCTGGAACATATTCCGAACTCTATTATTATTTTCAATTTTTCTGTAAAAAAGGGCTTTCCCACTAATATTTTGTGCACACAATTAATAAATTGGCACACTTTAAAGTGTCCCTTTTATTAAGAGAAGTATCATGACGAAAACCTTATTCTCTATCCGAAGGATTGGGGATAAGTTTTAGATCGTAAGGGGTCAGAGTGCTAGGGCCCCCCTTCGATCTCCTGTTTGGAGACGCGTTTCTCCAGCACAGGAGTGCGTCACGACCCTGGCCCGAAGCGGAGGCCGCCATACCCCCTCCATAAAGCTCTATGGGAGAACCGAAGATTGCTGAACAACTCTCCCGTAGAGCTTTATGGAGGGGGCATGGCGGCCTCTGCTTCGGTCAGGCGTCGTGACGCGCTCCTGTGCTAGAGAACCGGGACTCCAAACGGGATAGCTTTTTGTTCTTGATACTTATCTTTAAAAAAAAAAAAAAAAATTTGTAACAAGGACATTATCTGTTAGCTTTGTCCTTGTTATTAAAAATATACTAAATGTAGAGCTCCACGAGTACCTAGTTTTTTTTTCTTTTTTCACATTCACCCATTGTCACGTTTTTTATTTATTTATTTTTTTTAAATGTTCTTTTCCCATTTAAAATATAATGGTGTGTGATTAGGAAAAAATTTGAATGTTTACCTTTTACTGAAGTGACTAAAAGAGCAAGTGTAAATTGTCTTCGCATTTGTACACACTGTACAAAACAAACATCCTATTAGTACGTCATGTATCGCAGTGGCTCCGGAGCACGTATGTTTGGAAATGGTAATAGGTTTAAAGGGAGCTTCAAGTAAATAAAGTATAATCATCTTCAGTATGTGTAAAGTAGCTAAGGATGGCAACACACTTGACATTTTATTTTTTTAAGTTAAAGCCAGGTATATAGCCTTGCTTTATAATTTTCATTGCTTTTTGAATCTCCTCCTGGATTTGGTTTAAAATAATCTGTACGTGTGATTTTAGTCTAAAGGTAACCATATACACTGCTCAAAAAATAAAGGGAACACTAAAACACAATGTAACTCCAAGTGAAGCACACTTCTGTGAAATCACACTGTCCACTCAGAAAGCAACACTGATTGACAATCAATTTCACATGCTGTTGTGCAAATAGAACAGACAACA
Source organism: Hyla sarda (assembly GCF_029499605.1). Classification (NCBI taxonomy): domain Eukaryota; kingdom Metazoa; phylum Chordata; class Amphibia; order Anura; family Hylidae; genus Hyla; species Hyla sarda. The sequence continues at coordinate 399,207,504 of NC_079191.1, forward strand.
GGTGAAAATTATAGGCAATTAGCCAGAATAAAGGCGTGGGTCTGCAGGTGGTGACCACAGACCACTTCTCAGTTCCTATGCTTCCTGGCTGATATTTTGGTCACTTTTGAATGCTGGTGATGCTTTCACTCTAGTGGTAGCATGAGACGGAGTCTACAACCCACACAAGTGGCTCAGGTAGTGCATCTCATCCAGGATGGCACATCAATGCGAGGTGTGGCAAGAAGGTTTGCTGTGTCTGTCAGCATAGTGTCCAGAGCATGGAGGGACCACCAGGAGACAGGCCAGTACATCAGGAGACATGGAGGAGGCCGTAGGAGGGCAACAACCCACCAGCAGGACCGCTACCTCTGCCTTTGTGCAAGGAGGAGCAGGGGGAGCACTGTCAGATCCCTGCAAAATGACCTCCAGCAGGCCACAAATGTGCATGTGTCCACTCAAACGGCCAGAAACAGACTCCATGAGGGTGGTATGAGGGCCCGACGTCCATAGGTGGAGGTTGTGCTTACAGTCCAACACCGTGCAGGACATTTGCCAGAGAACACCCAAGATTGGCAAATTCTCCACTGGCGCCCTGTGCTCTTCACAGATGAAGCAGGTTCACCCTGAGAAGGTGTGACAGTCTGGCAACTCAGTGGAGAACGTTCTGCCCGCAACATCCTCTAGCATGGCCGGTTTGGCGGTGTCAGTAATGGTGTGGGGTGGCATTTCTTTGGGGGGGGGGGGGGGGGGGTGCTGCGCAGCCCTCCATGTGCTTGCCAGAGGTAGCCTGACTGCCATTAGGTACCGAGATGAGATCCTCAGACCCCTTGTGAGACCATATGCTGGTGCGGTTGGCCCTGGGTTCCTCCTAATGCAAGACAATGCTAGACCTCATGTGGCTGGAGTGTCAGAAGTTCCTGCAAGAGGAAGGCATTGATGCTATGGACTGGCCCGCCCGTTCCCCAGACCTGAATCTGAGCACATCTGGGACATCATGTCTCGCTCCATCCGCTAACACCACGTTGCAACCACAGACTGTCCAGGAGTTGGCGGATGCTTTAGTCCAGGTCTGGGAGGATATCCCTCAGGAGACCATCCTCCACCTCATCAGGAGCATGCCCAGGCGTTGTAGGGAGGTCATACGGGCACGTGGAGGCCACACACACTACTGAGCCTCATTTTGACTTGTTTTAAGGACATTGCATAAAGTTGGATCAGCCTGTAGTGTGGTTTTCCACTTGGATTTTGAGTGTGACTCCATATCCAGACCTCCATGGGTTGATAAACTTGATTTCCATTGATCATTTTTGTGTCATTTTGTTGTCAGCACATTCAACTATGTAAAGATGAAAGTATTTCATACGATTAGTTCATTCGTTCAGATCTAGAATGTGTTATCTTAGTGTTCCCTCAAAATAGGCTATTTCAAACAAAACTACTGTTCACCAGTAGAAAGTTAACAAACGATCATTTTGAACTGCTTGACAGCAGCAGTGTAAGAGTACTACGTGACAATACTACTTAGTTTATGGAGTATTGCTGTTGTGTCCTGGTATGTAATAGGGAAGCAAACAAAACCCATGTGCTTCACCAGTATTTTCATTAAACATGTGGATTCCGCTGTTTCTTGTGCAAAAATCTCACAGCAGAAAGCTGCTCACAAGTCACAGTAATGCTAAAGTCTATCATTAAATCGGAGGAAACTGGTCACCCGTTCACCCGCACTATAACCCGATACACCAGGTTATAGTGGGGGTTAACAGGAGACCGATGCGGGGTCTTGGACTGCAATACCTACCTGGAGTCCAGAGCCCTGCTCCTCCAAAGGTCCCCCTCTTCCAGCACTGACTTGCACTTTTAGGCGGCCCTGCCGGCTAGATTCATAAGCGCCTTCACGTGAGTGCTCAGTAAGCACGAGCGCTCATGTGACCAGGGCTTATAAATATTGAAATCTAGGCGGCGGGCCCGCCTCAAGGCGCAAGTCAGCGCTGGTAGAGGGGGATCTTTAGAGGATCGAGGCATCGGACTGCAGGTAGGTATAGCAGTCCAAGACCCCACATCGGTCCCCTGTTCACCCGCACTATAACCCGGTGTATCGGGTTATAATGCGGGGAAACGGGTGATAGTTTTCCTTTTAAGAGGCCTACTGACAAGAATGCAAACCGCCTATGCGCAGCGTATTTGGTGCTGCAGTTGCGCTGTTGACGCTCTGCGACAGCTGCATTCGCAGCATAAAATACGCTGCGGGTGCACTGTGACCCTACCTTAAAGTAGTCATTGACCAAACGGACTAGTGCTGTAAGTCTAAACTCACACTAGAATGTCTATTGTGGTGGTTCAGTTTTAAAAGATGAGAACTGATGAAATATCACAGTTGTGTTTTTTACCAGATTGTATGCATCTGCAAAAAAATAAAAAATGTACCTTGTCCACCTATTGGACAAAACCTGAAAAATCAACACACAACACATTAGGTTTTGCCTGTTTGCTCATCTTTTGTCCATTTAGATTTCATAGTTAAAAAAATAAAGAATACATGAAAAATAGGATGTACATACTGCGTGATAAGTTTCCTGTCCTTTGTCACCACAGATGATGACAGAGGCACTTTGAGACTATTTTGTACAAAATGAAACTATGTAGAAATCGACGGGATGCATTGTAATGTCCTTTTTCAAGGAACTATAAAAAATAAAATCCTAGGTGTGAATAGAGCCTTACTTGCTATGTTAAGACACACACTCTACGTATTCTTCTGATTATCTAATCTTTGTTGAAATATTTCAGATTCTAAAGATTCCCCTCCTATCTCATCAGCCAGATGACTTGTGTCCCAGCATTTACATATTGTTTACCTGCCAAAATATTTTAGATGACAGCTAGTTCCTAGTGACCTAGTGAATCCTAACCTCATCCTACTCGGCTCTGCCCCTGACAGCCTCTTCCTTTACAAATTCCTCACTAGTAAATAGAGCTTGTTGATGAAGATGTTATGAATACATGAAGACTATGCTAATGGGTCAGCAAATGACAAATTCTCAAGGCTTGTTATTCTGCTTACAATAGAAAGAGAATATGTACTGTAGTGTCTCTACTTTAGGCTTTATCCCCAGCAGGTTATGTTTTCATGATTTCCTTAACCCTCCCTACATGTTAGATATGTGCCTGACAGAAGATTTTGGCAGGACTGGATGACCTTCTAATGTGTATGGAGGCCTCCCAACAGATAATGTTGGGGGAGAGACTGAAGGGTATATCGAATTTCATCTGCCCAGTCCTTTTGTTCTTCCCCAGTCTAGCAGCAGCTTGTTGACTAGCTTTAGGATGGTGGTCATTTATGCAGGGATAGATGTTTACTATATGTAGCCTTTTTTCATGTCTAGGTATACACCAATTGGGGAAAACAAGCAGTTTAGCAATAGGAGGCAATTTTTAATTTCTCCATTGTGTGCTAAAAATTCTGTGTGGGCACCATGTTTATCATTAGTAAGAGATCCCTTCATTTGGTTATATATCAGAGAAATGACCCCATAATACGACTAGGGGGGGGATAGTCTCCATGCTATCCATAGGTGTTCTGAAGGCATCCATTTTGGCTACTAGGCTGTCTCCTAATAGTCTGCCGCAGACTCTACTAGCAGAGCACCAATTAAAGGCGTATTCCGGCCTTACTCCCACGACACGCCCCTTCCCATAGACATGAATAGAGGGAGTGTGGCATGACGTCAGAGGGGCTGCGGCCGTGAAGTCACGTCTCAGGAGCAGCGCCCGGCACAGAATGCCGGGGGCTGCACGGAGATCGCAGGGGTCCAGCGGCAGGACCCCCCCGCGATCAGACATCTTATCCTCTATCCTTTTGGATAGGGGATAAGATGTCTAAGGCCGGTATACCCCTTTAACCCCTTAAAGGGGTATTCCCACCCTAGACATCTTATCCCCTATCCAAAGGATAGAGGATAAGATGTCTGATCGCGGGGGTCCCGCCACTGGGGCCCCCGCATTATTGCATGCGGCACCCACCTGTTTTTTCACCGGAACTGCTGGAGGGTCTGAGTCGCAACTACGGGAATGGAAGTCCATGACGTCAGGACTCCGCCCCCGTGTGACGTCACGCCCGTCCCCTCAATGCAAGTCTATGTGAGGGTGTGTGTGTGAAATAGCCGATAACTTATACTGGAATATCGGTATAAGTTATCGGCTATTGGCCTGAAAGGTGACAGATTATCGGTATTGGCCCTAAAAAATCCATAACTGTCGATCCCTAGTCCCTGGTTCTTAACAGGTTAAGGAAGTGCTTTGTAATGTTCAGTATTACCGTAGTAGCTTTGTTTTTTTCAAAATAAGGGTGTTTAAAATTGTCCTATTCTGACCCCCTATAATTTTCTCATTTTTTTGGCATATGGGGCTGTATGATGGCTTATTTTATATGCCATGATCTGTATCTTTTATTCTGCTACCCAGTTTGTGTATATGTGACTTTTTAATCGCTCTTTAGTAAAGTGTGTTTTTTTTTTTGTTTTAAAATTTTTTTTTTATTTGGAATGTGATGTGATCAGCCAGAACTGCTGCACAATCCTGATCAATATTTATCACTGCATCTGAGGAGTTAATGGTGGACCACAGCATGATCGCTGATGTCTACGATCACTGGCGGGTCCTTTGCTGCTGATAGGAGCCAGGTCCTACCGTGCATGAAGCGAGCACCACTCCTGTGCTCGCTTCATTACAAGATGTAAATGTAAGTCCCGATAAGTACTAGCGCACCAGGATGAACATTTTGTAAATTGTCCTTTAAGGGCTCGTTCACACGAGCGGATTTTCTTTCAAATTTCTGTTGTGTCTCCTGCTGAGAGTTTGAAAAGAGACAGGCTCTCTGGGGGCTTTCAACAGCAGATTTTCTGCTGCAAATGTCCACTGTTGAAAATCCGCTGCAGGCTCTATATACTTCAATGGGGTCTGCTGCAGATTTTCCGCAGGGGAGACTCCACTACCAAAATTTTGCTGCAGGTAGCTTGTCTCCTTTCAATCTCGCTAGAGGAAACACTGCAAATTTGAGCCAAAATGTTTGTATGAATGCACCCTTAGTGGTTAAAGGGGTGTTCCATACTGTTACATGTGGTCAGCTGAGCAGGGGGATGTGAGAGGGGCCCTTGTTTTTTTTTTCCATAAAACAACTTTTTAATTTGTGTGTGTGTGTGTGTGTGTGTGTGTGTGTGTATATATAATTCATATTCCCTTTGACTCATACCTGAGCAAAAAAGGAAAACTATTGCAAAGGTGGACATAGCCTTTAAAGGGGTACTCTGGTGGAAAACTATTTTATTTTTATTTATTTTTTTTAAAGAACTGGTGCCAGAAAGTTAACCAGATTTGTAAATGACTTTTATTTAAAAAAAATCTTAATCGTTTCTTGTTTTTTTTTGCTGCTGTTTGCCAAAGAGGAAAATCTTTGCTACACCTGATGCCCTTATCAGGAACTGTCCAGAGCAGGAGAAAATCCCCATAGCAAACCTATGCTGCTCTGGACAGTTCCTGACAAACAGGTGTTAGCAGAAAGTACTGTGAACAACACAAAAAAGAAATTCAAAGTGTAAAGAATTTCCTTTTGTAGCATACAGCTGCTAAAAAGTACTAAAAGGGTAAAGATTTTTTAATAGAAGTAATTTACAAATCTGTTTAACTTTCTGGCACCAGTTCATAAAAAAAAAAAAAAAAAATTTTCCACAGAACCCCTTTAACCCCTTAAGGACGCAGGACGTAAATGTACGTCCTGGTGAGGTGGTACTTAATGCACCAGGACGTACATTTACGTCCTAAGCATAACCGCAGGCATCGGAGCGATCGCAGCCAGGGACCAGCCGGCAATGGCCGACGCCCGCGATCTCGCGGGCGTCCGCCATTAACCCCTCAGGTGCCGGGATCAATACAGATCCCGGCATCTGCGGCAGTTCGCCATTTAAATGAACGATCGGATCGCCCGCAGCGCTGCTGCGGGGATCCGATCATTCAGAACGCCGCACGGAGGTCCCCTCTCCTTCCTCCGTGCGGCTCCCGGCGTCTCCTGCTCTGGTCTGTGATCGAGCAGACCAGAGCAGAAGATGACCGATAATACTGATCTGTTCTATGTCCTATACATAGAACAGATCAGTATTAGCAATCATGGTATTGCTATGAATAGTCCCCTATGGGGACTATTCAAGTGTAAAAAAAAATGTAAAAAAATGTAAAAGTAAAAAAAAAGTGAAAAATCCCCTCCCCCAATAAAAAAGTAAAACGTCCGTTTTTTCCTATTTTACCCCCAAAAAGCGTAAAAAACATTTTTTATAGACATATTTGGTATCGCCGCGTGCGTAAATGTCCGAACTATTAAAATAAAATGTTAATGATCCCGTACGGTGAACGGCGTGAACGAAAAAAAATAAAAGTCCAAAATTCCTACTTTTTAATACATTTTATAAAAAAAAAATTATAAAAAATGTATTAAGTTTTTTATATGCAAATGTGGTATCAAAAAAAATTACAGATCATGGCGCAAAAAATGAGCCCCCATACCGCCGCTTATACGGAAAAATAAAAAAGTTATAGGTCATCAAAATAAAGGGATTATAAACGTACTAATTTGGTTAAAAAGTTTGTGATTTTTTTTTAAGCGCAACAATAATATAAAAGTATATAATAATGGGTATCATTTTAATCGTATTGACCCTCAGAATAAAGAACACACGTCATTTTTACCATAAATTGATAAAACAAAACCATCCAAAATTAGCAAAATTGCGTTTTTCGTTTTAATTTCCCCACAAAAATAGTATTTTTTTGGTTGCGCCATACATTTTATGATATAATGAGTGATGTCATTACAAAGGACAACTGGTCGCGCAAAAAACAAGCCCTCATACTAGTCTGTGGATGAAAATATAAAAGTTATGATTTTTAGAAGGCGAGGAGGAAAAAATGAAAACGTAAAAATTAAATTGTCTGAGTCCTTAAGGCCAAAATGGGCTGAGTCCTTAAGGGGTTAAGGCTTGCACTACATAGTAGTTTCCCCACACAAGTTGTCATCCCACTAAATAGTTTTGTAATAACTTCCTTTTCTTGTTGACTTATTAATTTTTTTTTTTCAAAATTGAAAGTGAAACTTTGCTTTTTGTATTGTGAATGTTGGTAACATATTACTTTTAATGATCTAGATAGGTGCTTCGTACTTGGTTGTGAATTGCACCACTACTGTTCTTTTATTTTCAGGTCATCTGAGGACAACAGCTACCAAATAACTGTTTTACATAACAAAACATTGTGATATAGTCATAGCACAAATCATGGCGATGCTTCATACACTCGCTTGCACGTGAACATTATTTATCTTGTGTCCTGTTTCCAAAAGTAAAATTGTCATGTTCATTTTTATTATTGAGGATCATTTAACTTTAGTGGTTTTATTAACCTTCTTTTATCTTTGGCATCAAATAAATTGTGCTGCCGTCTTAAAGTTGCCAATAATGCATATTGGAAAGATGATTTTCTATGCATTGGTCACTTACAAGTTCGATAGTTTACCCCAGATTCTGGGCATTGCCTAGGGGATTGGAGCATTGTACTGATAATCAGTCCCAAGAAACTCAGGATTGTTAATCACAGCTGGAAGAGTCAAAGGAGCTTAGTAGCCCATGCACCTACAAATTGTATGCTGGCACCTATCCCATCCTTTTGGGGTTTTCCTTTTGGGATCTATGAATGTTTTTTTTTTTGACAAGTAACTAAAAATAATAAAACTAGGAGAGTAATCTGGGTCCCACTTGATTCCCTGATCTCCCATATCCTATCAGACCAAAAGGTGTTTTTTTTTTGTTTCTCTAGTTTTTAGGTTAAAAAAAGAAATTATGGCAGCTACCAATATTTATGCCAGTGTTTTTCAGGGTGCGTTCACACGCTCTTTGTTTTTGCGGGTTCTTCGCTGTGTATTTAAAAGGGACGGGCTCTTCTCGGCTGTCCATAGCAGATTTTCCGCGGCGGAATTTACACCACGGAAAATCCGCTGCAGTCCCTACTGACTTCAATGGGGATTGCGGCGGATTTTCCGCAGCGAAAATTCCTCTGTGGAGAATCTGCTGCGGATAGCCGAGAAGAGCCCGCACCCTTTCAAATACGCAGCGGAAAACCCGCAAAAACAAAGCGTGTGAACGCACCCTCAAACAGTGTTTCTCCAGCTTTTGCAAAACTTAGGCTGTCCGGGCATGCTGTGAGTTGTAGTTTTGCAACAGCTGGAGACACACTGTTTGGAAAACACTGATTTTATGCCTATAAAGCCTCCCTTCTTTTCAGTTTGCATTTATGATAAACTATACTGCAGTGATATCTGCAGTGTTTATTGACAAGGTGTATATACTGATATCACTGCCATAGTTCCTACAGTTTTCAGCAATGTAAACAGACTGGTTAGGGGACCAAGAAAAGATTCACAGATTAACACAGGATATGAACAAGACTTGGGGTGCATTCACACCATGATTTAATATGGTCGCTGGATCCAGCTGGCGGATGTGAAAACTGGCACTTCAGTATCCCAGCTGGGCCTGGCCCGCATCTCATTTGTTTGAATGAGCTGACCGGAGTCAGATAGTGACTCCCATCGGCTCATTTTTGCCCCGTATCCGGTTTTGTGACCCGACTAGAAACTAGTATACCAGCCAGGTCCAACTGGGGTATGGGAGTGCCCAGTTTTCACATCCCCCAGCCGGATCCAGTGACCGTATTAACTAGGTATGGTGTGAATGCACCATTAGAAGAATATGGCTGCTTTCTTCTGAAAACCCTGCCACACCTGTTCATGGTTTGTGTCTGGCATTGCTGCTCTGCAGCCATGTTTTTCGAATCCTGTATAACACTTTAGTGGATACTGACATCTCTGTCTATTTTACGAACTGTGCAGAGCAGGAGAAAATCCCCACAGCCAACATATGCTGCTCTGGACAGTTCCTAAAATGGACAGAGATGTCAGCAGAGAGCACTGTGGTCGTGATGTCAGCAAAGAGCACAGTGTTCCAAAAAGAAAAAAAATTTCCTCTGTAGTATTCAGCAGCTAATAAGTACTGGAAGGGTTAAGATTTTTAATAGAAGTAATTTACAAATCTTTTTTAGCACCAGTTGATTTAAAAAAATAAAAAATAAATAAATAATCCACCGTAGTACCCCTTTAACCCCTTAAGGAAAAGCCCATTTTCACCTTAAGGACCAGGCCAATTTTATTTTAGCGTTTTCGTTTTTTCCTCCTCTCCTTCTAAAATTCATAACTCTTTTATATTTCCATCTACAGACCCATATAAGGGCTTGTTTTTTGCATGACCAATTGTAATGAAACCTCTCATTTTACCATAAAATATACGGCGAACCCAAAAAAATATTTTTTTTAGGGAGGAAATTTAAATGAAAACCAAAATGTTGCATATTTTGGAAGGGTTCGTTTTCACGCTGTACAGTTTACGGTAAAAATTATGTGTTCTTTATTCTGTGGGTCAATAGGATTAAAATGATACCCATGGCTAGATACTTTTATATTTTTGTAGCGCTTAAAAAAAATCTAAAACTTTTTGTACAAAATCAGTAATCTAAAATAGCCCTATTTTGACCACCTATAACTTTTTCATTTTTCCGTATATAGGGCGGTGTGAGGGCTCCTTTTTTGCATCGTCATCTGTACTTTTTTTTAGATACAACATTTGCATATCTAAAACTTTTAGATCATAATTTTTTTTTGAATAAAGAGTGACAAAAAAGGCTGCATTTTTGGACTTTTTTTTAACGTTTACGTCATTCACCGTACGGGATCATTAACATTATCTCAGACCAGAGCAGAAGATCCCGGGAGACGGCCGGAGCCAGGTGAGGGGACCTCCGGCCACCATGCTGTATGATCCGATTGCCGCGGCAGCTCCGATCATCCATTCAAAGCACCGCAATGCCGCAGATGACGGGTTCTGTATTGATCACGGCATCTGAGGGGTTAATGGCGCACATCCGCGCGATCGCGGATGTCGGGCATTATGGGCGGGTCCACGACTGCTGCTAGCAGCCGCGACCTGCCGTGCATGACGCGAGCACCGTTCTGATGCTCGTGGTGATACACAGGACCTAAATGTACGTCCTGGTGTGGGAAGTCCCGCCAAACCAGGACGTACATTTACATCCGTGGTCCTTAAGGTGTAAAGGACTCGGACCATTTTTAGGTTTTCAATTTTTCCTCTTCGCCTTCAAAAAATCCCAACTACTTTATATTTTCATCCACAGACTAGTATGAGGGCTTGTTTTTTGCGCGACCAGTTGTCCGTTGTAATGCCATCACTCACTGTACCATAAAATGTATGGCGCAACCAAAAAAATGCTATTTGTGTGGCTTTTGCAAATTTTGGAAGGTTTTGTTTTCACCCCGTACAATGTACGGTAAAAATTACATGTGTTCTTTATTCTTTGGGTCAATACGATTAAAATGATACCCATGATTATATACTTTTCTATTACTGTTGCACTTAAAAAAAAAAAAAAAAAACTCAAACTTTTTAACCAAATTAGTACTTTTAAAATCCCCCTGTTTTGAAGACCTATAACGTTTTCATTTTTCCGTATAAGCGGTGGTATGAGGGCTCATTTTTTGTGCCGTAATCTGTACTTTTTATCTATAAAATATTTGCTTATATAAAACTTATACTTTTTTTTTCTTATTTTTTTTTACGTTCACGCCGTTCACCATACAGTATCATTAACATTTTATATTTTAATAGTTCGGATATGTACGCACGCGGCGATACCAAATATGTATTTACATATTTATTTTTTTTTACTTTTTTGGGGGGTGAAATAGGGAAAATGGGACAATTTACGTTTTTATTGGGGGAGTGGGTTTTCCACCTTTTTTCTTTTTTTCCTTTTCTTTTTACACTTTAATAGACCCCATAGTGGGTTATTTATAAAAATCATTCGATTGCTAATACTGTTCAGTGCTATGCATAGGGCAAAGCACTGATCAGTGTTATCGGTCATCTTCTGCTTGACCTCAGATCAGAGCAGAAGACCCGTGGAAGGCAGCGGAGGCAGGTGAAGGGGACCTCTGTCTGCCATTCTGGATGATCGGATCGCCACAGCAGCACTGCGGGCGATGCGATCATCCATTTTAGTGACTGCAGCGCTGCAGATGCCGTGATCTGTATTTGAGGGGTTAATGGCAGACAGCCGCGCATTCGTGGATTTCGGCCCTTACCGGTGGGTCCCTGGCTGCTATCAAGAGACCTGACGCGCATGACCCGAGCATCCCTTCAATGCTCGCGGTTATGTATAGGATGTAAATGTATGTCCTAGTGTGTTAAGTACCACATCACCAGGACGTAAATGTAAGTCCTGCACCGTTAAGGGGTTAAAGACTCGCGTCGTTAAGGGGTTAAGAAGAAACACCATTTTGCAATTTTTTAGGGCTTCCGTTTCTACACAGTGCACTTTTCGGTAAAAATTACACATTGGGCCTCATTTACTAAGAGTGTTGGGTTTTACTAGTGGGAAAAGTTGTTTCAGACTTGCAGGAGATTCCTCTCTATTTACTATTGGGAAAAGTGGGGAACATTTTCTGACCAGCTTTTTCTAGGTGGATATTTCCAGCCATTTATCCACAGGATTTTCTGTGAATTCAGTAGTAAATCGGTCTGGTTGTGAAACCTTGCCCCTTTTTGAATCGACAACTCCCCCTTTGCAACAGACCACGCCCCCTTCTCTTCTTTTCACAGTGCAATGTCGGGTTTGTTGGATTTTCCAGGCACACACTGTTGCACACTGGCACAGACATGTCTGACACTCTGCGCCAAAATAACTAGACAAAAACTGGTCGGTTTCAGCTTAGTAAATGAGGCCCATTATATTTATTCTCAGGTCCATACGGTGACAGGGATACCCAATTTATGTAGGTTTTATTTATTTTACTACTTTAAAAAAATGGCTACATGCACCAAAATTTGTATGTTTTTAAAATTGTCATATTCTGACCCCTATAACTTTTTTTTTTTATATTTCCATGAATGGGGATGTGTGAGGGCTGATTTTTTTTTGCGCCGTGGTCTGTAGTTTTTATTGGTACCATTTTATTATGATGGGACTTTTTGATCGCTTTTTATTAATATATTTATGGTATATTCACAATTTTGAACTTTGGTATATTTTTACGTGTACGCCATCGGTCGTGCAGTTTAGCTAAACTTATTTTTTAATAGTTCGGACATTTACACATGCGGCGGTACCAATAATGATTTTTTTTTTAAATTATTATTACAGTATCTTATTTAAAAAATAGGAAAAGGAGGGCGATTTGAATTTTTATTTGGGGGGGGGGGCGCTTATTAATGTATTCTCATTTTTTTTTTTTTACAACTTTTTACTTAAGGGTTAATGCTGGGCATCGGCCCGATTGACTGTGCCCGGCATTAGCCATGGGTCCTAGCTGCCCGTAGCAACCGAGACCCATGGGGTTTATCCCGTTCTCCACTCGTGTCGACAGTTTAAACCCTATTAGCGGGATCAGGGCGTACAGGTACGCCCTCAGTCCTTAAGGGCTTAAGGCGTCGTTCACATGTTGCAGTAGTGTGCCATGCAGCCTAACCACTAGTTTTACCACTATTTCGCAATGTGACTTGGTTGCGTGATTTTGATGAGTGGGGGTGGGGTATTCTGCCTGTTAAGAAACTGGGCAGTCAATAAATGCAACGCAAAAATGCAATTTTCACGCACAGTAGCTGTCCTCTTAGCGCACCACCGCAATATAAGAAAACTATGCTCTTATGAAGTTGGTTTAAGTCAGGGCTAGACTAATCCCATGAGCCATTAGCCAATAAGCCTAGAGGTTTGTTAATGAGGGCGGAGGATTTATTATAACCTGTGCAGAGGAAAAGTGGTGCGGTTACAAATAGCAACCGATCAGATTGCATCTTCTCATTTTTAAAAATGAAGAAAACAATCTGGTTGCTGTGGGCAACTGCACCACTCTTCCTCTACATCAGTGGTCTTCAACCTACAGACCTCCAGATGTTGCAAAACTACAACTCCCAGCATGCCCGGACAGCCAACGGCTGTCCGGGCATGCTGGGAGTTGTAGTTTTGCAACATCTGGAGGTCCGCAGGTTGAAGACCACTGCTCTACATGTTTTGATAAATCTTCTTCTCCAAAGAGTTCTGTTCTTCTTTTTTTTCTATTCATTGTGGTCTGTCACATTTAAGGGAAGTAGTAGCGCAGCGCCATCTTTTTTTCTTTTTTTCCAATAAGATGACAAACACCATGATGGAAACCTTGTTTCCTTTTTGTCGTCTGCCTGTTCTGTATAATCTTTTACTGCAGCTGGCACATGTCCTGTTTACTCCTGGTGGTCCACATTCAACAATGTCCTGGTGTGAATGGCTGCCTATCCTTAAACTTACGAGGACAGGTGGAAGGTCGTCTGTTAAATTTGTTGTAGATTGTTACGTTTACTTGCAAGTCGCTGAAGTCAATATAACGCGTTTCTATTCTAACGAACACCCAGCAGTCCGTCTGCAGACAACCTATATCAAATATTAAAATGTAGTCATGGAAAGTGTCCTTTGTTTCTTTTTTTCCAAGGGGAGGTTGTCATGACTCGACCGATTGCCGTTGCTTTGTAACCTACGTCTGCTTTGCATAGACTGTTTTAGCTGCATTGACTTGTATATCCTGCACTCTTACGCTGTTGACAACATTCGCTGGATGATGCATATAATAGTTATAAGAACACTTCAGCTTAACCTTTTATTTTAATTAGAAATTCCCTGTTTAATTACAAATAAACTAACAACAATTAGCTCCTAGCATCACACTTTATTAGTAACTGTTTATATCCACACATTGCTATGGGAGTAGTAGCCACAGGGAGCCAGACACAGATTATGATTTGTGTTGTACAACCAACTAACCAAAGGCAACTGGAAACAAACACGTTCTAAACAATATAGTATTCAGACACAGGGAGCTGCAATAGTGTAAAAATCTACTACTGATCACTGGTTGATTTGGCTTCTCGGTGGTGGATTGGCGTCTCTTGCTGGGGGATTTTATGCCAGGTACTTGTAGCTTCTGCATATATTTTACCAAGTATTGGATACTGCAATTCTTGAATTATTTGGTGAATATAAGGGCACAAATGTTATAGAAGCTTATGGGTTAAGACCGTGGGAGGGTTTTTATAATGAATTATAATGGACAAAGTTGGCATTTTGGTGTGCAGTAGAGGCCAGGCTACAGGCCTGGAATGCTTAATCTGTTATTGATCAGTCTGAAGGAGTATAATGCAGATTCCGATCCGAAGGTGCTGATGTCTGTCCTTTTTGTATTGTGGCTTGTCTCCTATGAAACTTGTCATTCTGTTGTGTAAATTATCAGTAAAGCTAAAGAATACTTAGTGGTGGACATTTAGTGGCGGTATGTGTTGTATCTGAATGTAATAAATTCATCAAAAACTGATAGTTGTAGGATCTGTTCACACCTGTTTAGTTCCTTTCTATTTTAATCCATCATAAGAGCAAATGCTTGATCTGTCACGTTACAAACACCAGCAATGACTGACATGTCTTGCTGATTAAAGGGGTACTCCACTGCCCCAGCGTTCGGAACATTTTGTTCCGAATGCTTGGAGCTGGGGTTGTGACGTCACAGCCACGCCCCTTCTGATGTCACACCACCTCCCATAGACTTGCATTGAGGGGGCGTGATGTCACAACCGCTGCCGCCGGAACGCTGGGTGCTGCACAGAGATTGCGGGGGTCCAAGCTGCGATCAGACATCTTATCCCCTATCCTTTGGATAGGGGATAAGATTAGAGATGAGCGAACTTACAGTAAATTCGATTCGTCATGAACTTCTCGGCTCGGCAATTGATGACTTATCCTGCATAAATTAGTCCAGCTTTCAGGTGCTCCGGTGGGCTGGAAAAGGTGGATACAGTCCTAGGAGACTCTTTCCTAGGACTCTATTCACCTTTTCCAGCCCACGGGAGCACCTGAAAGCTGAACTAATTTACGCAGGAAAAGTCATCAACTGCCGAGCCGAGAAGTTAGTGACAAATCGAATTTTCTGTAAGTTCGCTCATCTCTTTTCTGTTCAGGTGTCCAACACTTTACTGGTCAAAACTGCGTTGAATGCTGTTGTCTTCCATTTCCTACGTAAATTGTGACATTTTGTCACTTTTGGGAGTATTTGGTTTGATGGAGGAGCATGTTTTCTTGTGTTGTAGCTGACAAACATCAGGATTGTTAAAAAAAATAAATAAATACGGTACATGTCCAAATATAACTGTGTTCACATTAGCATTGGGAGCCTCTGCACATTCTGTGAAAATTTGTAAAAATGCACATTTCTAACACAATGTGATATATAATGCATCCATGACTGTGGTCAAGAGTCAAATACGTGGCAGAAATCTAAGCCTACCTACCCTTTGAATCACTGCAGTTTAATTCAGAGACCATTTTTCTGCCATTAGAAAACTTGACCATGTGCACACATCCTAATATCTACATGCTAATCCTGGTATATACCAATTAGTATATACAGAGAGGCCTGTCAATCTAGTGAGTTGGGCAGAGTGAAGCCAGGCAAGAAAATGCCCAGTGGATCTAACACTTAGTCATGTTATGACAATTTGACACCAAATCCCACCGGCCCCTGGTTAGGACAACATAAGCCTGCTGACAAGCTTCATTTAAAAAATAGTTTTTTTTGTTAGACATATTTTAGTAACCATTACTTGTCAGTGTGGCTAAAACCAATCACAACACCCCAATCATTTTTCAGCAGCACTGTATGTCATGAAAGCAGTGATTGGTTACTATTGGCACCAAAGACAATCTCTCTTTTGGACAGTTTTATTAACATCCCTCCCTCAACCGAGTCTTTTTTTCCTTGACACACCTATAGAAATGTGAAGCATTGTGCTTACTTCTGTCTGCCTGTACTATTAGCTTTCTGTATTTAAGTAGTGGTGGTTTTTGCGCGTTTTCTCATAAATATAATAAAAGAAGGGAGTGTAATGTAAGCAGCACCTTTTAGCACATTCTTGGGGCATGTCATCTGGCAAGCTTGATTCACTTAGTACATAAATACTAAAGAAGGTCAGTGACAGTACCTGTCCTCTTGATAAACATGCATTGTCTAACCTTTTAAAAAATAAAAATTTAATAAAATAGTAATTAGCAGCAAATAGGATAAAATGTCAAAATATACTCATTCTCTCGTGGTGATTCAGTATAAGAGCTCTGGTCTTCAAGTTCGTCACATTTGCCCCTTTTTTTAAATTATTTTCCTTTCCAAAGGTTTGAACGAGCTCTTTAAAGGGGTAACCCAGTAATATAAAATTGTTGGCCTTTCCTTAGACTATGCCATGAATATTAGATGGGTGGAGAGTACAAGTCCCGACATCCTCTCGGGTGACAGACTGGGTGCTCATGTGAGTGTTCAGTGCTTATCTCTGCTTTTTCTCATGTTGTTGTAGTATTTGTAGTGCCAGTGCAAGGTACTGTAGCATTGTCTTAAATAGGATAGCTCTGCAGTATGCTACTAATAAATGCAGTGATGAGCACAAACAAGAAGTCTCTGACAACGTAGCCCCTTTAAAGGGGTACTCCACTGGAAAACATTTTCTTTTAAATCAACTGGTGCCAGCGAAAGTTAAACAGACTTGTAAATTTTTATAAAAATCCCAATCCTTCCAGTACTTTTCAGCTGCTTTATAATACACAGGAAGTTCTTTTCTTTTTGAATTTCCTTTCTGCCTGATCACAGTGCTCTCTGCTGACATTTCTGTCCAGGGCAAGAGAGGTTTGCTATGGGGATTTGCTCCTACTCTGGACAGTTCCTGACATGGACAGAGGTGTCAGCAGAGAGCATTGTGGTCAGACAGAAAGGAAATTCAAAAAGAAAAGAACTTCATGTGTATTATACAGCAGCTGAAAAGTACTTGGAAGGATTGGGATTTTTTTTTATAGAAATAATTTACTAATTTGTAACTTTCTAGCACCAGTTGATTTAACCCCTTAAGGACGCAGGACGTAAATGTACGTCCTGGTGAGGTGGTACTTAACGCACCAGGACGTACATTTACGTCCTAAGCATAACCGCGGGCATCGGAGCGATGCCCGTGTCATGCGCGGCTGATCCTGGCTGCTGATCGCAGCCAGGGACCCGCCGGCCGCCATTAACCCCTCAGGTGCCGGGATCAATACAGATCCCGGCATCTGCGGCAGTTCGCCATTTAAATGAACGATCGGATCGCCCGCAGCGCTGCTGCGGGGATCCGATCATTCATAACGCCGCACGGAGGTCCCCTCTCCTTCCTCCGTGCGGCTCCCGGCGTCTCCTGCTCTGGTCTGTGATCGAGCAGACCAGAACAGAAGATCGCCAATAACACTGATCTGTTCTATGTCCTATACATAGAACAGATCAGTATTAGCAATCATGGTATTGCTATGAATAGTCCCCTATGGGGACTATTCAAGTGTAAAAAAAAAATGTAAAAAATGTAAAAGTGAAAAAAAAGTGAAAAATCCCCTCCCCCAATAAAAAAGTAAAACGTCCGTTTTTTCCTATTTTACCCCCAAAAAGCGTAAAAACACATTTTTTATAGACATATTTGGTATCGCCGTGTGCGTAAATGTCCGAACTATTAAAATAAAATGTTAATGATCCCGTACGGTGAACGGCGTGAACGAAAAAAAATTTAAAAAAGTCCAAAATTCCTACTTTTTTAATACATTTTATTAAAAAAAAGAATTATAAAAAATGTATTAAAAGTTTTTCATATGCAAATGTGGTATCAAAAAAAAGTACAGATCATGGCGCATAAAATGAGCCCCCATACCGCCACTTATACGGAAAAATAAAAAAGTTAGGTCATCAAAATAAAGGGATTATAAACGTACTAATTTGGTTAAAAAGTTTGTGATTTTTTTTAAGCGCAACAATAATATAAAAGTATATAATAATGGGTATCATTTTAATCGTATTGACCCTCAGAATAAAGAACACACGTCATTTTTACCATAAATTGTACGGCGTGAAAACAAAACCTTCCAAAATTAGCAAAATTGCGTTTTTTGTTTTAATTTCCCCACAAAAATAGTGTTTTTTGGTTGCGCCATACATTTTATGATATAATGAGTGATGTCATTACAAAGGACAACTGGTCGCGCAAAAAACAAGCCCTCATACTAGTCTGTGGATGAAAATATAAGAGTTATGATTTTTAGAAGGCGAGGAGGAAAAAATGAAAACGTAAAAATTAAATTTTCTGAGTCCTTAAGGCCAAAATGGGCTGAGTCCTTAAGGGGTTAAAGGAAAATGTTTTCCAGTGGAGTACCCCTTTAAGCAGCTGATCATCATTGTTGACATGAGATGGATCCTTTAGCTTTATAAATGTAAATAAGTGTGACAAACCGTAAAGGGGTTGTTTACATATTAATAGAAAAGTAGTAAGTGTATGTATTTGTTTTTGTGGCTGGGGGTCCTTACCCAATCTCCAGAATTGGATTCCGAGTGTTGGGAGGGAACGGTGAGTGTGGATGTGCAGAGCTGCTTTATTCATAGTTTATGGGACTGACTGATATGGCTATTGATGATAAGTACTTTGCTCAGCAGCTCACATAGACCATAATAAATGGAGCAGCTGTGCACGTGCATGACTGCTGTTTCATCCCATTGGAAGACTTGGGATCCTATTTTTGAGTGTGCAGTGGTTCCCACAGTCAGACCCCCTGCGATCACTTATCCCCTTTTTTCGTGTAATAAGAGGCAAGTATTAATTCTGTCAGACAACCCCTTTTACTTCATGCACACAGGCTGCAGTTCTGTTTTTCAAACTGTGTGGAACCTCCATGGGCTTTCCTATTATCCCCTTAGATTGCCTGTGAGGCAGCGGTATCTGGAGCTTTGCCTGTTTTATGTTTAATGGTTCACAAACTGTCAGAAATACTTCTGCCCGGGCCGTCTATGGGTATGTTCACACATTTTAGGAGGAATCCACACTTAAAAGGACCCATGTTCTGCTGTGATTCTGCGTTTGAATAAGACTCCCATCGATTTTAATGGGGCTTCAGCGAGTATGTTTACACAGCGTGATTTTCGCAAGGAATTTTCCAATGTGGATGCTAATTCTGCCAGAAGAATGTAAATTGTGTAAAATCTTCTGCCACAATCCACAAGAAAAATTCCACGAAGTCTATGGGATATGTGTTTTCGGTCCAAATACCACACAATGGGGAAGATTTATCAAAACCTGTCCAGGGGAAAGGGTGCTGAGTTGTCCATAGCAACCAATCAGATCGCTTCTTTCATTTTTCAGATGCCTTTTCTGAAATGAAAGTGCTCGGATTGGTTGCTATGGGCAACTCGGCAACCTTTTCTGTAGACAGGTTTTGATAAATCTCTCCCAATATATTTCTGCTCCAAAATTTCATTTGTTCTCCGTAGGGTAAACGTACCCCTAGGATAGGTCGATTCACCGGCAGAATTTGGATAAGTGTCGGACTGTGTAAACATAGTCTCCAAAATCCCGTTAAGGGTCGGTTCCCACGTACCGCTGCATACTTGCCAAAATCCCAATAAGGGTCCATTCCCACGTACCGCTTACACAGCGTATTGCATGGCATGACTGACGTGCGGCCCTGCCTTCAAAACTCGCTGCACACGGTAGAGCTGCCGCTGGAAAGCCCTGTGTGTATGGTGATCAGGGATCATGCAGCGTATTTCCCGCTGCAGCAGCAGATTTTGCGCAGTGTGAATTGCGCTGCATAAGCGGTACATGGGACCGTACCCTTAAATCAGTAGGAGTCTGATTCAAGACAGAATTAATGTGGAAACGCTTCATATTCTGCAGATTCTGTCTCGGATTACTCAGTGTGAACAGAGGCCAGCTCAGGATGTGCCACCAGAACAGGACATGAGACAAAGAAATCAAAACTATCATGTGAAGATTTTTGTTGTTTATCTGTTGAATACAGAAATGCTAATTTATATTTATAACAAAAGGTTAAATTCTAGAAATCTGAATTGAGAGCGTAAAGGAAGTGCAGATGAGTAATGTTGAGTGTCAAAGCTGCTATATTAGGAATGGGCCACCATCTGTACTCCAGCTGTCGCTGGTTCATCCCCCCATCTTACTTGGCCAGTTAGTGTCTGGAAATAATGGTGGTTGTAGTTCAGGAACACAACAGCTGTTTTATTCATAGTCTATACATGGTTACTAATATCTCTACATGTACTTTATGTGTACACAGGGCAAATGATTGTGCAGGAATTGTTAATTTTAGAGTTCAACAAAATGTTGTGATTTTTTTTTTCCCCCCCTTGAAATGCATGCTTTTGTCAGTGACCTGCTGAGACAAATGTCTTTCCAGCCTCCCGTTGTCTAGGTTCCACTGCGATCCCATCCCCCACAGAGTCTAGGCCCTTGCTGTGTTGTCTTTTCAGACCCTGTGTGCTTCTTGTCCAATGCCCCATTGTCTGGTAGGGATTTTGGATTATACTGGGGTTGGCTTCACCTTTTCACTGTTTTTCTTGCTTCCGAGCCTCCTACGCAGCTAACCCAGAAACCTTATGTGGCCTTAACATCTCTGAGGGGAAGAGAGATTAATATCTGGTACAGCATTAAATTGGTGAGTTTGGTAATCCTGATTCTTAGCGGTGCCCGCTGCCAGTGCCGGACAGTTGGCTCTTTTTCACGTCTGTGTGTTGCTATGCAGTTTGCCTATTTTGTCTTGCATTATTGTATTGGGTTGTTTTACTCCATTACTTTGTGTGATGTGATTTCTGTTTTGGTGGTTTATTGCAAGTTTGTAATGGTTCTCAGATATTGAAATGTTAGTGTAACATTAGGATATATTTGGTTTTTCAATATTCCTATCTCGTATTGCTAATGTATTCGGGAACCTAATCTCTGGAATCCCCTCTAATTGAGAATGAAGGGGCCACAGAGCGGATATAGCACTGTTTCACCCTGCCACCCGGCTGCACAAGGAACTGCAGCCTGGCCCCATTCATTTTCACAGAGCTCTACAGCAAGTAAAGGCTCGAACAGATCATAGACCGAATAAGGCAGCGTTTTCCAAACGGTGTGTCTCCGGCTGTTACAAAACTACAACTTCCAGCATGCCCGGACAGCCTTTGGCTGTCCGGGCATGCTGGAAGTTGTAGTTTTGCAACAGCCGGAGACACTGTTTGGAAAACACTGGAATAAGGACACATTCACATATACAGGATCTTCTGCAGATTTTATGTTTTATTCATTCATTTAGGTACCTTGATATCTGCAACAGATCTTTTACATGTGAATGCACCCTAAGGTCAAATTCACACATACTTAATCCACTGCAGATTTTTCTCTTTAATGGGTTTGCAGCAAATCTGCGAAAGTGGAGGATTTGCATATTTTGCTGCGGACTCATTGAAATCAACAGATAGCAAAATATGCAGCGGATTATGTACGTGGGAACTTGCCTTTAGGCTGGTTTTAGATGCGCATAAGACTAGCACAAGTTCTGACCATACAATTTAATTTTGGCATGTTAGACCCACAGTCCTAATGTTTGGAGGACAGATGCTAAAATGTCTGAAACTGTCCTTATTGTTGTCAGTCTAACTATGAAAGGTTATTTGTAACAATTGTGTATGAGCAGTAGAATGTATCGGGATTTGGGTACTCGTAGAGTATATGTTGCGCATTTGACGCTTTGTGGAATATTCCGCACTGACATTCCGCTGCAGCAGATTCTCATTGATTTCAATAGGATTCTGTTGCACTTTTCACAAGCCAGAATTTCCATGATTTCTGATTCTGGTGTCCACAGAAAGAATAGACATGTCTATTCTTTTTGTGGCCTCCGCAAGGAAACGCATTGCCGTCTATGAGAAAACACATTTTCGAGTGGCCTTAGCGCCCACCGGATTGGGCAAATGTGTAGAATGTCCGCACGTGTTTTCCATGCAGAAATTTTGCTGTGTGTACCCAGCCTAAGCAGACTCGCCCCCATGAACAGTGTATTGAGATAATCATATAATCATGGCTAGGTTCACTTGGACGTTTTTAGGTGAATTGCTATTTTTATTTATTTTTTATTTATCTAACAGATTTACATGTTCAAAGTCTTAACTGTTTTAGAAAAATAATATAAAATGCACTGGAAAATAATGTACCATAAATCTGCAGCACATTTGCTGTATCAACACTTGGTTTTTCACATATTTTTTTTTTTTTGTTGTTGTTGTTGTTGTGTCCAACCAAAATGCATGGTGTGAACCCAACCTATTATGCCTTTTAGAGAATTATCAGTAAAAATCTCGGATCCATTCATTGAAGTGTGTAGGGTTTGTCCAATTCCTCCTTACATTGTGACCTCCCTGCCAGCTGCTGATAGTAGAAAACTAATGGGGGAGGGGGCTCTGTGAAGGCTAGGTTGACAATGTGTGTTTGTTGAGTTTTTACATGCATTTTTTTGTTTTGGTTACTGAACCTACAATAAGATACTGTAGCTCACCAACCAAAACAAATTGCTTGCTAAAAACAAACACAACAAAAAGACAGTGTGAACCCTGCCTAAAAGTTTTTTGATCCATGTCAATAGTCCTTCCAATGAGCTCTTAAGTTGACCCTACTACACATGCATAAGAAAGCTGTTGTCCAGACTTTATCTCCCATGTGTTCTCATGGAGAGATGGCAGAAAGCTGCTGCCAGACAACACAAAGAATCAGCTGTCCCTATCCTTCTAATTCCCAATATCTGCTGTCCTCCATACACAGTAAATGGGTGGCCGATCCCACTGAATTCTGCCAATTCAGCTGACACGTCTAAGGCCACATTCACACGGCAGAATTTCTGCATTGAATTCTGAATGAAAGTTGTGCATGAATATATAGCGAATACACTTCAATGGGATTCAGCTGTCCCATTCACACAGCAGAATTTCTGCTGCAGGAATCCCATTGAAGTGTATTGCTTATAAATTCATGCAGAATTCAGCACAGAAATTCTGCCATGTGAAAACGGCCTAATGTTACGTTCACATGAGCGGACCCACGTCGTATTTTACACTGCAGATCCTCCGCTGACGGACCGCTGCATGGTGGCTTTACATGTGCCTGCTCGGAGTGGCAATACGCTGCTACGAGCAGACACTCTGAAGTAATGGTCGAGTCGCTGTGCATGCTGCGAAGTGAAATTGAAATAGTAAAAGATAATTTAGCAAATTTGGTGGTTTTCTTTTCTACGCCATTTACCATGTGGTTGAGATAACATGTTATTTTGGTACTTTAGGCCGCCTGATTACAGCAATACCAGATTTGTATCGTTTACGTCATGTTTTACTTTAAAAAAAATAAATAAAAAATCTTGAAATTTTTTTTTTAATTTACATTTTCAGACCCCTGTAGCTTATTTATTTTTCGCATATGAGGGCAAATTTTTTGCGCCATGTTTTTTATATTGGTACCATTTTGGTATTGATCTGACTTTTTAATCGCTTTTAACTTTTTTTCTGGGACATTATAAAAATTGAAATTCTGTGGTTTGGTATTTTTTATTTTTTTTTACATTTGTCATTTTTCCATACGGGATAGTTATATTTTAATATTTCTTACAATTGGGCATGCTACAATTACAAATATTTTTATTTTTATTATGTTTACATGTTTTTATATGACACACTTATCCCAATATATCAAAGATCTACGCTATAGACCTAAATCAAAAACACCAAAGAATAAGCTTATAACGATCCAAAATCGGGTTACAACAGTCAACTTTATTAAACACATATGTTCAAAAGGACATACATTTAAAAACATTTAAAAGAAAAATGCATGGTAGCATGGTGCTGGAGGAACAGACTGATAGGATACTACACACAAAAAAATGCAGTTAATAGCTGAGGTAGATATAATCAATGTACATAATAAACACCATAATGGTTACTGTGCTTTAGGGATTAACCGATTATCGGATTGGCCGATATTATCGGCCAATATTCACGATTTAGTAAGTTATTGGTATCGGCATCTAACCGCTGATTAATGCGGGTGCTTTAAATCAATGAACTGCAGCGGCTTTTGCGGGGCCAGAGATCGCCGCCGCCACCCGCTTCTCTCCCCCTGCCTGTCCTGAGTCCAACCACCGACTCTGCCCGATTGCCTCCCCCTGCCTATCCTCTGGCCAGAGACTGCCGCTGCCCCATTGCCTCCTCCATCCCCGGTTTTATAATGACCTGTTCCCGGGGTCCGTGCTACTTCTGGCTCCAGCGGTGTCCTGAGCTGTCACTGTGCGCCGGGGCCACCGACTGTGATGTCGCGTTGAGGACATCACTCGTCATTGCGCACAGCAACAGCGCAGGACACCGCAGGAGCCAGAAGTTGTGCGGACCCTGGGAACCGGTAATTATAAAACCGGGGATGTGGGAGGCAATGGGGCAGCAGCGGTCTCTGGCCAGAGGATAGGCAGGGGGACACAATCGGGCAGAGTCGGTAGTTGGACTCAGGACCCCAGAGCAGCCAGGGGGAGAGAAGCGGGTGGCGGCGGTCTCTGGCCCCGCAAAAGCCGATACAGTTAATTGATTTAAAGCGCCCGCTTTAAATCATTAATCTGCAGCGGCTTCTGCGGGGCCAGAAACAGTTTATCAGGGTATACTCGCACACACACCCTGCTTGCCCAAAGAAGGGCTAAGGGCCTAAAAAAATTCACCTGCCTGACATGCAGTTCCGGGCGATAGGAATTCCACATCCCTGATATATACATTGTGATAATCGTGACGTGTGTTTAAACTTTAGGAATTGACTGACCAAGTGGTCGACTTGACAACTATTTTCATCATTATTTGCCAATTAATCATTTAGTTGTTTCAGCCCTACAGGACACAGAATTGTGCACTGTAATTTGGCTCCCTAAGAAATTCATGAGATATTTTCTGCTGCTTCTCTGTACAAATCACACAATGTAAATGCAATATTTTACTTTGAATTGCAGGTATTCTTCCTACAAGCATTGCTCATATGGAGAGCATGATATTTCTGTCAGTATGGCAGCTGTGTGGCTGTTTTGTGTAGGAGATCTTTGGGTACATTCAGACTGTGGGGCCAGTGAAACACTACCTTGTGTAACTCACTGCAGCTAGGTGACTGTGCACAGTGATGTTTAGGCCTTCTGTTAGGGAACTGATTGTTATACTTGATGTAAACAGTATATGACATGTAACGATAGTTATTTTATGTTGTAATCTGTTCGGCAAGTTATCCCTGTTGCTATTCACAGACAGTGCTGACCAGATGTGTTTTAGTGACTCGCAAAGCCATTCCAAAGTGTGACCAGGAAAATGTCATTTGTTTGTGTTGACATTGCTTTTCTACATTGACATGGGTCTTCTGTATGGATTTCTATAAAGTTTACAGTATAAGTGACGTGAAGTATAAACTAGGGATGCACGGAAATTTCGGCTGGCAAAAATTATCATTTTGGGGGGCGGCGTGGCTTTTAACTACTCTCTCCTGGTGCTACACTGCCTCTTACTCCAATGCGTCCCTGTGTCGTGGGAACTCAGGCAGTCGGCAGTCCTTTCCCGCACAGTCCGGTCCGGGCCCACTGTCACTCCTCCCAGCAGTGCCGTGCGGCGGGTGTATGAAGGGAGCTCAGGAGCTGAGGTCCCTTCATACTGGCTAATGCCGGACATTGCTGTTCCATGTGATGTCCGGCATGAACCCTTTAGACGCTGCAATCAATGTTGATCGCAGCATCTAAAATACTTAACACAATTTGCGATAGCTCAGTGGAGCTGATTGAGCTGAGAGGACGAGCAGAGGTTCCCTACCTGCCTCCGGCTTGTCCGATTGACGCTCCATTAATGCTGGCAGCCTGTAGTAATGGAGTGCTGATAACACTGACCAGTGCTCTGCTATAGGCTCCTATGCCACAGCATTGATCAGTGTCTACAAGCACAGGAGTGCCCTTGGCTGTCTGGGCATGCTGGGAGTTGCAGTTTTGCAACAACTGGAGGCACACTGCCTATTGTGAAAATTAATTTGTAAAAAAATAAAATGGCAATAAGGGTACGTTCCCACCAAAATTTGTGGCAGCAGTGTGAAATACGCTGCATATTCCTCGCTCACTATACACACTGGGCTTTCCGGCGGCAGCCCTATGCGTGTAGTGAGTTTGAGGCGGGGCCTTGTGGCGGCGTGACTGAAGTACGGCTCCGCCTCCAAAACTCACTAAATGCATAGGGCTGCAGCCAGAAAGCCCAGTGTTTATAGTGAGCGAGGGATACGCAGCGTATTTCACACTGCTGCCGTAAATTTTGTGCAGTGTGAAATATGCTGCGTATACGCCAGGTGGGAATGCATCCTAAATGTAAAAAAAACAAAACAAAACAAAAAAAAAACTTCCCCCAAATGAGTTTAAATCTCCCCGCCCCCCCTTTTTTTCCCAAATAAAATAAACAAAAATTATCATATTTGGTAACGCTGCGTGGATAAATGTCCGTACTATTAAAATATGTTAATGAAACCACATGGTCAATGGCGTAAATGTAAAAAAATACCAACAGCCAGAATTGCTGATTTTTTGTTCACTTAAAGGAAAACTGTCACCCATTCACCCGCACTATAACCTGATACACCGGGTTATAGTGCAGGTGAACAGGAGACCTATGCAGGGTCTCGAACTGCTAAACCTACCTGCATCCGGAGCCCGATCCTCCAAAGGTCTCCCTCTTCCAGCGCTACCTACTGTTTAAATTAAATGGTCACTGTCATAAATTTTTTTTTTGCTATTTCACTCCTTATGGCAAATAAAAAAAACTTTCTAATGTTCTTTGCTTAAAAATAGAGATGAGTGAAGTTACAGTGATTCGATTCGTCACAAACTTCTTGGCTCGGCAGTTGATGACTTTAGCCTGCATAAATTAGTTCAGCCTTCAGATCCAGGTGATGTTTATAAGCCGCAATCAAAATTGATCACTGCATCTAAAATGTTAAAAATTTACTTCCTGGTGGTTTAGAGAGAGTAACTGGAGGTGAGTGGGAGGGCACTTACCTACCTTCTAGTCATAAAATCTACTTTTGAATGCTCCAGGAAGCCCGGAGCAGTGAAGTACCAATAACATTGATCAATGATAAGCTATGGTACGACACTGAACCATTTATGCAATCTAAATATTGCATGTAATAGTCCCATATGGCAACTAAAAAATGTTAAGCAAATGTGAATAAATGTGAATGAACCCCTTCCCTAATATGTTTGAATCACCCCTCTTTTCCAATTTTTTTAAATAAAATTATGTAAAAAAAATTAATATAAACATCTTTGGTGTCGCCACATGCATAATTGTCTGAACTATAAAATATAACATTAATGAAACCGCACGGTCAATGGTGTAAACATAGAAAAATTTCAAAGTCCAGAATTGCTTATTTTTAGTTACTTCATATACCAAAAATGTTCTTATAAAAAACGATAGTCTCATCAAAACAAAAAATGGTACAGATAAAAACTACAGATCACAGTGCAAAACATGAGCCCTCGTACATCCCCATATACAAAAGAATAGGAGTTATAGGGACCAGAATGGGACAATTTTCTGCATACAAATTTTCATACCAAGTTTCATGTGATGTAATTGTAATTGTATGGACCTACAGAATAAAGAACATTGTGTCCTTTTTAATGGAAAGTGCACTGTGTAGAAACAGAAGCCCCCCAAATTTACAAAATTGCATTTTTATTTTCACAAATAATGGTGAAATTATTGGTGGTGCAAAAAACAAGCCCTCATGTTGGTCTGTAGGTGGAAAATTGAAGCCATTATGATTATTGGAAGGTGAGGCGGAAAAAACTCAAGTGAAATAATAAAAACATTTCTGCGTCTAGGGGTTAATTGTTTACACTTAAACACACAGGTAAAATCTCTTTCCCCTTGTCCTCACCCATCCCTGTATGACCTAGCAGAGGTACAAGATGACAGCCACTGACAGCTGCAGCAGGTCCACATGAGCAAAGCGACTGAAAAGAACTTACTCATGTTACAAAGCAGGAAAAAAAAACCTACAGTATCCTGCACATATTTGATGTGCAGGATTTTAAGCCGTGTTAGTTTACATTAAAATCTGCAGTTTTAAATCCTGTGCATCAGATATGCACAGGATACTGTACATGTGAATACCACCTAAGGGTGCGTTATCATGTGCATATTTTTTGCTGCTGCTTTTCTTACCCATTGAAGTACAAAAGAAAAAAAAAAACCTTGTCCAAGGGACTAAAACGACACTTTTTTTTTCATGAAAATTCACTTGTCCTGGGTACACAAAATAATTTTAGCCAAAATAGTACGTAAATAAGTTTTTATTTTATTTTTAGTTTTTGCACTTGTGTTTTTTCCTCCTCACCCAATAATAGCCATAACTGTTATTTACTTTTCCATCTACAGACCCATATGAGGGTTTGTTTTTTTGCGGTGCCAATTGTACTTTTTGTTGACACATTTCGTTTCTTCATTACTTACCGTATGCTCTGAAACAAAAAATATATATTTGTGAGGTAAAAAGCTAATTTGAGTTTTTTTAAATATATTTTTTTTAAATGTTTTCATTTATTTTGTTTTTTACGCCATTCGCATGGTAGGCAAACTTACTTGTATTTTGATACTTTAGGTCATCCTAATTACAGTAATACCAAATTTAAGTTTGTCATGTGTTACGAATGAAAAAAAATCTAAACTTTTTATATATATATATATTTTTTTATTGCCACTTTCTGAATCCTAGAACAGTTTACATTTTTTTTCTAATATTGGGCTGTATGAGGGCTGATGCTTTGCACAGTAATCTGCTGTTTGTTTTGGTACCAATGGTTTTGATAAGAGTTTTCGAGTTTTTTTTCCCTGGGATATGATGTTTAAAAAAAATAAATACGCAATTCTGTGGTTTGGTGTATGTTTTTGCATCAACTTCATCGACCATACCTTACATATGTTATATTTTAATAGTTTGGACAATTACGCATGGGCCAATACCAAATGCTTTTTTTTTAACTCAGACTTTATTTGTCCCCATAGGGCTGCCCATGGCTGCCCTGTTAGGGTACGTTCACACGCGTGGATTTTTTAGCGTGTTTTCCGCTGTGTATTTGAAAGTGGGTGGGCTCTTCTCAGCTGCCCGCAGCAGATTTTCCGCGGCGGAATTTACGCTGCGGAAAATCCGCCACAGTTCCTACTGACATCAATGGGGCTTGCGGCGGATTTTCCGCAGTGTACATTCCGCCGCTGAAAATCTGCTGCGGACAGCCGAGAAGAGCCTACCCACTTTCACATACGCAGCGGAAAACCCGCTAAAAAATCCACGCGTGTGAACTTACCCTTAATCTGTATTTGATTTGATCCTGCCTGGAGCAGGCTCAACCAAATGAGCACGGATCTCACAAATCAGTGGAGTTCAATAGAACTGCATTGATCTGTATGAGGAATCGAATGATTCCTTCTTAGTCCCCTAAGGGACTAATAGTGTTAAAATAGGTTTATTAAGTTTAAAAAAAACACACACATTAACCCCTTCCATATTAAAAGTTAACATTACCCCCCTTTCCAATTTTTCCATAGAAAAAATATGTAAACATAATAAACATAAGCAAATTTGTTATAGGCGCATGCATAATTGTCCGAAATATAAAAATATAACATTTATCTCATATGGTCAATGGCGTTAATGTAAAAAATACCAAACTAAAGAATTGCAATTTTTTCTTTTTATAACATCATATCCCAGAAAAAATGAAGTAAAAAACATTCAAAAAGGATTAGTACCAAAATGGTACCAATACAAACAGCAGATTACGGCACAAAAAATGAGCCTTCTTACAGCCCGATATTTTGGAAAAATAAATTAGTAAAACATGATAGAAACTAAACAAATGTGGTATTGCTGTAATCAGGCTGACCTAAAGTATCAAAATAACATGTAAGTTTTTTTTCACAAGGTGAATGGCATAAAAAAGGAAAACCCCAATTTAGCAAAATTGCTATTTTTTTTTTTTCAATTATACATCACTAATATTTTTTTGTTTCAGAGCATAAGTTATGGAAAAATGAAAGGTGTCATTACAAAGTACATTTGGTCCAGAAAAAAACAAGCCCTCATATGGGTCTGTGGATGAAAAAATTTGAAACAAAAGTGCACAAACTAAATAAAACTAAAATATATACTATTTTGGTTGAAATTATTTTGTGTATAAGGACAAGTGGTTTTTCATGAGGGACAAGTAGATTGTGTTCCGTTTTAGTCCTAGACAAGTATTTTTTTATTTTTATTTCCCCACCCCTGTATATATATGCAGCAAAATACGGCATGTGATACCATATACCCTTCAGACTTCTTGCAGACTTTGACTTCTATTGAAGTTAATTGGGAAAATCTGCTGCAAATCTGCAGTTTTTCAGTCCTGTGTGAACATACACTTAACCTAATTTCCCACTTTGCTGTCCCCTCCATCCAATGACAATGGGCCCTCCCTCCAATTATTACAAAAGTCTGCCATGTGAACAAACCCTAAGTGTACATAACATGCAGAAAGAAGGAATGCTCACGGCACTGGATATGCTGACCTCAAATGGCTTCTTTATTCAGACATAGGGGTTCAGACATCGGGAGTGGAGACACGAGGGCAGGTCAACGGCCGTTTTGCCGCAACCAGGGCTTCTACTGTAGACACCACGGTTGCGGCGGAACGGTCGTTGACCTGTCCTCGTGTCTCCACTCCCGATGTCTGTGAACCCCTATGTCTGAATAAAGAAGCCATTTGATGTCAGCATATCCAGTGCCGTGAGCATTCCTTCTTTCTGCATGTTATGAACATTTGCTTTGGTCCTATTGTCACTGAGCACCGAAGGACTGACCTTGAGATTGCGGCTTCACATCTCGGCAGCTCTCCAGGTACGGGTGTTATATGGTGGTATATTGGGCAGTGCCGCCCAGGCCTCTTTTCTGTTCTATACCTGTGCAGATTCACACATTCTACAGCAGGCTTCCTGCTGCAGGTTTGGCTCGCCATGGATTTTCTGTAGCAGTTTAAATCGACGTTCATGAGCTCATCTGCAAGGTTTCCGGTGGGAAAATTCTGCTTCTGGGCAATCTGCAGTGGCCCAAACCTGCCCGTGTGAACGTAGTGCCAACTGGTGCCAGAAAGTTAAACAGATTTGTAAATTACTTCTATTAAAAAATCTTGATCCTTCCAGTACTTATTAGCTGCTGAATACTACAGAGGAAATTCTTTCCTTTTTGGAACACAAAGTTCTCTGCTGACATCATGACCATAGTGCTCTCTGCTGACATCTCTGTCCATTTTATGAACTGTCCAGAGCAGCATGTTTTCTATGAAGATTTTCTCCTACTCTGGACAGTTTTTAAAATGGACAGAGGTGTCAGCAGAGAGCACTGTGGTCATGTCAGCAGAGAGCTCTGTGTTCCAAAAAAGGAAAGAATTGCCTCTGTAGTATTCAGCAGCTAATAAGTACTTGATATAATTTACAAATCTGTTTCTTTCTGGCACCGCTTATCCAGTGTTTGAAAAACAGCTATATATATGCATTGTTTTTCAATTGCTGGAAAAACCCCTTAATTACATTAGATACCATGCTGCGCACTATAATCATTCCCGCTCTGTAATATTATTATATACATGTTCCTGTGCACTTTGTATACACTATATTGCATTACTTATGTACTATGCTGTACATGCCACTCTTTCAACTTTATTACATTATACGCTTTTCACGCTATACACAACTCGCCCTTCTCGATTACACTATATGTTCGGCTTTATTGTAGGCATGAGTTGTAGACTTGAGTGAAAGCATGACCTCTTGGATTTTACAGAGGTCGGGGTCCAGGTTGTCACACACTTTAGATCATATTTCTCAGTAGTGCTTTCTGGTGGTACTGCATCTTTTTTCCTCTGTTTTAGCTGATCATTTGATGTCTGGCTTAGGAGGAGTAGCTTTAGTGCTTTCAATTGTTGATTATGTCCAGGCTGTGGTGCATGACCTGCTCATGGTTGGCATCATCTGCAAACACTGCACTATAGGCCCAGCTGCATCTGTTCATTGTTATGTGTATGTTGCTAAAGTCTTGCAATGTCAGTGTATTCTGGGCAATGTTTTGTACAGGCAATGGCATGGCTTAATGGCATCTACAGGGTGGGCCATTTATATGGATATACCTTAATAAAATGGGAATGGTTGGTGATATGAACTTCCTGTTTGTGGTACATTAGTATATGTGAGGGGGGGAACTTTTCAAGATGGGTGGTGACTATGGCGGCCATTTTGAAGTCGCCAATTTTGAATCCAACTTTTGTTTTTTCAATAGGAAGAGGGTCATGTGACACATCAAACTTATTGGGAATTTCACAAGAAAACAATGATGTGCTTGGTTTTAACGTAACTTTATTCTTTCATGAGTTATTTACAAGTTTCTGACCACTTATAAAATGTGTTCAATGTGCTGCCCATTGTGTTGGATTGTCAATGCAACCCTCTTCTCCCACTCTTCACACACTGATAGCAACACCACAGGAGAAATGCTAGCACAGGCTTCCAGTATCCATATACACTGCTATATACTACTATATACACCGCAGGAGAAATGCTAGCACAGGCTTCCAGTATCCATATACACTGCTATATACTACTATATACACACCGCAGGAGCAATGCTAGCACAGGCTTCCAGTATCTGTAGTTTCAGGTGCTGCAGAATGGGTAAAACAAAAACTGTAAAAGGACCCTCAGTTTACTTAGAAGATTTTGTTCAGTGATGAGGCAAACTTTTATGTGAATGGTGAAGTTAACAAACAAAACCATCACTATTGGTCTGACGCTAACCCACATTGGATAGATCCCTCCAAGACTGTTGGAACACAAAAATTGATGGTATGGGGTGGTATATGGGGTACAAAGATAGTGGGGTCATTCTTCATCAATGGAAACCTCAAGGCCACTGGATGTGCGAAATTGCTACATGATGATGTGTTTCCCTCTTTATGCACTGAAGCTGGAACGTTCCCTGAGTTTTTCCAGCAAGATGGTTCACCACCACATTATGGGTGTCAGGTCCGAGCATTCCTAGATGAACAGTTTCCTGGAAAGTGGATTGGTCATCGTGGGCGAGTTGAATGGCCCCCTTAGACTCTCCTGATCTGACCCCCTTAGACTTTTATCTTTGGGGTCATCTGAAGGCAATTGTCTATGCTGCGAAGATGCGCGATGTGCAGCACCTGAAACTACGGATACTGGAAGCCTGTGCTAGCATTTCTCCTGCGGTGTATATAGTAGTATATAGCAGTGTATACGGATACTGGAAGCGTGTGCTAGCATTTCTCCTGCGGTGTATATAGTAGTATATAGCAGTGTATACGGATACTGGAAGCCTGTGCTAGCATTTCTCCTGCGGTGTATATAGTAGTATATAGCAGTGTATACGGATACTGGAAGCCTGTGCTAGCATTTCTCCT
Source organism: Hyla sarda (assembly GCF_029499605.1). Lineage (NCBI taxonomy): Eukaryota > Metazoa > Chordata > Amphibia > Anura > Hylidae > Hyla > Hyla sarda. The sequence goes on from NC_079191.1 coordinate 399,241,053, forward strand.
GCGGTGTGTATATAGTAGTATATAGCAGTGTATATGGATACTGGAAGCCTGTGCTAGCATTTCTCCTGTGGTGTATATAGTAGTATATAGCAGTGTATACGGATACTGGAAGCGTGTGCTAGCATTTCTCCTGTGGTGTTGCTATCAGTGTGTGAAGAGTGGGAGAAGAGGGTTGCATTGACAATCCAACAAAATGGGCAGCACATTGAACACATTTTATAACACATTTTATAAATAACTCATGAAAGAATAAAGTTACGTTAAAACCAAGCACATCATTGTTTCTTGTGAAATTCCCAATAAGATTGATCTGTCACATGACCCTCTTACTATTAAAAAAAAACTAAAGTTGGATTCAAAATGGCCGACTTCAAAATGGTCACCATGGTCACCACCCATCTTGAAAAGTTTCCCCCCTCACATATACTAATGTGCTACAAACAGGAAGTTAATATCACGAACCATTCCCATTTTATTAAGGTGTATCCATATAAATGGCCCACCCTGTATGTTTATATGATGACCAGTAGGAGTTCAGTTTAAGACCCAAATTTACCTTATTGGAGCTGTGCTGTATAAACAGAACTGCCTGCTGCTTTATTGTTGTGCATTTGGCAAAGTTTATATAGGTTACTGGTGCTGTGGGTAGGCTAGTTCTTAGTAATAGGTGGCAGTATGCACTGGGTCACTGGATGGGGAAGGCATAGCTTTGGGTGTTGCTTACTGTCTGGGCCAGTGTTTCCCAACCCAACAAGGGGGCCTCCAGCTACTGCAAAACTACAACTCCCAGCATGCTCGGACAGCCAAAGGCTGTCCGGGCATGCTGGAAGTTGTAGTTTTGCAACAGCTAGAGGAATCCTGGTTGGCGAACACTGGTCTGGGCACTGCCACATTTACAGCCAGTCTCACAGCACAGACGTTCTTTCCTGATTCTTCCTATTCCCTCCTATTTGTCGTCTATACTGACCAATTCTGGGAGTTCTTCCTCCGAAATCAGTATTTGACTTCCTTATGAGGCGCACATGTCACAATTTTGAACCGTCGCCTACATTCCCTTTGTGTATAAACTGCACAAGTTTCCATAACAATGACTGTACTTGCTAGTTCCCCTACAGTATTTGTCCAATTCTAGCAAATCTTTTTTGTTCCTTTGTGTGTATCTGAATATTTACATTTGGCCTTATATATATTCTTGGGTTATCAAACTATTTTTTTCCCTAAATTTAAAAAAAGCATTAGCTTGAAGTTGAGGAAAATGGATGACTGCAAACAGTAAATGATATTGTTAGGTAACCAGCGACAATACTGTTCTTATCTTAAACGGAGTCCTTTACTAATAGTTGCTAGTCTATGAACGATTTCTCCATGAACATATGCTCTGATTGTTCGCAAAAAGACTGTACGTTCTCTGCTCTGTCATTTGTTAGATATGGCCAGATTTAACAAGAATACAGTAAACGTCAATATGGACTAATGTGTATGGTTCAGGACCTCGCTGTAAGTGAGAAGCGTGTATTGTCTACCTGTAGACTGCACGCGCTCCATTCATTTCTTTGGGAGCACTCTCGTAGAAATTAATGGAACATGTGCCGTCAGAGTTCCTCATTGAGAGCCTTGTCCCTTTTCAGTGATTTTCCGCTGTCAGTATGAGCTGCAGTGGAATCTCTTCTCAACTTTAGAGTTGGAAACTAGCTGTAGATTTTGCCCTTGTGAACGTGTAACCTAAAGGGGCTTTTCATGAAAACCCGTTGATGTCATATCCACAGGATAGACCATCAGAAACTGAATAGTGTGGCGTGGACACACAGCATACCCGCCATTCAGCTGTCCTCCTCAGTTCCATACATTGTGTAGCAGTGGCACTGAGTTTTTGCAGCGCAGCTCCCATTCTCTTTAGATGGAGCAGAGCTACGGTATCTGGTGCCACCACTATGAAATGAAAGGAGCCAAGAGTCCTGCACATTGTTTACCTCCAGTGCTCACCTGAGCAGTTAATGGACGAGCAAGATGTCTTGCCACCCTGCTGATCAGCTATTCCTGCCCTGGACAGGCCATCAGTACTTTTTCCTGGGAAAACTCTAAGGTTGGGCTTACACATAGTTTATTGGTCAATGGGGGGGGGGGGGGGGGGGGGGGGGGATTCATCAACATCAGTGTATGGTAGAGCTTTTTTTTTTTTTAATCCCTTTCTGCTGCGTGTATTTGTCATTTAGCTGCGCAAAATTTACTAAACTTGCGCACAGGTCTCTGTGAATCATGTGCAGTAATATAATCCAGCCCATCTCAGCTCTTGAAAAAAATATAAGGCAGACTTGTACGTGTGCTCGGAGCTGGTGTATATTTGCGGAAAAAAAGACACTTGCGTTCTCTTTGTGCGCAAAAAAAAGACGCAGTTAGCAAATTCATGTCTACAGGAAAAACTGCTCTACGGTACACCTGATTGGTGACATCTTTAGAAAAAGACGCACAAAAAGAACGCAGGAAATATCCTTGCACAAGATTTTGCGCAAGAAAATACACCTAAAATGACTCTATATAGATTGATTGAATCCCCCCCAATATGTGCAAATTTTCCTTCGTTTTGGACCCTGGTTTTGGCAAATACTGAAATATACCAAAATATTTGTGAACCCAGTGTGACAAAGGGATGTAATTCGGAAACATTGCTGATGGCGCTCACAGGCTTGTGAGCTCATTTATCCCCCAAGGAGAGGCTGGACGAACGGCAAAGAGGACATTTAGGGTCTATTCACATGTACAGTATTCTGCACAGTATTTTCTGCTGCAGATTTCAATGTAAACTGAATGACTGAACACAGCTTGAAATCCTGCGCAGAATACCGTACGGCCCCTTAAAGCTCCAGCTGGAGCAGTGGACTTCCAAGTGCATGCCGCGTCAGTAATGATTCACTAAAGCGACCAACCCGCACCTGGGAGAATAAATCTTTTTGTACATGTGATGATGCTAAAACCAGTTTTTGTTCTGAAGATAAAGCATTAAATTAGAAGAAAATAATTTTTGTCGTTGTACTGCTTGTTATGAATGAACCCAGCGTAACACAGATGGATCATATGTTTTCTCTATTGCAGCGACACATTGCTTTAGCACATTTCGTTGCAAATCTGCATGTGAACATTTAAGGAGAGAATGTTAGATCTACCCCTTCCTTGTAAAATAAAACTGGTGAAGTAGGTCTCCCACTGATCTAACTTAGGCTGGAGCATTAGATTTGTGAGGTTGGATTAACTCTTTAAACTTCCCACCACGGCCATATGAACTGTGGTGGACAGCATTGGATGTGACCATGGTTCCTTTCTTCTGAATTTTTACTTCTTTGTTCTTAGTGAAAAAATGCAGATGTTATTTTCCATTTCAGCTTTTCTTTGAAACCACATGGCTTAAGGTCAAGGTGCATGAAGGGAATTTTGAGTCAACAGCTCCTCTGTTTTGTCTGGCATCAGGTGATGGCCAGCTGTACTACAGAGGCATTACAGTCACGCATTCCTAGCTCTCTGATTTACCTGGATTTAATATTTAAAAAAAAAAAAGCATTTGTATGTGACTCAAATAACTGAGCATTGGGAGGCATTTGCATAGGGGATAAGATGTCTTAGGGCCAGAGTACCCCTTTAAGTCTTTCAGAGGGATGGAAGTTGAGAAAAAATACTGCATGTCCTTTTTTTTTTTCTCCCTCTCTGCTAATTTAAGATAACTGGATCCATCAGGACCCTGAACCGGTCGGAGTACAATGGTATTGTTAATTTAGGCTAGACACATACTGTATATACATATTTATTTGACTACAGACAGAAGTCACTCTTAGGGTGACACCAGTCATGGCCTAGAAGATATCTTCAACCATAGAGGAGATTTTTTTTTTTCTATTCACAAGGCATTTTGGTCAACACTGTTTATAAAGGAAAGAAAATACAGATCCCATCTATTTCTGCCTAATTTAATGTAAAAATTATTTCTGGCAATCAAAATAAATCTCTGGTTATCTGGTAACTATACAGTGACCCCTCGGCCTACGATGGCCCAGACATAAGATAATTTCAACATGCGATGGCCTCTCAGAGGCTATCGCATGTTGAAGGCAGCATCAACATACGATGCTTTTTTATGTCGGGGCCATCGCATAAACGGCTATCTGGCAGCGCTGACTGCTTCAGCTGCTGCCGGATAGCCGTTTACGGTGCCCCGTGAGCTCCGGTGGTGGTCACTCGCCTGTCCTTGGGGCTCCGGCGCGTCCTCTTCGGGATCCTCTGCATCGTCGTCATCATGTCGCTGCACACATGATGACGACGATGGAGAGCGCCGTCCCGTCATCCAATAGGAGCGGCGTGCGTAGCGACGTGATGGCGTCGACGGAGAGCGAGGATGCCGGGGAAGCAGAGGCCTTGCCGGAGCATCGGGGACGCGGCGACATCGATGCACGGCGACATCCCGGGCAGCGGTGACGGTCCGGAGCGGTGGGGACAGGTGAGTACAACTTTCGTCTAACAGTGGTCTACAACCTGCGGACCTCCAGATGTTGCAAAACTACAACACCCGTTGCCTGTCCAGGCATGCTGGGTGTTGTAGCGTTGCAACATCTGGAGGTCCGCATGTTGTAGACCACTGTCCTATACTTTACATTGCACGGATCCCTCAACATGCGATGGTTTCAACAAACGATGGCCCGTTTGGAACTGATTACCATCGTATGTTGAGGGACCACTGTAATTCGTAATATTTATACATTCCAAAAATTCCTTTAGAACGGAGTTCACAAAGACCACTTCCTCTGGCAGAGAGTTCCATAGTCTCACTGTTCTTACAGCACAGAATCCTCTTCTTTGTTGATTTAGAAACCTTAGTGTTGCCATCATTAGAAGAAAGTTTTGACATACCACAGGGACGTGTCGAAAGTTTTTATTGTTCGGGGTCTGTTCAGATCCCAAGCGGTTAATAGAATGGAAGAGTGTGGTTATGGTGCTGCACTAGACAAGCTCCATAGACTTAGGTCATGTTCACGTGTTAGAATTTCCGTTCCAAATTCAGCATTGGAATCCGTCACAGAGATTGCAGCAGAGTCCTGAATTCTGATGCGCTGTGCACACGGCAGAATTTCCGTGCCAGATGTTTCCGGCACGGAAATTCCATTTTCTGTGTTTGCGCAAAGAATAACCACGTTCATTCTTTGTGCGGAGTTCGCACAGAATGCATAAGCGTCTGAGACTCATGTTTGTACCTGCGCCTGCAGTTTGTGGAATGTCTGCATGGAGATTATCCATTCAGACATTCCGTAGTGTGAACATAGCCTTACAGGGGTTTGGAAATAAAAAAAAAACTTGTCCAAGGGACTAAAGCGGAACACAATCTACTTGTCCCTCAAGAAAATACACATGTCCTTGTCCTGGTAGATAAAATAATTTCAACCAAAATAGTATGTAAATAAGGTCTCTATTCGTTTCTGCACTTATGTTTTTTCCTCCTCGTCTTATAATGGCCATAACTCAGGAATTAATGAATTATCAGCCCAGCACTGCGCTGTCCCCATCGGGGAACTACTCATATGTGACCCGCGAGCACTGCTCTGCACCCCCCCCCCCCCCCATTTATCAGTCCAGCACTGCGCTGTCCCCATCGGGGAGCTACTCACATATGTCACCTGCAAGCGCTGCCCTCCTGGTCCTCCTGTTGGTTGGGGCCGCCAGCGCTGACACTCAATACCAGTGGTCTTCAACCTCCAGATGTTGCAAAACTACAACTCCCAGCATGCTGGGAGTTGTAGTTTTGCAACATCTGGAGGTCTGCAGATTGCAAACCACTGCTCTATACTGTATCCCCATGCCTGGGCTGCAAAAGGTAAACAAAATAAACTTCCCTGTCGGTCCGGACTTGCTTCCCAGGGAATGGAACGCCGGAGAGCCGTCAGCCTATCATCGGCTGCAGTGATGTTCTGCCTCGGCCGGTGATAGGTTGAGCCCACTGTCATGTAAGAAGCCGGCTTCTTACATGACAGTGGGCTCAGCCTATTACCGGCTGAAGCGGAACATCGCTGCGGCCGGTGATAGGCTGACAGCTCTCCGACATTCCCGTCCCCAGCATAAGGCCGACGTCGGAACATGCGTTTAGTTTTATTTTGTTTACCTTTTGCAGCCCGGGCATAGGGATACCGCACAGTATAGTGTCAGCGCTGGCGGCCGCAACAAACAGGAGGACGAGGAGAGCAGTGCTTGCGGGTGACGTGAGTAGTACCCCGATGGGGATAGTGCAGCGCTGGTCTGATAATTAATTGGAGGGGGGGGGGGGGATACCGTTATATACCGTGGAACCACCATAAGTTACAATAATACCGCGATACACATATTTTGCCATACCGCCCAGCCCTAGTCTGCATCTGCTCCTGCACCTCACACCGGCATTATGAAAAATAAGAGGGAAGGCCCTGCTTGCCCTATACAGGGCTAAATCTATAAAAAAAAATTCAACTGCCTGGCGCCCGGAACTACATGTCCCGGGCTTTGGCCAATAGGATTTCCACGTCCCTGCCTTATGACAGCAAGCTGGCCTTGAAGCTCATAACTGTGGCTGCATTAAGTGAAATTCCCTAGATGACTTATTAGGACTATATTGCAGTTACCTAAATGTGTGTGAGGGGATTTTCCATATCTTCCGTAACCGATAGATAGATGATCAGACATGTTAACTCTCAATGCTCAATCCTATTGTTCCCCCTTAATATAAGCCGCCACCTGAGGAGTCTTTACTTCTCTACCCAGTGAAAGCATACGGACACTTGTGAAGTGGGGGGAGTAATAGCTGTATTGGTTACCTTTAACCCCTTAATGATGCAGGACGTAAAGGTACGTCCTGGTGATGTGGTACTTAACGCACCAGGATGTACATTTACGTCCTGAGCATAACCGCGGGCATCGGAGCGATGCCGGCATCATGCGCGGCAGGTCCCGGCTGTGGATCGCAGCCAGGGACCGCCGGTAATGGCGGACACCCGCGATCCCGCGGATGTCCGCCATTAACCCCTCAGATGCCGTGATCAATACAGATCATGGCATCTGCAGCATCGTGATCACTTAACAGGATGACCGGATCGCCCACAGCGCTGCCGCGGCGATCCGATCATCCTGCACGGCAGACGGTGGTCCCCTCACCTGGCTCCGCTGTCTTCTGGGAGTCTTCTGCTCTGATCTGCCTTCCTGCAGACCAGAGCAGAAGATGACCGATAATGCTGATCAGTGCTGTGTCCTATACATAGCACTGAACAGGATTAGCAATCGAATGGTTGCTATAAATAGTCCCCTATGTGGACTATAAGAGTGTAAAAATAAAAGTAAAAAAAAATAAAGTAAAAAAAATGTGAAAAACCCCCTCTCCCAATAAAAACATAAATTGTCCCATTTTCCCTATTTTACCCCCAAAAGTGTAAATAAAAAATAATTATTATTTTATATACATGTATATACAGGTATGTGCGTGCGTACATATCCGTACTATTAAAATAAAATGTAAAGTTAGAGATCTTCAAAATAGGGGGATTTTAAACGTACTAATTTGGTTAAAAAGCTTGCAATTTTTTTTTTTTTTTTTTTTTTAGCGCAACAGTAATAGAAAAGTGTATAATCATGGGTATTATTTTAATCGTATTGACAGAGAATAAAGAACACGTCATTTTTACCATAAATTGTACGGCGGGAAAACAAAATCTTCCAAAATTTGCAAAATTGAGGTTTTCTTTTTAATTTCCCCACACAAATAGTATTTTTTTGGTTGCGCCATGTATTTTATGGTAAAGTGAGTGATGGCATTACAACGGACAACTGGTCGCGCAAAAAACAAGCCCTCATACTAGTCTGTGGAAAATATAAAAGAGTTATGATTTTTTGAAGGGGAGGAGGAAAAAAACTAAAACGTAAAAATAAAATTGTCTGAGTCCTTAAAGGAGTAGTCCAGTGGTGATTCAGTGGTGAGCAACTTATCCCCTATCCTAAGCATAGGGGATAAGTTGCAGATCGCGGGGGGTCCGACCGTTGGGGCCCCCCGAGATCTCCTGTATGGAGCCCCGACAGCCGGCGGGAAGGGGGCGTGTCGACCTCCGCACGAGGCGGCGGCCGACACGCCCCCTCAATACAACTCTATGGCAGAGCCGAAGCGCTGCCTTCGGCAATCTCCGGCTCTGCCATAGAGATGTATTGAGGGGGCGTGTCGGCCGCCGCTTCGTGCGGGGGTCGACACCCGCTATCTCGGCGGAGAGCCGGGGCCCCGTACAGAGAGATCGCAGGGGGCCCCAGCGGTCGGACCCCCCGCGATCTCAAACTTATCCCCTATCCTTAGGATAGGGGATAAGTTTTTCACCACTGGACTACCCCTTTAAGGTCCAAATGGGCTGAGTCCTTAAGGGGTTAAACTTTTAGACTAGCTTAGTAGATGCTACCATTTCTGGTTTATAACATGTATGGCAGTGTTTCCCAACCAGGTGGCCTCCAGCTGTTGCGAAACTACAACTCCCGGCATGCCCCAACAGCCAAAGGCCATCCGGGCATGCTGAGAGTTGTAGTTTTGCAACAGCTGGAGGCCACCTGGTTGGAAAACACTGATGTAGGGAAATGAGTAAGCTGGCAGACAAACCAGTGTCCTCCTCCTGCATTGATGGCACCTTTCTGCTGCGGCAAGCCTCTCGGGCTCTGCGCCTCTTACTACCAGTGACACCCTCCGCCGTCTCGTTCTTCTGTATGTTCTGTCATTTTCCTGAGCTGTCGGCTTCCTCCACAACCTTGAGAACAGCTTATTTGCTGCATTGTTTAGTGAGGCTGTTCTAGTAGACAGCGTCACTCACAGCGTTAGGTTTTTATCAGGTTTTTTTCTTAATGAATCGTGGCTGCAGTTGACATTATCTGAGGCAACGTGGTTCAGCGTAGGATAATTATAGCATTACTATATAGAAGTAATAAGCTTTTACCTTCTACTGTAACACACATTCTAGAAAACCGTGGGAGGTTTTGTTGTACATGGGTGTGATTTGTATTCACACAGTATGGGTGTGTGCCAGCTTGTATTCCATTTTGTAGTAAGTTTTTTTATTAGAAATATGTTAATGTGGACAACTTGATTGTTCAGCTTTCTTTCTCCACTCCTTCATGAACATCAACATCGGCACGCTAGATGGTGGATTGCGACCTTCAAAGTTAGCTGGTTTCTCAAGAGTTTTGTGCGTTTTTGCCAAGAGTGAGAAATCTTTCAGTTCAGTTAGGGGAGAAGATGTCTGATTGCGGGGGGTCCAGCCACCAAGGACCCCTGCGATCTCCAGGCCGGCAGTGGTGGCATCCGAAACACGGAAGCTTAAAGCTTCCGCGTTCATGACATCATGCCATGCCCACTCCATTCATGTCTATGGGAGGGGGCGTGACGGCTACTACGTAGCCGTCACGCCTCCTCCCATAGACATGAATGGAGGGGGCGTGGCAGCTGTAGTCGCCAGTCATTCGGCATGGATCTGAGTTCGCTCCGTGCACGGATGACTGGGGTGCCGCACCGGAGATCGTGGGGGGTCCCCAGGGCAGGACCCCCACCATCAGACATCTTATTCTTTTGGATAAGGGATAAGATGTTTTCAGCAGAGTACCCCTTTAATATGAGCATGTTAGTATACACCATAGCTTTTAGTTTTTGAATAGCTTTTATTTACCTTAAAATGTCTCCCCTTGCTTTGAAAGGACATGATGTATCTCAACTGATTGCCCTTCTGTTCCGTACTCATTCAAAAACATGGTCCCTCCAGGTCTCCTTGGACGTGTCAGCAGAGTCTCTACCTTTTCTTGAGTGAGTGATCAAATAGAAGTGCAGGGCATGTAGCCTACTCATCTAGACTTTTGGCAGAATATATTTTTAAGGAGTTTTCCAGTATTAGAAACTTGTTTTTATATAAGACTACCACCCCATGATATAACTTAATAAATAGCGCTATCCCTGATTGAGGTTTTGTTGTCCTTTCATTGTTAGTGTTGTCTCAGCAGCTCCCCGACCGCTCCCTTTGTCCTGGGACAACACATCATCCTTTGCTGTTTCAGTAGGTGTGTGTGGCTTGATCTGGTCTCTGTGCTCATCCAACCAGCTCATACATGCTAAATCATTTTCTCCCCGGTTAGCAAACGGGCAGCATTCCTATTAGGAGGCAAGTAGGCATGGTGGGCGGACTGAAATGAAAAGCTAAAGGAAAAACAATGCATTCTGGGATTTGTAGTACTAAGCAACCAGCTCATTCATGGAGTAGTTTGAGGACATTGTAGGGAAGAGGACTACTGATGCACAAAACAAATGAATTTGATGCTGGTTTCAGAGCTGGGGCAGCCAGTGATATTTTTTTTTTTTACTTAGTCAGAGTACCCCTTTAAGCAACAGCTGGAGGCATACTATGCCTATGCACACTATCTCAAATCTGTGCAGGATACTGGAAGTGTGAATAGACCCTAAGGGAACGTTCACACAAAGGATCTGCTGCATACTTTGTGCAGCTGATTTTGCTACCCATTAACTTTATCCGTAATATCCTGTACTTGTGACCCTCACCTTGGTCTTTTCACACATACAGTATCCTGTGCAAGATTTTATGTTGCAGATTTCACTGTAAACTAAATGACTGAACACCGCGTCAAATATGCGCAGGATACTTTATGTATGACTAGACCCTTAGGGTAAGTTCACATGGGTCAGATTGCGGCTGACTATTTTCCAGCGGATTATAAAGGCATAAAAAATGATTTCAAATTAGATTTCGATGCATCTGCAGCAAAAACAAAGAGCACAATACATTTTATTGTTGATTTTCAGAAAATGCAAAAAAAAATCTATTTTACACAACTAAATCAGCAACAATTTGTGTGGATTTTGATGTGAATTTTTGCACTAATTAAAATAAAAAATAATTGATTTTAAAACTTGTGAACTTTGCCACACATCCGTTATAGTCAATGGAAAAATCCCCATTGCCCTAATAAAGGCAATGACATAGGAGCTGCGGAGAAAAGTGTTCAGTGGGCTCCCTCTTGTGGCAGTTTCTGGGAGATAAAATTTTAGAATTTTATGCTGCAGCTGTGAGGGGAGTGTAGGTGATTTGTAATGTCATTTAGAAGAAAAGCTCAGGTACCCTTCAAAATATTCTGAAATTAATCGACACAGGATTTTTTTTGTACCCATTTAGATAAAACAAAAAAATAAATAAATTAACTGATACGTGGGCTGTGTGATTGTGTATTCATTAGTGCCACAGTCCTGTTTGTAGTCCTGCTTTAATAATTAAAAAGCAGAACTGATGCCATCAATTACATGAGCAGAACAGAGTCGGCCAGCATGCCTCTAATAGTTCATAATGAAGATCTCCCCTGCCACTGCAACGACGGTGTGGAAATCTTAATCACATTGGTTCAGTCCTGGGTTTAACCAACACTTACAATAACTCAATCATTAAAAATCATTCACGAGAAACCGTACAAACATAAAACCTTCAAAACTAAAATAATTTGCATGTTTCACATATGAGCATGCATACAATAGGTCTGTATTGTGTGTGTGTGTGTATATGTGTATATATATATATATATATATATATATATATATATATATATATATATACACATACATACACTGTCCTCTAGGTAAGAGATTGGATTATTAAAATAAAAAAGATACAAATAACAATGAAACCTCTCCAAAAGACATCCTCTTTGAGAAGACCTCCCTTTGTTCAGACCAGATTTTGTGTGAATTGTGTGATTTTCAGTCCATCTTACATTATTCATTGTGGTTATTTGCTTTGAGAAGACGACCTCCGTAGTCTACACTTCAATGCAATTTCAGGTGGTTTTCTCAGAGGTTTCATTGTAGATGAAAATACATACCTAACACTGATGCATCTGTATTTTAATCCTTCCTCATAGACTTTCTGACAATGAATAAAGGTAGCACACTGCATTTTTTTTTTTTAACATTGAAACCTGCAGCTTAAAATCTGCACCTTCAAATCCTGCACATTAAATATGTGCAGGATAATGTACATGTGAATATACCCATAGGGTATGGTCACTTGTACAGTATACTGCACATATTTGAAGCTGCGTTCAATTAGTTGAAATCTGTAGCTTCAAATATATTACGTCATATATGCCCAGGATAGTGTACATGTAACCCTACTCTTAAAGGGGTACTCCGCTCCCCAGCATTCAAAACATTTAGTTCCGAACGCTGGGTGTGGGCTTCTGTGTTCACCCGCCCCCTTGTCACGCCCTGCCCCGCCCCTCATCACACCCTGCCCTCTCAATGTGAGTCTATGGGAGGGGGTGTGACGGCCGTCATTCCCCCTTCCTCCAGACTTAAATTGAGGGGACCGGGCACCACGGAAGCCCGCACCGAGCATTCGGAACTAAATGCTCCGAACGCTGGAGAGCGTGGGAACCCCTTTAAAGGGATTCTAACATTATCGATATGTGTCAGATTATGAGGCGTCCGTCTGGGAACATGCTGTCAATGGAGTCATAGTGCAGGCTGCTACTCTATTCATTGTCTATATGGATAGCAGAGTGCTGTACTAATGCTGGCCTTTCTTGGAGCGAATACAGGCTATAAACAGCGCTGACAACACCCGTGACAAGTAAACAGGACATTTTGTTTTTTTTTCCCCCCACAGTATCCTGTAAACCTTAATAAGACCTGTTCTGTTCACCACTTCAGGCATATTCTGAGCCCTTTATTTGTCCCCATTGTTTGTGAAAATTTTTATCTGTCTAGATGTATTATGACATCTAAGTAATACGTGTTTTGTCTCCTTTTTTTTCAGATGAAGTGCCTGCAGACATGGTTGCAGAAGAATCAGGTCCTGGTGCACAGAATAGTCCATATCAACTTCGCAGAAAAACTCTCGTCCCTAAAAGAACAGCTTGTCCAACAAAAAACAGTATGGAGGTATGGCAATGATTCATTCATTGTATATTTGTAGGTTCAAGTGAAAGTACGGCCATGTTGTCCCACATAAACTCTCCTGAGTTAAATGATAAAATACTGGTTGCCCCCCAGGAGAGTTTACTGCAAACTATGCATAAAATGGACTCTATACCAAAACAATATGCAGCAAGTTCAATAATTATACCATGTGACCTATGTGTGGAAATACCTAGAGCAGTGTTTCCCAACCAGTGTGCCTCCAGCTGTTGCAAAACTACAACTCCCAGCATGCCCGGACAGCCTTTGGCTGTCCGGGCATGCTGGGAGTTGTAGTTTTGCAACAGCTGGAGGCACACTGCTTGGGAAACACTGACCTAGAGCTCTGCAACGGAAAATTGAGCACAGTTCACACTAAAGAGCGATTAAGAAACAGAATGTGGGACCTTGGTGTTGGATTCTATGACACCTCAAAGTTCTAGTTTTGTTAGAAGCACAGATTGAGTAGTGAACGTTATATTACATGCAGATTTCTCTTTCTGCATTACAAGGGATAACAAAAAAAATCTGCAACATCTGAACATACTCTTGAGTGTTGTCCTTTGGCAATCCCGTTGTTTAGGTAAAAACTAACATCTGTTACCAGGGTGTGTAAGGGAAGAGGCCTAAGCAGGCTATTTGCACATAGGAGTAGAGGCTGTGGGTGCAGCGATAACTGAAGTGGGAGTTGCTTATAGCCTGAATGGGTGCAGGGTGGATCAGAACCTTAGAATTACTTTACTGTTCATGGTTGGTGGCTTAGAGGAGTAGCGGGTGAGAGCTAGGCTTGTAATAGCCGATGGTGATAATTTGGTGCAAGGAGTGTTCACACAGCTTTTTCTCACTTTTTTTTTTTTTTTTTTTTAACCAAAGCCAGAAGTTCACCCAGCAGGAAAGATGTATAAAGTCCATCCTTTAAAGGGGTACTCCGCCCCTAGACATCTTATCCCCTATCCAAAGGATAGTGGATAAGATGTTAGATCACCGCAGTCCCGCTGCTGGGGACCCCGGGGATCGTCTCTGCAGCACCCCGCTATCATTACTGCGCAGAGCGAGATCGCTCTGCGCGTAATGACGGGCAATACAGGGGCCGGAGCATCGTTACGTCACGGCTCCGCCCCTCGTGATGTCACGGCCCGCCCCCGTCAATACAAGTCTATGGGAGGGGGCTTGGCGGTTGTCACGCCCCCTGTCATAGACTTGCATTAAGGGGACCGGCCGTGATGTCATGAGGGGTGTAGCCATGACGTCACGCTGCTCCGGCCCCTGTATCGCCCGTCATTACGCACAGAGCGAACTCGCTCTGCGCAGTAATGATGGCGGGGTGCCGCAGCGGCGATCCCCGGGTCCCCAGCAGCGGGACCGTGGCGATCTAACATCTTATCCCCTATCCTTTGGATAGGGGATAAGATGCCAGGGGCGGGGTACCCCTTTAAAGAGAGTGTGTAATCAGAAAGGGACCTATTGTTTAAATCAGGTTTTTATGTTCAAAGTGTTCATTAAGAATTTTTGGTTATTTTTTATTTCTTTTTTTAACCCCTTAAGGACCAAGCCCATTTTCACCTTAAGGACCAGGCCAATTTTATTTTTGCATTTTGATTTTTTCCTCCTCACCTTCTAAAATCCATAACTTTTTTTATATTTCCATCTACAGATCCATATAAGGGCTTGTTTTTTGCGTGACTAATTGTACTTTGTAATGAAACCTCTCATTTTACCATAAAATGTACAGCGAACCCAAAAAAATATTTTTTTAGGGAGGAAATTTAAATGCACATTTTGGAGGGTTTCGTTTTCACACTGTACAGTTTACGGTAAAATGACGTGTTCTTTATTCTGTGGGTCAATACGATTAAAATGATACCCATGGCTAGATACTTTTATATTTTTGTTCCGCTTAAAAAAAATCTAAAACTTTTTGTACAAAATCAGCAATCTAAAATCACCCTATTTTGACCACCTATAACTTTTTCATCTTTCCGTATATAGGGCGGTATGAGGGCTCATTTTTTGCGCCTTCATCTGTACTTTTTATCGATACCACATTTTCATATATAAAACTTTTATATCATTTTTTTGTATTTTAATAAAATGTGACAAAAAAAGGAGCATTTTTGGACTTAAATTTTTTACGTTTACGCTGTTCACCGTACAGAATAATTAACATTATATTTTGATAGGTCGGACATTTACGTACGCGGCGATACAAAATATGTTTACATAAAAAAATTACGCTTTTTGGGGGAAAATTTGACAATTTTCATTTTTATTTAGGGGAGGGGATTTTTCACTTTTTTACTTTTCATTTTTACACTTTTTTTTCACACTTATGTCCCTATAGGGGACTATTCATAGCAATCATTTGATTGATAATACTGTTCAGTGCTATGCATAGGACATAGCACTGATCAGTATTATCGGTGATCTTCTGCTCTATCTCAGACCAGAGCAGGAGACGCCGGGAGACGGACGGAGGCAGGTGAGGGGACCTCCATCCACCATTACAGATGATCAGATCGCTGCGGGCGATCCGGTCATCTATTTTATCATGCGCGTTACCGCAGATGTTGTGGTCTGTACAGATCATGGCATCTGAGGGGTTTATGGCGGACGATCGCGGATTTCGGCCATTACCGGCGGGTCCCCGGCTGCTGATAGCAAATAGCTCGCGGTCATACACAGGATGTAAATGTACGTCCTGGTGCACGAAGTATTGCCAAACCAGAACGTACATTTACGCCTGTGGTCGTTAAGGGGTTAAATGTTTTTTTTTTTTCTAATTTTGCTCTCGGTCTTATAATCATCCTGAAATCTTGCACATTTTCTATTGTGGCCACTAGGTCTAAAACTGAGCTAAGACTCCCTGTGGTGTTCAGATAATTTCCCAGTAGTGCATGTCTTTTCTCTACTGGTGTCACTTTTCATTGTACTCTTAAAGGAGTATTCCAGCCATAGACATCTTATCCCCTATTCAAAGGATAGGGGATAAGATGTCTGATCCTGCCGCTGGGACCCTCCTGCAATCTCCATGCAGCACCCATATTATGTGCCCGGCTGCTGCTCCAGTCTTGTAATCCTCTGTGTTTCTGGCACTGGAGACGTGATGCCACGCCACACCAAGTCACTCCCTCCTCGTGACATCACTGTGCGGAGATCCCAGGGGGTTCCCAGCGGTGGGCCTCCTTCCCCCCCCCCCCGCCATCAGACATCTTATCCCCTATCCTCTGGCTAGGGCAGTGGTTCTCAACCTTTTTGGCGACCGTACACCCAAGGCCTGAAAGTATGTCCCCGGTTACCCCCTCACGCGGAACTTGCGCGCGAGGGGTACCTGCTGACTAAAGGAGTGTTCTTACCTTTATACTAATGCATCCCCCCTCCATCTTAATCCCCTTCTGCTATTATTCCCCCCACCACCTTAATCCCCTTGTGCTATTATTCCCCCCACCACCTTAATCCCCTTGTGCCATTATTCCCCCTCCATCTTAATCTCCTTGTGCCATTATTATCCAATATGGCAAAAGGGGATTAAGATGGAGGGGGGAATAATAGCACAAGGGGGTTAAGATGGAGGGGGGGGGGGATAATCACCCCCCCCCCCCCTCCATCTTAATCTCTTGTGCCATTATTCCTCCCTCCATTTTAATGCCCTTGTGCTATTATTCCCACCTCCACCTTAATCCCCTTGTGCCATTACCATTTTAATCCCCTTGCACCATTCCCCCTTCCTCTGATAACCCTATTGCCATATCTGATAATAATGGCGCAAGGGGATTAAGATTGGGGGGGGGGGGGGGGGGGGAGGAGGAATGGCAAAAGGGATCAGAGGGAGGGAGGAAAAATCACACAAAGGGATTAATATGGAGGTGGGGTTGATGATTCCCCCCTCCCTCTGATCCCATTTTGCCATTATTCCCTCTTCCTCTGATCCCCTTTTGCCATATCGGATAATTATAGCACAAGGGGATTAAGTTGGGGGGGGGGGGGGCAATGGCAAAAGGGGATCAGAGGGAGGGGAGAATAATAGCACAAGGGGATTAATATGGAGGGGGAATAATAGCACAAGGGGATTAAGATGGAGGGGGAATAATAGCACAAGGGGATTAAGATGGAGGGGGGGGGATAATCACCCCCCCCCTCCATATTAATCCCCTTGTCATTATTCCCCCCTCCATCTGATCCCCTTGTGCCATTATTATCCCATATGGCAAAAGGGGATCAGAGGGAGGGGGAATGGTGCAGCGCTACTGTACAGTGAGCTGCCGCGTCTATGCGCTGGCAAATACTGGCCAATGCATGGTCTGTATTTGTCAGCGCTTTCACGTACCCCCAAGCAACCCCTGGCGTACCCCTAGGGGTACGCGAACCCCAGGTTGAGAACCCAGGGGCTAGGGGATAAGATGTCTATGTCCGAAATATCACTTTAAGAACCATAGAGCCACCGCTATTCACAGCAGAGATCACAGCAATGGTCTCCAGTGCATGTGAATGGGACAGTTTCTGTCTTCTGTTGTCCATGGTCCTGCAGTAAAGCATATCACTAAATGCTGCCTAAAAACCGCTTAGGCAGGATGGCAAACCCCATAATAATGCACAAGAAATTAACTAAAATGATTACAATCAGAAAATTGAAACCGGTTTGAAAAAACATGTTTCACTATGCGAGTCTAATCAGGAAAAAATATATAGGCGACACATTCCCTTAAAAATTGCACGTTCCTTTTTTAAATCTACTTTTAGTTTTGACTCAAAACACTGAATGAACGGCCACTTAAGGGTGCGGTCACACGCTAGTAACTAACTAGGAAACCCGCTGCGAGTTACGCCACCATTCATTTGAATTGGTCCGCGGACAGCCGCAAATCTGACACTATTGCGGACTGTCTGTGGACTCATTTAAATCAATGGTAGCGTAACTCGCAGCAGGATTCATGCAGCGGGCAACCCGCTGCTAGTAAATAGTGTGTGAATGCACCCTTAGGCTAAGTTTCCACTTGTTTTTTTTTTTGTTTTTTCTGGCAGTTTTTGGAAAACTGCCACTGTACTTTTTGAGCCAAAGTCAGAAGTGGATCCATAAGGGAGGAGAAGTGTAAGCTCTTCCTTTATATGTCCTATTACTTTTAAATACATTTCTGGCTTTGGCTCAAAAACTGCCAGAAAAAAAAAGTATAAACTTGGGCTATAAGAAAATTTTCATATGGCAAATAGCTGTGAATCTAATGCAGTAATATTAGCACAGAGAATAAAGTCAGGCTCACATCATGGAATCTCCGGGCAATGGTTTCTATACTTTTAAAAGATCCTTTTGCTTGGCTACCTAAAGAGTAATTGAAAGTTGCAACAGCACTCTTGGTCAAAAAATGGAGGCTCTTAGCGCACTTTTTGATTCTTTTTTGTACATTTTGTATTTGCCACAGCAGCGGGCACCTGTGTATTAGGTTGTTGTGCTGGCTATTTTTCCTTTTTGTTTTTACTTTGTAAGTTGGGGGGTGTGGCACCCTCTTTAGCCGTGCACCCCACCCCTCTCAGACTGGAGGTGGTTTAGTCAATGGCTGATCCAACATGTCACACAGTCAGAGGCTATATGCACAGCAGAGGTGAGTTATCATGTTAGGGTCCCATCCGATAAGAGGCCACCTCCGAGTGGTGGATGGGGGGACATATTTTGATCAAAAAGTGCGCGAAGAGCCTCCATTTTTCGACCAAGACTGCTGTTGCAACTTTCTTTTTTGTACATTTTGTATTTGCCACAGCAGCGGGCACCTGTGTATTAGGTTGTTGTGCTGGCTATTTTTCCTTTTTGTTTTTACTTAAAGAGTAATTGAGGTGTTTCCATCTAAGGCTGCATTCACATCACGATTTCTCCATCCGACTTGAGTAAAACGATTTTATAGCTTAAAATCGTATGAAATCGTATATAAAGTCTGATCCAGTGACCTCCATTAAAAAATTGGATCCATTACACACATCCGATTTGACACGATTTTTGTTCAGGTCTGAAATCGTGGTCAACCCAGATTTCAGACCCGAACAAAAATCGTGTGAAATCGGATGCGGATCAAATCGGATGTGTGTAATGGATCCAATTTTTTTAATGGAGGTCACTGGATCTGACTTTATATACGATTTCATACGATTTTAAGCTATAAAATCGTTCACTCAAGTCGGATGGAGAAATCGTGATGTGAATGCAGCCTAAGGCTTCACCATCTATCCCTACTCCGTTGCATCTCTATCTGTGATTGACAGACAAGGCCTCCAACAAAGATGTGAACCCGACCTGACTCTGGATTAGTACAAGATGACTAAGCAAATGCAGGAAGAATATTTCTACAGCAAATTACTATTTACTCAGGACAAATCCATTCCTAATCATGTAAAAAGAATTTGAAGCAAATCACTGGTTCTGGTATCTGTGGTTGCTTCCTAATCTGTTTTGCTGCCGATCCACATGTCATTCACAACAAAAGCACCCAGGTTGCTGATTATTACCTCCCTGTTAAGCTCAGTGGGAGAAAATCTACAACAAATCCATTATTTTTCTACAGCAGAAATTGACATGCTGCAGATTGACCGCACCAGAAGTCAATATGTTGCTGTGAATACGTTTTGGATAATCTCATCCACATGCATAGTGCAGTAATCCACTGCAGATATTGCTGTCACAGATATGCAAGTAAAATTGACAATGCATCTGTACCATGTGACTTTAACCCTTAGTCTGTGAATTTGTATTAATTATTCCGCCTTGTAGCTGCAATGTCCCAGAATTCTTTGTTCACTCAATTTGCTTTCCAGGAAGTGTCCTCTTCACATCCTAAGCTACTGTTTCCCAACTGGGGTGCCTCCAGCTGTTGCAAAACTACAACTCCCAGCATGCCCGGACAGCCTTTGGCTGTCCGGGCATGCTGGGAATTGTAGTTTTGCAACAGCTGGAGGCACCCCAGTTGGGAAACACTGTGCTAAGCTGAGTGGCAATCTGATGTAGTTACCGCCCCACTACATTATAGGACCTCGGCTACATTGCAGGAGATGTGAGATGGCATGCGTGTGATTGTTTACAGTAACATTATTGTGGCTCTAGACTACAATGAAGGTTTTGAAACCAAATTAAAAATGCCAGTTTTACCTCTTTACTGTGTTTCCCAGTTAAATGCTAATAATAATTTGAGAAAAATAGAAGTTTTGTTGGAACCATCAGGGTTAAAAAAAAAAAAAAAAAAAAAAAAAAAAAAAACAATAATAGATGAAAGTGACAAGTGTCTTAGTGCAACATTTTTAGTCCCCGAATATGACCAGCTTTATTGAATGCGATTGAGCTGCTTTGGTAGGATGATGGCACTAAAAGACATGGCCTGTGAAGTTTTTATCTTCTGTGTTGTCATTGTCTTTAATACTGTGACGCTGGACTTGTCGCTTGGGCAATGTTTGACTTGGACCCGTCTGAATGAGTTGGTGCTTCCATTGTAGAGTCAATTTTGTTTATAATGGCACCAGTAGGTAGAAGTTTTTAGTCTGCACATGTCAATGGAGTTACAGCTTTGTGTTTGTTTCATTGTATTTATCTATTACTAGCTGAATACCCAGCGTTGCCCGGTTTTTCCTTCCTCATCCTTGTTGGGAAGGAAAATCAACAAAGGAGGAAACTTTTGACTTAAAATCCCATCCCCATATATTGTTGTCCTATCCCAACCCCATATTCCCGTCCTCATATCCTGACCTCCTTTCCCGTCCTACTATCTTGACCTCCTGTCCCGACCTCCTATCCCGTCCTGCTATCTTGACCTCCCATCCCGTCCTCCCATCCCGTAATATGTGTACCAGGTATTGAAATATCTCCAGCCGGACGGAAGTTATGTTGGAACATACATTTCCCATTGATTTGCATGGGACTTTAAACAAAAACCCCGACCCTCACAAATGGGTGTAGTTAAGGGTTAAATTAACTATCCTATATTTTAAGTGGACATATAAGTAACATGTGACCAAGTATTATCGAAAGATCTCCAGCCGTTTGGAAGTTATGCAGTAACATATATTTCCCATTGACTTGTATGGGACTTTAAACATAAGCCCCGCCCCTGGCAAATGGGGGTGAGTAAGGGTTAAATCACCTCTCCTATGTTTGTTGCTGACATATAAGTAACGTGTGCCAAGTTTCATGTTAATATCTTTAGCCATTTGAAAGTTTTTGTGGAACATACACACACACACACACACACACACACACACACACGTGTACAAACATACACACACACGTTGAGTTTTATATATATAGATATGGTTTATAGTCCTCCCCAAAACATTTTACTTTTATTAGCATTTTATTTAATCTCTCATTGTATAAATTGTGTCCTGTCTCAGGGGTTAAGATGTGATCATGATTTATTTTGTGGTTTCCACTTGATCTTTTATTTTATTTTTATTTTTTTTAAGCAATTTTACTTTCTCCATTTCTTTTTTATGTATGGTAATTTTGTAGTGTTTTGTATACATCAGTTATCCTTAATTATAAGAACATTAACCTTGTTAAAAATAGCCTGTTTGTGCTACCATAATCTCTGGTAGTTTTCTTTACTCAGATGCTATAGGATACTAATACATATTGAGGGGAAAAAAAAGCCTTCATACAACAGAAACATTAAAGTACTGTCACTGATAAAACTGTTCAAGAGGGGGCTAAAGCTACGCTACACTGATCTTTTACACAGATTACTGGTGTGTATTAACACGACTGTGATCAGTGTTATCGGCGCTTGACTGCTCCTGCCTGGATCTCAGGCAAAGAGCAGTCATTCGCCGATCAGACACCGAGAAGGCAGGTAAGGGCCCTTCCGGTGTCCTGTAAGCTGTTCGGGACGCCGCGATTTCACCCCGGCTGTCTCGAACAGACCGACTGAACAGCCAGGATACTTTCACTTTCGCTTCAGACGCGGCGGTCAGCTTTGATCGCCGCGTCTGAAGAGTTAATACATGGCATCACCGCGATCGATGATGTCATATATTAGCGGCGGGTCCCGGCCGTTGATGGCCGCCAGGACCGGCCTGATACTGCGTGACCCCACGGCATTTTGCGGGAGCTGGTGGAGGACGTAAATATACGTCCTTCGTCGTTAAAGGGGTACTCCCATGGAACCCCCCCCCCATGACCGCGATGGGCGCAAATCGCAGGTCAATTCAGACCTGGAAAATAAGAGGGATCGGTGGTGTCCGAGACACCCTCGATCACCCTGAAGGAATAGGAGTTTGGTGGCAGGGGTGCCACCCCTCCTATCCCTGCTATTGGTCGGCCGAGCAACCGACCGATAGCAGACCGGGGGAGGGGGGTTAAAGTTCGGTTCCCCCGCTTTGCCCACCTATCGGGACCGTCCAGGGACCGGCGCTGAAGGTCCCTTACCTGGATCCCGGAGCGCGATCCTCCATGCGGGGATCCCCCATGTGCGGCGGCGGCAGCAATTCATCCAGGTCCTGCCAGGCGAGTTGTTGCCTAGCAACATCCGGAGGGCCACAGTTTACAGTGGTCTCTAAACCGTAGCCCTCCGGATGCTGGGAGTTGTAGTTTTGACTCCCCCTCCCATGTGAATGTACAGGCTACATTCACACATTGGCGGCAGATTACAGTGAGTTCCTTGCTTCAAGTTTGAGCTGCGGCAAATTTTCAGCCGCAGCTCAAACTCCTAGCGGGAGACTCAGTGTAATCTGCCTCCAGTGTGAATGTAACCTAAAAACACTACACTACGCTAACATAAAATAGAGTAAAACACTACATATACACACGTACACAGCCCCCCCTACCACCCCCCTTCCCCAATAAAAATGAAAAATGTATTGTATGGCAGTGTTTCTAAGATGGAGCCTCCAGCTTTTGCAAAACAAATAATCCAAGCATTTCTGGACAGCAATTGACTGTCCAAGCTTGCTGGGAGTTTTACAACAGCTGGAGGCACCCTGTTTGGGAATCACTGGCATAAAATACCCCTATGTCCACCCCTATGCAAGTCCCTAATTCAGGCCTCAAATGCACATGGCGCTCTCACTTTGGAGCCCTGTTATATTTCAAGGCAACAGTATAGGGACACATATGAGGTATTGCCGTACTCGGGAGAAATTGCCTAACAAATTTTGGGGGGCATTTTCTCCTTTTACCCCTTATGAAAAGGAACAGTTGGGGTCTACACCAGCCTGTTAGTGTAAAAATGTTTATTTTTTTTACACTAACATGCTGGTATTGCCCTATACTTTTCATTTTCACAAGAGGTAAAAGGGAAAAACGCCCCCCAAAATATGTAACGCAATTTCTCCCGATTACGGAGATACCCCATATGTGGGCGCAAAGTGCTCTGGGGGCGCACAACAAGGCCCAGAAGGGAGAGTGCACAATGTACATTTGAGGTGATTTGCACAGGGGTGGCTGATTGTTACAGCGGTTCTGACAAACGCAAAAAAAAAAAAAACACACACCCACATGTGACCCAATTTTGGAAACTACACCCCTCACGGAATGTAATAAGGGGTGCAGTGAGAATTTACACCCCACAGGTGTCTGACGGACCTTTGGAACAGTGGTCGTGAAAATGAAAAATGTTGCACAGCCCATTGTTCCAAAGATCTGTCAGACACCAGTGGGGGGTAAATGCTCACTGTACCCCTCATTACATTCTGTGAGGGGTCTAGTTTCCAAAATGGTATGCCATGTGTTTTTATTTTTTTTTTTTTTTTTTTGCTGTCCTGGCACCATAGGGGCTTCCCAAATGCGACATGCCCCCCGATCAAAATTTGCTCTCAAAAAGCCAAATATGACTCCTTCTCTTCTGAGCATTGTAGTTCGCCCGCAGTGCACTTCAGGTCCACATACCTCCATACTCAGAAGAGATGGGGTTACTAATTTTGGGGGGTCCTTTCTGCCATTAACCCTTTAAAAAATGGGAAATTTGGGGGTAAACCAACATTTTAGTGACATTTTTTTTTTTTTTTTTTTACATATGCAAAAGTCGTGAAACTCCTGTGGGGTATTAAGGCTCACTTTATTCCTTCTTATGTTCCTCAAGGGGTCTAGTTTCCAAAATGTGTTTTTGTTTTGTTTTTTTCTGCTGTTCTGGCACCATAGGGGCTTCCTAAATGCGACATGCCCCCCAAAAACCATTTCAGAAAAACGTACTCTCCAAAATCCCCTTGTCGCTCCTTCGCTTCTGAGCCCTCTACTGTGCCCTCCGAACACTTTACATACACATATGACACTTATCATTATCAGAATGATAAGTAAAAGCATTCCAGAGTTATTAATGTTTAAAGTGACAGTGGTCAGATGTGCAAAAAAGGGCTTCGTCCTAGAGGTGAAAATTGGCTGCGTCCTTAAGGGGTTAAACTTGCCTGGGGCAAGTAACAGGTGTGGGCAATATAAAAATCACACTTGAAAGCAGATGAAAAGGAGAGAAGTTCACTTAGTCTTTGCATTGTGTGTCTGTGTGTGCCACACTAAGCATGGACAACAGAAAGAGAAGAGAACTGTCTGTCTGAACCAAAATTGTGGAAAAATATCAACAATCTCAAGGTCAAAAGTCCATCTCCAGAGATCTAGATTTGCCTTTGTCCACAGTGCGCAACATTATCAAGCAGTTTGCAACCCATGGCACTACAGGACAATGACCCCCAAACATACGCCAAAAAGCACCCAGAAATGGATGGCAACAAAGCGCTGGAGAATTCTGAAGTGGCAGCAATGAGTCCAGATCTAAATCCCATTGATCACCTGTGGAGAGATCTTAAAATTGCTGTTGGGAAAAGGCGCCTTTCAATAAGAGAGACCTGGAGCAGTTTGCAAAGGAAGAGTGGTCCAACATTCTCGCGGTGTAAGAAGCTTATTGATGGTTATAGGAAGCGTCTGATTTCGGTTATTTTTTTAAAGGGTGTGCAAACAAATATTAAGTTAACCTGTTAAGGACCCAGGGACGGGGAGTAGAGCTGGGGGCGTGGGGCGCTCGCGGGGACGCACACTGATGACAGCGCCATCGGGCATCGGAATCCCGATAGCACTGTGGATCAACAGTAAATGTATATGAGCCAGCCGTATGAGCTGCGTACATGTGTGAACTTCTGTCGGGCCTCTCCCTGTGATAGCCAAACTGACACTGCTGTGCGCATTGATGCGTGACGTTTAAATATGTCACGTGACAAGAGTGAGCCAATAGGATGTGATGGAGGCGGACCATCTCATTCTATGGCAAATCTCATTCTACGGCAATGCACCGTCTCATGCTACCAATAGAGTGAAAGCACCGCCAGCCTTCAAATGTGACCAAAACATAAGCCATGAAGCATAGGAACTGAGAAATGGTCTGTGGTCACCACCTGCAGAACCACTCCTTTATTGGGGGTGTCTTGCTAATTGCC